>NW_024349505.1:4838983-4929809 GCF_902729225.1 Pteropus medius | reverse complement strand
TCCCCCTCCCTCCTTCTCTTTCTTTTTTCTTTCCCTCCCTTCCTTCTTCTCTTCTCCTCTTTCTCTTTTTCTTTCCCCCTCCGTCTCTCTTTTCTTTTCCTTTTATCTTTTTTAACCTAAAGTGACTATTTCTATTTTTTAATGGAAACAAGCAAATAAAATTCCAGATAAATAACAATATAACTTTAGAAGATATAAGTACACTATAAATGACAGAGAAATCATATTACTTATATCAGTGGTTCTTGATTAATTTAGATTTTCAAATTCATTTTGTAACCATAGGAAACTACACAGCTGTATGTTCAGTGCCAACAACAAATAAATCTCACTTAAGCCTCCAGGGCACTGACTACAATAGTCTTTGACTTTATTGTTCACGTCTGTCTTCAGTGATTAATTTGTTGTTACTTCAGCATCTCTTGTGCAGCTGAGACTTGAACACGTCTGCCAGGAGGAAATAGATGAGCTCTCTTTGTAGGTCTTTACATGAAAGTTCCTTGGGTGGAGAAGGTAAGTAGATGCTTGAACTATATCCCTAATTGATGTTCACTTATTCAGACATATATGCAGAATGGCAGAAGAAACCAGCTTGTCAAAAGGGACTAGAGTTTCCTGAGGAAAAATTTCTTTTTGAAGATTTTTAGAGTATGGTACAAATGAAGTGATTCAGCAATAGGACCAGAGAATAAGAGGGGAGTGATTTTGCCAGCATGACAGTTGGCACCTCAGAGTGTCTTGAACTAGCTATCCTGGCTGTGTGTGGTCTGGGAAGGAAAAAGCACGTGGGAAGGGAAAGAGATGCCACACTAAACTTGGAATTGCTTTGGGATCCACAGCCAGGGGAGATGTGCAGCTCCAGGTAGTGGAGGCCAGTGAGGTCCAAATGGTACCTTGGAGTGGCAGGAGCTAATATTGAGCAGTTACTACTTTGGATTCAAAAGAGCATATATAACACTTCTTTTGGACTCCTGTATACCTGAGTGTAGGAGTAATGTTGTACGAGATTGGTATTCTCAGGTTCTGAGAAGGTGAGGTGGGAAGGTTGTAGGTTTTGAGATTTCAGTTTTGATCTTATGTGACCTCATTTGTACTGATGGGCTGAAAAGACATGGATATTTGGGATATTATTCCATTCTTTTAATTTCCCAGTCACCAAATCTCATTTCTCCCACTGGTATTACCCCAAAGGCCCCATTTTCTTTTTCCATCCCAGTCTATTCTGCTTGTGCCTAATATACAGAGATAGATTAAAAGAGGTCAAGATGACATATCACCACTGGCCATTTTGAAGATTGGTTGTCTTCGCGGGCAGTCGATCAGACTAGTCACAGCCACAGAAAAATCGTCCCCCAAGGCAGCTTTTTCTAATTGCATCAGCAATTTGGTTTATCTTGGTTGTTAAACCAAATACAGCACAAACCCTCATAATGTATATTGCATTAAAAAATAAAGAAAACCAAATTAGGTAGAGGTAAGATTTGGTGGGACACAGAGATATACTTAATTAATCTTGACATAATTGTTAAAAAATTAAAATTTCAAGTAGCTACAGAATTCCTCTGATTCCTCACTGGCATTTGCCATTTCCAATCTGCAGTAATCTTACCTACCCCATCTGCTGAATTAAGATCTTGTTAAAGGTAAGGCCACACTTCTGTGTAGTTAAAAACCTTGCTTCAAGGTATATCTTGAGGGCATACAGGCAGATGGATCTTTGCATGCATCTTAAGTAGAATTATGTGTATACTTGCTAATCCTCAAATCTAGAGATTCATGGGGAGATGCAATAGATCACAGGGGTCCAGCATTGATCTGGAAATCAGATCACTAATCAAAGTTCTAATGAGTAAATGAACTTGGAGGAGCCACTGAGTTTCACTAACATATGTAAAAAGGGGGTAATGATTTTATTGGAACCACTTCCAAGACTAATACTATCTCTGAAATACTGAACCTAAATTTGAGTATCTACAAAAAAATGAATTAAGCTATTTTTGCCTTCTCAGCCAGGGTGGTATCAAATAAGGATGAAAAGGATGGGGATCAAGTCTCTTCAACTTGAAAGAGATCTCTCTCAAGGAAAGGGCCATTTTTTAAAAGACCTACCTCATTCTTAAAACAGATTTACTACAAAATGAACCCTGAATGGAACCAGGGATCTGATCTCACATCAAGGTAAATGTGCGCGTAAAGCAATAAACACCAAAGCCAGCCTCTTGCCTTGTACTGCCAAAGTACAGAAGGTAAATCCACCAGCCTCCCGACATGATAAATTCCATTTGTTACCTTCTCTCATGTGCCTCCAAGACTAAACTCGTCTCTTGGTGGCTTCATTTTGATTAAGTACTTTAGACCTCAGTGCAAACCACTTTTCTTAGGATTTGGCTCAAAATATTGATAATCATAAATTTCCATGTTTCTATTTCCAATCTGTGAGGACTTCAAAAAACTATTATGGAAACCAAGTACAATCTTAGGGAACAGACTCTGTATTTAATTTATAGGATGAAACTTGGGCTGCAACATTAATACTGTAATAATGCTGAATAATTTAAGTGAATTGTATTACATTCTTTGTGCTGTAAATCTTTTACTTATGTGTTTTAGACAAAATCATCAATTTAGCCTTGTAAAAAGCTTTCATTTTGCATTTATATTCTCCTGTCCCTTTGACATCTTCTCCATTTCTTTTTATTTGATTTCCGTGTTGCTAGATTCACTCCTAATTTGAAGAGTCACTGCAGCTGAAAACAATGACAATTTAATGGAGCCAAGCCGATCTACTACCTTGGGTGGAAGTAGTATGATGTGGTTGGCAGCGCCTTCCACATTCTAGCTGGCTGGGTGCTGGAAAACATCAACACCTCTACTAGAACGAAGTAGAAGGTGATAAATCGCAACTGGTGTTTTATTTACTTACTGATTTGTAAGCTGCAATATCGTTCTTAAAATGGTACAGTTTAAAGGAGCCATGCGAATCACCTAGTCTAATGGTGTTCAATGGATGCAGACTCATTCCCAAGGAAGTTTTCATTTGCTAATGGGACCAGAAAATAAAAACAAATAAATAAGGTTCATGCAGTGAGTTTATCAAATAGCTAAAATTGTTCCCTTTAAAGAATGATCACTTACTCTGCAGTTATATATTTTTTGCTATTTTTAATGCTAAAATATATTTTCTTATATGAAATGATGGTCATAGTAGGTGGTAGCTATTTTAAGTTTTAGTGTCTTTACACGGGAAAGTAAAATATAACAAATCTATGGCAGTACTCCTATTATAAATATGATCTTGATGGATGAAAGTCTGAGGACCACATATCTGATCTCATTATCTATTTCATTGAGATTTGGGGAAGTGGTTACCTGGCTTGTGGGCAGCCATTCAGCTAGTCAATGGCATCAAAGCCATGTGGCCTTGGATAAGCTCATATTCTTAAAGTATAGATGTGTGCGAAGGAAAGTACATGCTGTACCTACAAATTCAAAGACTTACCCAGAAACTATTGTAATACTGTGTTCTGTTTATACAGCTCTCACGTGCAGTCTTTGTGGTCACATGAGAGTTGTAGCTAACATTCAAATATTGTAATTTGTCTCAAAAAAAAAAAAAACCCAAAACAAAAATCAAAGCAAATGGTTCTCAAAGAGTCACCTCTTCAATAGACTCTATCCTTGGAGAGGTCAATGTGGAGGAAAAATTCAGGGTTAGTCTACTTGTAGTGCAGATGATGATGATGGTTTCAAGGATATCTGTACTCATTCACCTTTGCAACTGCATTTGGGTTCTATCTTTTTATCTGCATCAGGCACGGAGCGGCCCACTGTGTGCTGTGAGAAGAATGAAAGGAGTTCTGACAAGCATCCCTATACGAAAAAGATTTCAAGTCATTTTGACACTGGGATAAAAGTTAGATTTCTGTGTCTGAGATTTCAAGTTATCTTTGTAAATGGCTCTCTCTAATTGAATCAGCAAACCCTTAGGGAAGAGCTTTCACTTCCTTTCTGTTGTCCGTTATGCCAAGCACACCAAGGGTTCTCAATAAATAATGCTACACGGAGTACAGAAGGCCAAGGAGTGGGCATAACATATATTGCTTTTGATTGTTCCTCTGACAAAAATGAATTAAACGACAGAGACGAAAGGAGTAGGCAATGAAGAAATGTAAACGAAAACTTGAACGTGACTCTTTATTTTACTCCATAAAGCTTTACTACAAAGCTAATTATGTATTAGCTTTCGGTCCTTAAGTTTAGAAGTTCAACGTTAGATATCACAAAGCTGATAGATTTCTCAGAAAAGATATAGATAATATTTTATGTTTTCTTCCTAATATAATATTCCCCCCCAAACGAAATCCATTGCCTATTATTATTGATATTGTGCTATGCTGGCAGCAAACTTAAAATGGAAGAGAATAGGATTCAAGTCATTAACTCTTATTAGTAAAGTTAATAAATCAGGGAAGTAGCTAATATCAGGGAAGTAGTTGTTGCATCACTAGAGTGCTCAAATGTTGACCTTCCCTTCGTTCTCCTTTAGAACAAAGTTCTTACAGGTATTATAGTTTGGCGAATTTATGATGTGTTGTTATTATCTGTCTCCTTCCTTTCCAGATGGGGCAAGGATGCTACCAAGACCTAACACAGGCCCATCCATACTCCATCAGTCATTAAGCGCATATTTAATGCCTACAAAGTGCGGGGGAACATGCTGGCTGCTGGAGATTAAGAGGTGAAGATAGTCTAGTGAAGACGACAGATAATTCTGGAAGGCATAACCTAAAGAGCAAGAAGAGCTGAGCTAGGGGAAGTTGGGTGGGGGTGGATCTGTCTGACCAGCTTCCTAAAGGAAGTGATGTTAAAGGGGAAACCTGACTAATGAGTAGGAGTTTCCCCAAGTTCTCTTTCTTTGTCTTTTCAGGTTACTGGAAAAGCTGATGGGGTTTGTGGTGGGAACGTACTGTTTAATTGTCATCTGCTGCAATGGTCAATACGAAAAATGTTTCTACTCTTACTAACTGGTGTTCAGATAGCACGATTCATGTTGATCATAGGCTAATATGTCTGGACTATCTGGCTTTGCTATGCAGTATTCTCACCTTTCCCTAAACTTGAATGCCAAAGTGAACCTTGGTCAGCCCTGCTTTGTGGGCTCCATGTCTAAATACACCTCTTTCCTTCCTCAGGGTAATGAGGAGGTGGAACAAACTCTTAATTTTAAAAGAATTGCAACTGAAAGTTATTCTGACTCTATTGCTGAGAGGTGTGACCCTCATAGTCACTTGAAATCCCATCTGAGCTGAGTCTTTCAGACATTCAGGAGTGAAAAGCAATGCCAGCCTTGGAGAGATAAACCAGCTCAGCTCTTACTCCATTCACTGTTTTCTCACTATGAAATTTTATATTTCACATGTGCCATAATACAAGCAAGATGGAGGGCTGCTCCTTTTTCACTGAGATGCACACACACACACACGCGCACACACACACACACACACACACACGAACATGCAAGCACAGCCCTTCAGAGCTGCCTGCTTAACTTCTCACAGCAACTTCCTCCATTCAGGGTGGGCTGTGGTCCCCAAGGGAAGCCTCAGCATCTGACTTTGGCAGAGAATCCCATTCCCATGAAAGTCAGAGCTGCCCTCACTCACCCAAGGAAGAGCCTGGCGAGGTTCTCACACTTTGGCCTCTGGGTTCCCCAGAGAGAGTGTGCACCCAATGTGGACCAAGGAGGGGGTCTCCAATACTCCCCAACTCATGCAGACCCACAGGTGATTAGAAACTTCTTGCTTCTGAATGTGAAAAAAATGAGATCTACAGAAATCTCCATCAACCCACGGCTCAGCCTCTTGCTGCTCTATAAAAATGAATGTTGGCAGTGCTTTATATATCAAACTTGTCCAAGTAGAGCCTGACCTTTGGGCCTTGGGATCCATGCTGAATTCATATCCATTTAGATTTGACCCCATTTCAAGTGTTCAGAGAAATGCAAAAGAATTTTACAATAGCTACTACCCTTCCCCCCAAAATAAGTGAATGAAACATGAGGAGAAAAAACAAATGGAGAAATTTGTGAGAACAGTTGGCTTCGTCTGCATTTGCAAACAGAAAGAGGCAATTTGTCAGAGTTTAAATTGCCTTATAAAGTATCTTTACACAGCGGAAGAGATGGTCAGAAATGCACTTTTGGCCCAAATTTCCTTTCATTTGTCCCTTGAGATTTCTCTTTCCTACTTTTTACCCCATCTTTCTGACCCTCTGGCTTTCTCTCTGTTTTGAGTATGGAGACAATTTCAATTTCATCATACGAGTGGGTCAAAACCTTATTTTAGGAATCATCATGGCTAAAAGAGCACTGCTTTTTCAGAAGTAAATAGTTCTGTGGACTGTATTCACACTTACAAAATACAGCCTCATCTACCGAGTCCTCCCTCCCACGGCTGGTGTGGAGTCCAGAGCACAGTCTGATGAGGTCACTGGGCCCAGCTGCCTTGGTGGCAGGTCCTTTACTGCCCCATGTTATTTTTATAGACCATGGAAATCAAGCTGATGGTTTAAAAGTGTTTTATGATAAATAAATAAATAAAATTCAGTCTGCATAACTGGTGTAGATAGGCATAGACACTCATAGGTATTCAGGTAGTACCCAAGCTATAAGTGTCTATGAATGAGCTCTGGTGATGTTCTGGCTAGCATCATTATTCTTCCTCCCTTGGTCTGAAGGCCTGCTTCCCTCTGCCATGAAAGTTCAGCCGAAAATGCTCCAAGTCCCCTCGTTCAGAACCTGGAGCCAGGCTGAAGTGGAAGGCCCTTCTCTGTGGTTTCCATAACAAAGTGCTCTGTGCACACCCGGGACTCACATTTCTCTCTTGTACTGTAATGCTCTGTTTCACTGACCAGGTTATATTCTCGATTCTACCGCAACACTTGGCTCGATCAATGTATGTTGAACAAATCTTTTTTTTTCTTTTAATGTAATGTTCGAGAAATCATGGTTAGTTCTCTAATAGCTCAAAGTCAAATAGACTTTGTATAGGTTAGCCTGAGGACTTAATAAACTTTGTTTAAATTGTTCCTATGGAAAAAAAAAAAAACCTCACCAGAGTGCCAAACAACCAATAAAAAATGAACTTTTGGAACTCAATACTCAAAAATGGAGACTGTTGAGAGAACAGTTACCTGCTTTCTAACTATATGAAAGGGCTCATGTTTCTGCTTCTGAGAGCAAAGATACTGGAACAGCAACCAGGACACTGCTAGAGAACAGAACTAGGAGTATGCAGAAAAGATTGTCCCCTTGCTCTGGCCTCAGCAGCTTACTGTGCCATTCTGTCCGCCTTTCTTAATGAGAGCTGTGTCTGAAGTGTGAAGACCTCTAAGTGAGAAAAGCTGTCAGCAGGCTTCAGCTGTGCCAGAACGAAGGAAATACATCGATGGCATTTGTTTGCTTACACATTAGTCAGTAACTTATCTATAAAACAAACAATGATTCTATCTTCTTCCATTCAATTTTAATCCTTTCCTGTGTTTCTACTCTTTGTACTTTCTATTCTGTTTTGTTTCTGAGAGGAGTGTCAGTACAGATTTCTAGGGAGTACAAGCTCGGAGTAACCTGCTGGTATAGTACACTGCCAGCAGTATGTATCATTCCTTTTACTCAGTTAATTCCCTGCCAATAATCCTGGATGTCCCTTAGGCAGGAGCTAAATGTGATAAATGTCAGAAAACGAACTGACTGCCATAGAAACCAAAATCCACCAGGGAGAAGGGCAAAACCACTAACATATTTTCAGTTGTAACCAGATCAGACTGTAACTGCCTAATCCCTAATAAATAAAGGGGGATAAAGAATTGAAATCTCCTTTGGAAATAGCTCTGTTCCAGAATTTCACAGAAAAATGTCATAATAAAACTTGATGTACATGGGACTATGAAAATAGCTGTTGCATTAATCAGTCTAATCACACACACACACACACACACACACCCACCCACCCACCCTTAATAGGGCAGCATATTGGGCCAAAAAATAGCAATTGTTTGACATTCGATTAAAGACATGTTTGAATAAACTCCTTGAGGGCAAGGATTATGCATTTATGCTTTTTGGCTAAGAGATGTAGTGTGTGGAGCATGGCTAGAAGCAGACAAACATGATCTGAGTTTTAGTTCTGCCACCTGATAGCTGTGTGACTTAGGCAAATTATTAAGCCACCGTGTCCTCAACTTCTTCGTGAAGAAAAAAGAAAATTATTCCTATTTCTTAGAAATGTCATGGAGAAAGCACTTAGCACGTAGCAGATGCTCAGTAAATGAGAGTTCCTTTCTGCAGCACCAAGTATGCTTGCTAGACCTTAATCTATGTTCGACAATTTTCTTTCTTGATGTTTTGTCGTTTTTTGTCATTGCCCCAGATAGGTTATGATTTCTCTGAAGGTTTGAAGACTTAATCTTTCATATATCCTTTGTTAAGAAGCTACAGCGGACATAGTCCACCAAAATGAGAGAGTAAATAAAAAGAATAATAGAGAAACACAAGAGATCCAGAAGCAGGAAATCTCATGAAGGAAAGAAATGAAGGGATTCTCAGGATGGTGGCAGAAAATCCTAGGATGATAGCTGTATCAGCAGGCCTAGAATACACCCGTCAAGATTGTTGCTGAGACAGTAGGCTCTTGGGGAGATGTAGCCAAGAAAAGAGACAGAGCAAATAGTTTATTTGACAGGAATTACAGTGTGGAAGATGTATTGAGAGATGTTTTACAGAGCTGTTGGACGGTATGAAAAAACTTAGCTAGAGATTCAAAAAACTTTACAAATGAAAAAAAAAATTAGACTCTTTCATCCTGGAGAGGAATTATCATTATAGTACACTTATTGTTTTAGTAGCAAACATTTCTCTCTTCATAATTCTGAAAACATTGATATGGACTTTAGCAAATTTTTGACATGACCATATTGTGGCTAAGAGAGTGAGAGAGAAAAGGTTGGAAATAAAACTAAAATCTTCACACATTATAATAAATAATAGATGTTGCTTAAAATTAGTAAATTCAGAGGTATCAGGTATGGATGAATTTAGAAATATGAAGGTAAATACCAGAAGAAGCAACTCAAAATGATGAAAGTGGTTTCCTCTAAAGAGGAAGAAAAGTGAGGGAATAGGGTACCAATGAATAACTTTTGCATTTTTGCAATATTTGTCTTTTTATATAAATTGCATGTCTTAATAAAAAATTTTAAAATAAATTTTTAAACAAGGATAGTAATTGTATTTTAGAATCTCAAAATTCAGAATTATAGAATACAGTTTTAATAAAGGAAGTAAACAAGGTCTGATGACTAAAAGTAAATTACTCAGCAACAAGTCTGGGCCCAGAATCCACATGTTGTATTTCTCATGTATATTCATGCTGCTCTTACTACACAGCATATCTCATTAATTACATTTCTTATAGCAGCTAGCATGGTTTTCTGTATACAGGAGGTGCTTAAATATTTGTTGAATGATAAATAACTATACTGATTGCTGGATTTTTTTTATGATGATTTTTAATGAGCCTTGTCTGGAGAGCTGAGGGGTCATATCTGAAGTTTGTAGTTTCGTTCTATATGGATGGATAAGATTATAGCTTAAAAGGATTTTTAAAAAGCTCTCCCCGAAATCTGATTCTGAGGTAGACATTCCACAGATCTAATCTACTTTATACAATGCATGGGTTGCCAGAAACTCATTCGAGACAATTGATATTTGAGTGAGGCAGTCAGTGGGAATTTTAATTATGCATTCCTATATAGTCTCTAAACTCCATTCTTGGGATAAGCCAGAACCCTGTTTGAAAACTCTCTCTAAGGAACCTATGGGAAACCCTGAAAAGAGGATGGGATGAAAGAAGTATTCTTGCTAAAGCAGTAAGAGAAACATTGAAACAGAGCTTCAGAATACATTATACTTATACCACATTAACTTAGCTTCTCCGGGAAAAATATTCACTGACTTCAAATCTAGTATTTTGGCTTCAGATTTTATAATGCAGCTTAATAACAGAAACATTAAAATAAACAGTGTCATAATGTCTTTGCAAAATTTCCAGTGGAAGATGTCTGTCATATTACCTAATTCCCTCAATGATAAAGGTACCTTTGAATTCATTTCCAGGAAAAAGTTTGCCTCCACTGATGAACTTGCATGCTTTCTTTTATATTAAAAAAAAAACAAAACAAAACCCTATATCCCCACATAATTTCTTTTTCCTTAGTTGCCTAGAAACTTGGAGTTAAACGAGAGCTCAGTTTTGGAATTCACTCATTACACGTGTCTACTAACATTTAATTTGGATTGTTTTAATGGAATTAGTTCTGATGATCCTTACTTTGCAAAGAGAAACAAACTGACACGTGCTAATTACCTACGAGGTGCAGGCTTTGTACTTTTTGTATGTCTCATGGGTTATTTCATGGAATTTTTTCAATAATTTTGCAAAATAGGTATCATTCTCATTTTACAGATTATATAGCTTAGTTTCAGGGAATTTAAGTAACTTGGCCAAGGCTATATGGTCAGTAAGATGCTTATGACATTTTTGGAAATAAACAACATATAAATTCTCAATAATATACCTTTTATATTCAGATTGATATAAAAATTATTCATAGTTTTCTTTTCCTTTGACCTTAAAACCATACAGCCTATAACACAGACAGACAGACAGACAGACAGATACACAAACACACACACACACACACACACCCCATAACAGCTTTCCATTCCTTGTTTTGCTCTCCCCTCTTCTCCTTCTGTTTCTGTGTCCATATGTTGAGACTTCCTCTCAGGTGCTCTGTTAGCCCTTAGAGGTGCAAAGGTGAATTATACACAGATTCTGGTCTCAAGGAGCTTACAGTTTAGTGGAAGGGTTAAAGTATAGACTTGACTACCATTCAAGGTAGAAAGCCATGAATGCAATGAGAGATACAAAATGCTTTGTGAGTTCAGAGAGGGAAAGACAAATTCCACGGTCTCAGCTCTCTAGGAATTCACAGTTCTGTGGACCAAATAAATGCCTAAGCAAAATTATAATATAATACAAGAACTGAACTGGATGTGTTTGCACTATGTTGTATGCACTAGATAAGGAAGAAATGAACTTTACTTGTTTCACAGCTTGAGGAGGGGTGATTATAGCAACATGGGCAGTTAAGGCAGGGGATGTAAGAGTCCAGAGGCTAGGGTTCCAAGACACCTCAGAACTGTCTAAGCAGGTAGACAGTGGAGAAAAGATACTGACTGGACAAAAGATAGTCATAGGGAAGAGAGCTGGTCCTGTGAAGAGGAACCTTACGGAGTGACTGGATCTGGGTTAAGTTGAAATTCCAGAGTGAAGGCCTGGCAAAGCAACAGAAGTAACTAGAATCGTCACCACTGGCCTCAGCCCTAAGGGATGTGGAGGAAGTCAGAATTGCTTAGACACACTGTCTGTCCATTCCATTACTGGGAGGGACAAGGGAGTTGGAAAGAAGGAGATTGAAGGGCATATTGTGATAATGTGAGCACGTGGGGCAGCAGCAGTGGAGATGGAGAAGAAGAAGAGGTGTGGATGGTCACCAGTGGCATTAGAGTAGCATGTGGGAAGGTGGGCCTAAGGGAGAGAGAGGAATTACACAGACTGCAGAGGTTCTAAGCCTGGTAACTGGGAAAATGGATTCAAAGAGGTAGGAGGGTAGAAGGATGCTGGAGACTTGAGCATGTTTAAAGATAGAAAGTAGAGAGGAAAGATATAAGAGATAGTACCTGATGGGACAAGTCTTCTGGAGCAAGAGCTGAAGTATAGTATTGGCCTTAGAGAAGCAAAATGTGAGGAGCAAGGGAGAGAATGGGAGAGAGTACTGGTGAACAGAGGCATTAGTTTAAAAAGAGGCATTCAGAGTTCGGTAGAAGGGAGGAGCTGCCTGGTCCCATGGCAGCTGTACATTCAAAATCTCTAAGATGCTCTTAGCATATAGATATTGTGAAGGTCTCCTTGCCCCTGGCCTGCCACCCTGCCCTGCTCCCTTCCCCCCCACCGCCCCTTGCCCCTGTATGTTTTCTATAGTGTAACTGCAGTGATATTTCTGGAGAGCAAATCTGAATCTTTAACATTCAACATGTTTGATGTAAGCAGCTACCTTGTGATAGGCATCAGTTATGCCTCTGCTTAAAAACAAACCATATAATTTCCCCATGACTTTCTTTTGCCCTCAGGACAATTATCTAAACTCCTGACTATAGATTGTAAGGTTCTTTATGATCTGGCCCCAGCTTACCTCTCTAGTCTTATCTCTTTCTTCTCTTGACCTTGCATTCTATCATCCAACCCTACTGAACTACAGGGACTCTTCCAAAAGAACTCAATCTGTGTCTAGAAAGCATTATCTCTTTCATCTCACTAACTCCTTTTCTTTCTTGAGGTAGACACTTAGATGATACCTCATCTAAGAAGCCTTTTCTGGTTCCCAAGGCTATAATAGGTGCTTCATCTCTGTGTTCTTAGAATACCTTACAGCATCTTATATCAGAAACCATGTAATACTACATTATAATCACTTATTTCTATCAGATGGACAGGGGTTGTGTCTTGGTCACTATTGGTAAATTATTGATGGTCCACACATGTTTTCTGAAAGAGAGAATCACTTAAAATATTGCTGATAAAATTTTCTTAGTTGACTCTTACCCATACTATTCCCTATGATGCAGCTGAGTTCAGCCTCCATTAAAAGTGCCTCTGCACAAGAATATACAATGAGGTAAAGGCAGTCTCTTCAATAAATAGTGTTGGGAAAACTGAACAGATTTATGCAAAAAATGAAACTAGAACATTTGCACAGAAGATATACAAGAATAAACTCAAAATGAATTAAAGACTTAAATGTAAGACCTGAAACCAGAAAACTTCTAGGAGAAACATAGGCAGTAAATTCTTTGACATCGCTCTTAGCACTATATTTTAGATGTCTCCTCGAGCACAGGAAACAAGAAAAAAAATGGGACTACATCAAACTAAAAAATTTTTGTGCAGTGAAGGAAACCAACAAAATGAAAAGACAACCTACTAAATGGGTGAAGATATTTGTCAACGATACATCTGGTAAGGAATTAATACTCAAAATATATAGAACTTATACAAACAAACAGACAATCCAATTAAAAAGTGGGAAGAGGACCTGAATAGACACTTCTCCAAAGAGTGGACATACAGATGGCCAACGGACATGTGAAAACATGCTCAACATCACTAATCATCAGAGAAATGCAAATTAAAACCACAATGAGATATCATCAACAAACAAGTGTTGGCGAGGATGTGGAGAAAAGGGAACCTTCATGCACTGTTTTTGGGACTATAATTTGGTGCAGCCACTATGAAAAACAGTATAGAGGTTCCTCAAAAAATTAAAAATAGAACTACCATATGATCCATCAATCCCACTTCTGGGTTTTTATCCAAAGAAATCCAAACTAATCCAACTAATATGAACAGATATATGTGTCCTTATACTTATTGCAGCATTATTTACAATAGTCAAGATACGGAACGACCTAAATGTCCGTCAACAGACAAATGGATAAAGAAGAGCTGGTGCATATATACAATGGAATATTAGCCTTAGAAAAGAATAAAATCTTACCATTTGTGCCAGCATGGATGGACCTACAGTGTATTATGCTAAGTGAAATAAGTCAGACAGAGAAAGACAAATACCATATGATTTCACTCATATGTGGAATATGAAAAACAAAATAAGTGAATAAACAAAATAGAAACAAACTCATAGATACAAAGAATGTTCTAGTGGTTGCCAAATGGAAGGGTGGTTGGGGGGATGGGTGAAAAAGGGGAAGAAATTAAGATGTACATTGATAGTTACAAAATAGTCATGCGGATGTAAGGTATATATCATAGGGAATATAGTCAATAACATTATAATAATTATGTATGGTGTCAGGGGGCTACTAGACTTATTGGGGGATCGCCTCGTAAGTTATATAAATGTCTAACCACTATGCCGTACATCTGAAACTATTATAATATTGAATGTCAACTTTAATTGAAAAATTAAAAAAACCTTTTTAAGTACCTCTGCAGAATCTCCTTCCACAGGTTCAATCCATGGAGCAGCTGAGAGTGAATTCTCTGGTTACCAGTTCTGATATTAGAGCTGTTGGTGCAGGTCCATGGGCAAATGATGAGTTAAGTGCATACCTGGTATGAAGGAAGGTGGAAGTGCTAGCTCCTGTTCCTACCTCTGAAGAAGAGAGGGTGATATCATCCTCAAATCCTCAGAACAGAAGAAAGGATGATGGGTCAAAGGTATAATTCATTTGTCCAACAAATACGTTTTGGGTGTCTACCACATAGTAGATTTGTTAGGGTTTGGAATACAATGAGAAGAAAGACACAATCCCTGCCTTCAAATAGCTTGCAGTCTAGTTGAGGAAGACACATAAGAACAAAGATATATGAGGGGTGGTACCTGCTAGAAGAGAAAGTAGAGGGAGCTGCTAGAGAATATAAATGGAGTTTGGGAAGCCAGGAAAACCTATTAGAGGAAATGTCTTAGCTGGCACTGAAAAAACTTAAGGTTAGGTTAATCAGGCAGAGTAGAGCAGAATAATGTTCCAAACTGAATGAACAGCATATTTGAAGACCTGTGGGTGAGAGAAAGCATGGTACTTTTCAGGAATTGGAGGATACTTTTTATGGAGGGAGCTAGAGTGCAGAGTGTGTATGAGTTTGAAGGAGAAATGCAAGTGAATGGGTGGGAATGAGGAGAAGAAGAAAGCTGGAAATAGAGACCAATTAATCATGAGTCCTTGCAGGAGCCAGGTCACACAAGGTTTTATAAGCCATATAAGGAGATGGATCTTTTCCCGAGAAAATGAAGATCATTTAAGGGGCTTAGGCAGGTGACGGACATGACCAAATTTCTATTTTGGAATGCTCACTCTGGTTGCAGGTTGGCAAGCCTGGAAGGAGGCAGGCCAGTTAGCAAGCACTTGAAGTGAGAAGGGGCAATGGTCAGAACCTATCCTGGATGTTTTGTCCTTCAGTATGTCCATTTAGAATTCATTCATCTGTGCCAGAACTTGTGGGACATAGAGATATACCTGCCATCTCATTGGCCTCATGGCATTCCCCAATAGAGATCATTCACCAGGAAATATCTCTTCACCCCTGTTGCCAATGAGAATTCCAATGGCTAAATGTCCTCAACACCCCTTTCAAGGCCTGCCATAGAACAGGTCTCAAGGAGGTCAGGGAAGAGGCAAGTTCAAACTTGGTCCTTAGGGAAAGAGTAAAAGAGAAAAGGGTATGGCCAATGTGGAGAGGAATGAGACAAAGACACAGAGACGGAGTAGAAATGTAAGCCAAAGACCAGAATGGGAGGCCACACCCTCATGTGCTCACCCACACAGACCTGTGGACTAAGAAGTAGGGCCAAAAAAGCTCCCTGTTTATTAAGATCATGTTTCCTAAAGGTGGAGCTGAACTTAAGCTCCTGTGAAAAGTAAACTGTGGAAAATGCCAGTGATTCATGGTGGAGGGAATTAGCAGTCCAAAGAAAGGGAAACAGGTCAACCACCCTCATTCTTTCATCCTGGGGGACCTTGAAACTTGATTTTGCAGGATGCAAAGGAAAGTAGTCATTGGCTTCCCTTTATTATGCTCAATTTATTGCTTGTAGAATAAGATGTCACTTTATTGTTCAGATTCATTGCATAAAATGTAAATATTCAGCCAGAGTTCTCTAATTAGTATCCATAGAGCTGCCCGGGTTGTGTGTGCATGTGTGTGTGTGTGTACATGTGCGTGTGTGCATGTGTGTGCATGTGTGTGTGTGTAAGTTTGGTCTTCCCTGCTTAAAACGCAATGTAGAAGGGGTAAGATGATTCGCTCACATTGCATCTCTCTGATGCTTACCAGTCTAAAAATTTGTTCAGTCTTCTGTTTCAAACCTAAAACTCCATAAACACCTTCAGAATCTCAGGTGTTTGTGCTTGACTCTAATTAACATTAATGTGAAAATTTACTGGTTACAGTAGCGCACCAGCTAAATGGATTTTTGCTTCCTTTTGATTTCACAGAAAGAAACCACTGCTCCCCTCTACCAAACTGATAACTGACATCTGATTAGAAAAGGCAAAACTAATTAAAATAGGTGCAAAGGGGATTGTCTGAGTCACCTACATTAATGCACATTACAGTTAAATATCTGTCAGATTTTCCATTAACCCTCTTACATTTCAGTCTCCAGGATCAAATCTATTTCTTAACCTCATACCCCTTTTTTTCCCTAGTTGGAAAGTTGGTATTCAACAGGCTAAATTACCCACTAATGCTTTAAATGCACAGCTCTTATTGATGGATATAACACATGGACAAAGACCTTGGAATGAGAATAATAGAAGCCATTCCCCTAACTGTGGATTTAAACTTTTTTTTTTTTAAATTATGATTCCAAGGCTAACATGTTTTTCTTGTGTTTATTTCTTTTTGTGTTTATTTCTTTATTGAGGGATAAAGGATTTAATTGTTGCTTTACACTAATTCATGCTATTGTGCTCTGAGTTATTACACACTGGGATGACAAAATAGAAATGAAAGTGGAATACCCAGCAAATAGAGTTCTATTCTATAAAAGGTTAAAATAACATGTTGGACTTGTAGATTTAGGGGCAAGGCCCATGTGATATGGGCTCAGTCGCTATGTAGAGTAGACTGTCAAGGATTAGGACAATGTAGTCTGTATAATCAATGGAAATCCAATAAGTATTAGGGACAGATGTCTTCTTCAGATCAAAAGCTCATTGAAAGGAGGGACCATGTCTTCCTGATCTTTTAGATGAGTGCAAAGAGAGTTCTTTGCATCATTTAATCTTTTAATCTCCAATTCTTGGCACATTGTAAGTGCTCAATAAATTTTCATCATATGAATGAGTGCAAGAATTATAGTTTCACCCTATTGTGAAACTGAACAGGTTTTTAAATCTTGATGGGTTATGTTAAAGAAAAATAAAATAAGTTTTCCTTATCATTAAAGCAAATCTAACAAAACCCTTGGATTTCTGGCTTTAAAAACTAAATCATATACCATTCCCTTGGGTTTTTCCATTTTTATCTAAGACCAGAGGTACCAAGAAGCCCAGCAGCAAATCAGCCTAGCAACAGAAACAAGAATAAGCCTGTGATATGATAAAAATAGCTCAATTTGAAAATTCTCTCTATTTATGTTTTAAAAGCTTTTTTAAACTTTATTTTTCTTCTTACTATATCACACATTCATTTTTGTTCTTAGTTGTAGTACCAGTATCCAGAACTGTGCCTGGCATATAGCAGGCTTCCAATAAATATATTTTGAATGAATGAATATTGCTAGAGGTAAGAATAGAGCAGTACTTAATTTAGCCCGGAATCTTTAGTTTGTGGCTCCTGGTTGGGCACACCAGGAAACATAAAGATCTGTGGATTCAGATAAGGCAACTTCAGGGAATTGTTTGAAGATTCCCACCCACTCCCTGTAGCAGAATTAGCTTAAATTTTCCCTGAGGTAGAAATAAATTGGGAATGTAGACAACAGTGAAATTTCAAACAGATATCACATAAAGGCCCTGTTAGCACAACCCAAACCACCTCTATCTATTTACTTAACTTAGGCAGAATAGTAGTTATTAGCACTGGGCTTAAAATCAGACTAGTTACTAACTGTAACTTATGAAGTTATATAACTTCTCTGAGCCTCAGTATCCTCACCTGTTAAAAAAGCGTCGATGATATCCATGACTCAGGTTATTTGTATATGGCACAGAGTTTGTACTACTGTTCAAATAAACCAACCAACACAAACTAACAAAACACATGCGAAATCCCTTCTGCTAATTTTGCCAATCAAGATTCTTCAGTATAAATTATATTAACATAAGTGTCTGGAAATTCACCCTGGATCCTTGCCTTAGCACTATTTTCATGAAGTATTAAAAACAAATTTCTGTTTCCTTTGTAAATTTAAGAGATAAATGATAAAATATCAAAGATGAAATGAAAATGCGAACATATGCTCCTGGCCTGCCACGACAACCCTCCGTATGTCTGTACCAGCAGCCCTTTTCCCTTTTGCTAGCAAAGCCCAGCCAAGGTGAGTCAAAATAGAAATCACCCAATGGTCAAAGGTCATTTATGATGATCACCTAGCATCTTTTGGGTCTCTTATTCTAACTTCACTCTAGATTTCATGTCATTTATACTTTATCCTTAACTATAGGTTTGTTATTATCTTTTGGCTTCACTCCTGGGTTCTGACTATACTGACTGATTTTGTTTCCCAACTCTTTTAGGACTTTAGCTTGGCTTTGTCTTTGGCTCTTCATGCTACTGACTTTCTCTAATTTGATTCTAGCCCCTAAACCCAAACTCTGACACTAGCCTAATTGGTTGACCTTTTAGCCAACCTCTAGCTCCTAGAAAAGGGGTTGTTTGGATATTATATTGTTGCAGAACATTGAATTCATAACTATTTCCCTTTAGAAAAGGCATGTCCAGCTGATTCAAGTTTCTATTCCCTCTCTGGCACTTTCACTGAGCAATTATAAGAATTTGAAGTATCGTCAGTATATGAGAGCTGCAGTGATTCCTCCACCCTCACGCAGGCCAACTGGGAAACAATTTTCTGAGTGTTCATCTTTAATATCAGATATATACAAAATTATCTTTAAAAAGAGGGAAGGAGAACATCAGGAGACTTGCCTGATTTACGTCAGGGTTGATAATGTAGAGTAGTGAAGGATAAACTTGGCTAGTTAGAGAAAGTGAGAGGCGGGGTTCTTAATATGTGATTGAGGAACTTGGCTTTAAACTAAGGAGGAAAAGTACAAATTTATGTTTCAGTCATAACAAACCAGCCATTCACTGGCTGCCTTCCCTCTCAGGATTTTTAGAGATGGGAGAATTCTAAACCAAATATAGAATCCACTTGAGTTTCATGGATCTAATGTTAGAAAAAACTCACACTTTTAAGTGTCTGATTAAAAAGCTCTGAAAAAGATCACTTTTTGACTCAAGAGGTTAGTGCTTTTAGACTGGACTCTTACGAGTCCTGGTCAACCAATAACTCTTTCACACCTTAAACAAGTATGCAGTGACATGAAGATAAATCAGAACTACATGTATTACATCCCTCTCTTGCCCTCTCCCATAACCTTCAAATCAGAAAGGGAAGAAAATTATAGCCAGGAGGTATTTCCATTTGCAAAACCCCAAACATTAGCAAGAGAGAACCACTGAAGACATTTTGTAAAACACCAAACATCATTTGTTCTCTCAGTCTCTGGGGTTAAAGGGTTACTTAAAGCCACTCCAGACGTGGAACAATAAAGATGTCTCTACAATTTGATTGTGATGAATCCATTTTGCTAGTACCTCTAGGAGAACAGAGGTGGGTACCCAAGAAAGGGATAGGGGCATAGGAATCCCCCAGAAGCAGTCTCTGCCTGAGCAGGCAGATCTGTCTGGGCTATGAAAGGTGAAGAGCAGGCCATCTTTTCACATTCCACTAGGCAAATGACAAGTAACTGGTCAACAAATTCAGTCTACCATTTTGTAGCAGAGAGACAAGCTTTCTAGCATTTCTAAGGCTAAAGGGCTCCAATTAGCAAATCCTATAGTAAATCTTCCTACATTTGACACAAAGTGAGTATAACAAGCAGAAAAAGAAATTGTGACTAGTGTTTTTTCATTTAGGATGCTTTAGTTGACGAACTTAGTTGCTTAATTACCAATCCCTCCCCTTACATGACTTTGGTCATGAATAACAGAGATTTAGCTAATCTGAAATGAGAATACACATTTGTACTGTCCATGATGGATGGTTAAAACAACTCTCTTTGAGTTGAGAATACTTGGCAATATACTGGATGAGACAAGAAGAATTAGAAAAAAAACTTAGAAATATGTACATCCAAATGAAAGTTGCTTCTCAAAATTATCATCCTAGAAGCAATTCATTTATTTTCGTTATTGCTTCAGAAAAAACTCACAAACCAAACTTGAAATGCAGTCCTATCAAATCAGAGTTATTCCTTATTTTTGACCCAAAGCAGCATTATGCAGCTTGATTGTGTTCAAAAATCACCCTGACAGGATGAATATTATTGCACTGGTAATAATCTACTCAATGTACTAAAAGCTCTGAAGACAATCCCCAGAGAAAAACTCCATAACTGTAATGAACAACAGAACCATTATTAGAATGAGTCCAACTCCCCAAAGGTGAATGCTTTCAAGAGGGCAACACTTACTTGACTATGGAGCTCTGATACACTTGCTTACAACTCAGACAGAGGACTTCGGAGTCATATCGCACAGAATTGTTAAGCTAGAAGGGACAATGTGGTTCAATCTACAAAGTTGGAATAAAGCTTTAGATGGGTAGCCACTGCCTGTTTATTTAGAAGAGGCCTTTAGATTGAAATGCCACCATGGTTTCTAACACTATTTAAGGGCCTTCTTGAAAAGATAAAAATTATCTTGATATCATGTGTATCATACACATTGAGAAAAGTAAAAAATGATCTAAGGCATTGGAAGATGTTTGTTGATTTGGCCATTAGCACCTACTGGTGTCCTTGGGGCCTAGAAGCTCAGGTAGGGGCTAAGAGGTCAGCACTATGGTATATAGTTGTTATGAACAGTGGAGCTGGAAACAGAACAGATGTTGGAGGTGGCAGGAAGACTCCCTCCAAAAGGGCTGAAGGGGCACAGAAGAGATATATTTCCTGCTGTAAATTGTTTATTTTTGTTAGTTCCATAAGGTTCACCCACAGGAAGGTCAAAAGTCACACAGATTTAAAAAAAAAAAGAAAATTAACAGCTATAAAGATTAGAGATTTAAGATTTTCTCTATCCCCAAAGGACTTAATCTACTATGTAGATTATGTACATATGGCTCGCTATTAAAAGAAACATCTTTTGAGAGTCCCACAATGATCTATAAGTGGTCATTCATTTCCCAACATCCTACCTGTGAGCTGTACAAACTAGTGACTGAATGTACAACCTGCAAAGTAGACCAGAATCTTGGCTCTGCTACTTACCTGTGTGATTGTGGGCAAGTTATTTAACCTCTCTGTGCCTCAGTTGCCTCACCTGTAAGATGAGAATAGTGGTATTTCCCTAATAAGGGTGAAGTGATATGCCACAAGCAGAGGAGACAGAAGTTATGCCAGTTATTGAGTAAATACTTAATAGATGCTAACTGTCATTAATATCTCATTATTTATTACTTCCATTTTTATGGTCAGAAGTCTGGGCTCAGGGAGGGTAAATCACTCCCCACTTACCATATTGCCAGACAATAGAAGAATTAGAGATAGTTCTCCTTTATTCCTCCAATATTATTTATGTCAGAATTTCAGATTTACTCCAGTGTCTCTCCTATGTAATACTAATACTTGTTAAAAATATTATGATGTCATACATGTCTCTTTCTACAATTATCATAATAATAGCCAACACTATCCTACACTCTGAGCTGAGAATTCATTCTCAAAAAAAAATCCTAGGATATATTATTATCAGTTTTAAAGGTGAGGGAACTGAGACTTAGAGAAGTTCAGTGACTTCCTTGAGGTCACATAGCTAGTGAATGTCAGGAAGAACTTGAACCTAAATTCATCCAAATCAAAATGGCTACACGTAATTTAGAAAGTAGTTCCACAATACTGTTTGCTTTTCAATGATTCCCAAAAGTACCCATGTTAAAAATTGAACTTTGTAAAATATACATACAACTCTATTCAAAATTCATTCTTCACAATCTATAACTAAAAAACACATGCTCTAAGTGAATAAGAGCTGAAAGCTTTACGTAGTACACAACTCTTGAATCCTAATTGAGTCTAATTTTCTTTTGGCACACATCTAGGGCAAAGGTTAGCTCGGCCACAGACTGGTGCTTGTGGCATTCTTTTCTGGGCACTGGCCACAAAAACTGCTCTAGGAATGGGATTTGGAATTAGGCTCTGCGCCATCACACTGACTTGACATATTGTTTTGCCATGTAATGTGCTGTCTTTGTGCTTGGACCCAAATGTAGACCTGTCAAGTTATACGCACAAAGCAACATTCAGGCTTCCTTTCTCTCTCTCTCTCTCCCTCCCTCCCTCCCTCTTTCCCTTACTTCCTTTCTTTCTTTCCTCCTGGAAGAGTTTCCTCTTTCAAGTTCCCTAGGAATCAGAGCTTACTCACCAGGATGTGCTCTGGAGGCACAGAGCTATCTTTTCAAACTATTCATGTTTGGGGCAGAATAAAACTTCTGTTTTATGTTAATCACAGGATATGAGGTAATCACAGATTTTCTTTTCTTTTCTTTTTTTTTTTTCAGTTTGCAGTCCTGACGATTTCACCCTTTAACACTTAACTCAGGTATTACTTTCTTTTCGGGAAGCCTTCTCTGACTTCCTTCCTTCCTCTTGTTGGTAAAGATACCCGACCCTCTGGTGCTCATATATCATTACCCTTTCCACTCAGTATTACAATGATAGTTTTAAAGCCTGTCTCCTTTCCTGACTGTACTATGGCGGATAAGAACCGCGGTTCATTTAAGGTTGATGCTAAGCCCATGTATCAATACATAGTCACAACAGGATTATGCTGGGTTAGGTGTTTAGGACATTTCAGTTGGTTCATGTGGGTTTAAACTGGTCCTTAAATACTCTTACTATCATGTCTGGCCTTATATCAATACTCAGTATAATCACAATATCATGCATGTGGTAGGTGCTCAGGAAGTGCATGTTGACTTAATGATCAATTTATTGACTGGATGAATAAACATTAGGCATAAAAAAAACCTTATTGACAACTGGACCTGTCACTAAAGGCATGAATTATAATGCAACATTCTTAATAAGCAAGAGCCTCTGATCACGATAGCTCCCCATGACAGTGATACCCTACAAGGAAGTACCAGCTCGTAACTCCATGAGGTCTTCTCACGAATCTGTCAGAACCACTACAATCTTTGTGGTCTTGATCCCAACCCAACACAAGCATAATGGTAAACAAAGCATAATGACCATGTCAGATGGTCTGTGGGTACTCTGTGTTTGGAGTAGTAGAGCCCTTACCTGTCTGTGTTGTTGGGAGACTTGGTACCCCAGTCCTGTGATGGGCTGGTTCTGCATTTTCTGAAGCAGGATCTTTTGCTGAAGAGGCAAGGGTGACCTTAGCAAAGGCTGGCTTGTGAGAGGCTGGGTGGGCTGGGATGGTGGCTGCTGCTGCTGCTGCTGTTGTTGTTGCTGCTGTTGCTGCTGTTGTTGCTTGGTTGCTGTTGCTGAAGGTTGTTGTTGCTGCTGTTGCTGTTGCTGCTGTTGCTGCTGTTGCTGCTGCTGAACCGAAATCGAGCTCTGCTGCTGCTGTTGTTGTGTGTAGTGTAGGAGAGAAGGCTTGTTCTGGGAAGGCAAAACAGAAGGCATCTGTTGGTTTGCTTGATCTGAGTTAAAGTGGAACAAAGGCTTGGTGTTGCCAAGACGGGACTCCATGGCCGCGTGCGGGCTGTTAATAAAACTTTGGCTGAGATCCTGAGGCTTTTGCTGCATGAGCACATCCAGGTGCCCTCCTTGGGCTGAGGGGCTAGCCTTGTACATGTAGTTAGCCATGACTTTTGACTGGCTGCTGCTGCCGGCTACCCCAGGCATGGGAGAACTCTGTGGGCTGAATGGCTGCTGACCAAAAGAAGGGCTGGGGATTTTCTCCTGCCCGAATGGACCTGGAGATGGCCCAGTAGAAGAGGGCAAGGCTGACCAGTTGGTCGGCTGGTGCTGCTGCTGGTGCTGCTGCATCCGGGCATGCTGCTGACGATTGGCAGCTATCTGTTTGAGCTGTTGGGCATGGGACACTTCCTGCCAGCTTGGCAGGGCCCGGCTTGCTCCTGAGGCTGTCTGAGGCTGAGCCTGGCTCTGAGGGACCGAAGGATTTGGGGAGGAAGCAGAGAGGGCAGAGTTAGCCATGGAGAAAGCAGGGCCAGCTGATGGAGGTCTCAACTGGGGAGAACCCGAGGGGCCCTGGGTTAGGCCAGGTGAGTATTCACTTTTGATCACTGTCTTCTCCACAGGCAAGGAGGGCCTGGGAGTGCTCCTCTGGCTTTGCTGACCCAAGTCAATGTGAAATGGATCATCCTGCTTTATGGTGGCATTGATCATGTTCTCCAGCTCCAGGTCACTCATAGGAGGCACAGATATGTTGGTCAGTTCATTGAACAGCTCTTGCAGTTCAGGATCCATCAATTGCTCTCCAGAGTCATCTCCATACCTATTAGAAAAAATATTCTCCTGGGTCATTTGGCCATCCATGTGCTTACTGCAAGACAGAGTCTCTCCCGGTTCTTTCTTCACTTCTTTTAAGCCCATGTTAAACATACCGTTGCCAGGAGAATGTGTATGGGGAGGCAGGGTGCTAGTCTTTCTCAGGGGTGCCTGGCTCATGGGCAAGGTTCCTGACATAATCTGACTTTGTCCATTATTTACATGGAGGCCCCCTTGTCCTGCGGAGAGGTTCTCCCCTACACGGATTCTTTTGATATCAAGGAACGAGTTATCGACGAACCCATTGGGCCTCTTGCTATTGGCCGGAGATGGGTTAACTATCTGTTTTCTTTTCAAGGAACCCTGGAGCTGAAAAACAAAGGAGAAATAAGAAAGAAAAATATGAGCTATGAATCCAGATATGCTTCTAATCAAAAGAGGCATAATATTTAAATGTTCTTCTATTTATACACAGGATTGATTCAAAAAGAAAAAGGCACACACGAAACACAGTCTGGAATATAATGACACTCACAGCAGCATAAATAGAACAAAATAAAATGTTCCTGGAGGAGCAGGTCAATTAGTGGCTAGAGATCACCGTGGTTCCCATGATTGGTACACAGGCCAATGGATGAAGATTCTTCATTTATCATCGCGAGTTTATTGATATTATATCTATATATCTATATCAAAATCTATAATTAATTACCAAAGTGGAGCAGGCCAAAATATTCCACATGCACACGCAATACAATCTCATACAGCTACAGACAACTGGAGTGAGCATAATTTTGACCAAGATGGGAAACACTGAAGTGTCTAAAGCTGAGACAAAATTACCAGTTTCTTTTTTCACAGATTCAACTCCTTCATCACTATTATCCTCTAAGTAAATAATTAGAATTATTGTTGTGTCCAAGGAGATATACTATCTGGTGCTCATCTGTTTTCCTCCAATAACTGTAGCTTTGTATTCAGGCCCATGTAACTACATTGTGTGGCTACAGAGAAACCACGATTTTATCATTTATCAAATGAGACATGCTAAGCAAAGACTTTCGTGGGGATTCATTTCTTCTGTGGCTTGTGTCTGAATCTCGTAACCAAATCCAAGATGTAGAGAGGCATACTGCACAATGGTTAAGAATGCAGGCTTTGGGAGCTCACTAAACTAAGCTCAAATTCCAGTTCTGTCCCTGAGTGCTAAGTGACCATGACACTTTATTTATCTGAGCCTCTATTTCCTTATCTAGAAAACAGGGACAACAGCACTTAACTCATAAGAAGAAATGAGATCATGCAGGTAAAGGTTAGCACGGCACTTATTACAGTAAGAACTCAATAAATTATAGTTTATATAAAGTATGGCTTACTTTACTATAGTCTGAAAGGGGAGGGCCTCCCTAAGTAGCAACAGTAACAACAAAATGTTAAAGTACTTCATTCACTAACTCAGTGATTAGATTGTCTGATATGAACTTTAGAAATTATAGAGAAAGATTTAAGGACCATACAGTCACACCAATAAATTAAAAAGAAACATAAAACATTCACCATTGTTCTTGAGATCTTTGTTGATTTGCCTCTAAAGTGAGAGCCTACATCTATCAATGTGTGGCTTTTCCAGTGCAGCTGACCTACTTAAATTATTTAATGTTTGCTTAGGATAACTGTGAAATACCTGAGACAGAAGGGTACTTCCCAGGCACATAGTTCTATCACTTCTCTTCCCGCCCTCCTCCCCCTTTCCACTTACCACCACTCCAGTACCCTTCTAAAGGTTTTTGGTAACCTAATTAAGAAAATAAAATTAATAGAAATGAGCATCTATTATATATGCCACATATTTTAAATATGGTTAGTTTTCCTTAGTCTTTACAACAACCCAATTAGACATGTTTTATTTTACAGATAAGGAAACAAGGGCTCAGAGAGGCTAAGTAACTTGCCCGCTGTCACATACTAGTAAGTGGTAGACTTGGGCTTTAACTCAAGGTCTGCAAAGTTCTAAAGCCTGCGTCATTTCCACGATATATCCAGCGATTGGCTTGTTTAAGGCTAAGGTTCACCCGGCATGAAGGAGCAGGGGACAGTGAACACAGAGACATCATGGATCTCTGGTAAAATGATGAGGAATCTTGGAACGACCAGGATGCAGCACAGAGCCGAATGTGAGCAACATGTTTCTTGTCATGTAGTTCATCAATACTCATTTTAAAATTCTCTTATCTGCAGTTTTACCTAGTCAGAGGTAGTATATAGCTATGGTGGATGTACTATGTTGGTATAACCAGTTTTTGCCTTTTATCATTGGTAATTGGTAATAACCAGAGAAGGCAACCTGACCCAAGCTAGGCCAATTAGTTCCTTCCATGGGATTTCTGGAATTGAAAAAAGGGAAACCAGGCTCACTTCATTGGCTGCACAGTGATTTACAAAATGTGTGAGCTGCTGTTCCATTATTTCAGCCAGAGCCATAGAGAAAGTGACTCTGTAGAAAGAGAGAAGAATGAAGCATAGAGGAGAGACACATGTGTTGGTATCATTTGGAGGCCTGATTCAATCCCAGGTCAGCACTGAGTCTCTCCTTGTCTTCCTTGATACTCTGCATAATCTTTATAATAACTTCTTCTTTTTGCTTAAGCTAATATGAGTTGGGCTTCTGTTATTTCCAACCAAGACTAAGTCCCATGAGACTTCACATTCAGTGATAAGCAATTTGTAGCAAGGGGTACAATGTACTTTGTACCTGGATGTGAAGCTTCTCTCTATCCCCTCAGCCCTGTCTCCACTATATCTGCCTGTTTCAAGACTAATCATCTTGTCTACTCTGATGTAGGCAACAGCACCACAGAACACTGTCAGCCATCACCACATTCAGCAGAAACTCCCAAAGTGCCACTGTCTGTCCCCATGGGGTCAGAAAGAGCACAGACCAAAGAGGTTGGCCATATTATCCCAAGCATGACTACACTGATTTATTTCAGTGTCAGTTAGATTCTGAAAGTTTTTTTCACAACTAATGAAGAACAAACAAAGGAATACATTTTTTTTTGCAGGTTTGGGTGATACCTTTGATTTATTTTCCACTGCTTTGCAAAAACCTGTTCTGCCAGGTTCTCCCATTGCTCTGGCCACTCCCTGGGGAGTGCAGTGCATAGTTGGGGAAGCAGCACTAGCAAGTTCTCTAAGCCACCGGGATTATAGAAGCAGTAACAGAATTAGCAGTGGTTTTAGTAGTAGTGATAATAATAATAACAACAACAAAGTCATTTATTGAGGGCTGTGTGCTAGGTATTGTGGTAAGTTCTTGATGTGAATAATCTCATTTAATTCTAACAACAACTCTAAGAATCCTCACAGCTTTATGAGATTGATACTACAGCCAGGTGTCACTTAACGATGAGAATACATTCTGAGAAGTGCGTTTTTAGGTGATTTCATTGTGAGAACATCACAGAGTGCACTTACACAAACCTGGTTGGTACGGCCTACTACACATCTTGGCTGTCTGGTCTAGCCTATTGCTCCTAGGCTATAAGCCTTTATGACATGTTTCTGTACTGACTACTGTCGGCAATTCTAACACAATTGTAAGTATTTGTGTATCTAACATATCTAAACATAGAAAAGGTACAATAAAAATATAATTAAGATAAAGTGTGTGGAGTGGGAGGGCTGTGAAGGGAAGCACCACTGGGGGGAGGGGGAGTGTATGTCAGGAGGAGGGACAGAAGAAGAAAGAAGGGGAAGAAAGAGAAGGGAGAAAAAGGGAGAGCAGAGATAAAAAGAGACCCAGAGAATAGTAAAAGGGAGAGGGGAAGAAGAGGGTGGAGGGCGAGAGAGAGAGGGAAGAAGGAGAGGAAGGAAAAGAGAGAGGGGGAGAGAAAGGAATTAGACCAGGAGGGAAGAGACCAGGCTCTTGGGCTGCCCTTCTCCCCAGCCCGCTCCTCTCACTCTCTTACCAACTCCGGCCCCAGCAGTGTAAGGCAGTTGGACAGCACAGTAATCTTCTCCATATATTTAAACTACCAAGAGCTAGTAGTAAATTCAACATAGTAGCTGGGTCCGGCCTTCCCTTTCAATATGGCAAACATTTTGTTTATAACCCATTATAATCTTATGAGACCACTGTCATATATGTGGTCCATCATTCACCAAAAAGTTGTTATGTGGCACGTGACTATATTTCTTGCCCTTCCTCCCCGTTTTACAGATGAGAAAACTAAGGTTTGGAGATTGAGTAACATTTCAAAGTCACAGAAATGGTAAGCCATAAAGCCGGGAATCAAACCAAGCACTCCCACTGCAGAGCCTGTGCTGTGCTGTAAATGGTTCCTTAGGCCCTGACAGAGGTAAATGGTACCCATACCCAGGAATCAAGGAGGCCTAGGATCTGGTCCTGATTCTGGCATTAACTTGATTTACTATACTAGGCAAGTTTTTCCACTTCTATGCCATAGCTCCCTCCTTATAAACAGGATCATCTTTGAGAACACTTTCCTGCCTAAACCCAGAGGATAAAGGCCCTGAAGGAGTGAGAATTGTTTTTTAGGGATATTTATTGTAGTGCAAGGTCACCGCCAAGTAGAGCTGAATGAATGACTTAAGATGGGGAACAGACGTCCTCCTTAGAGATGTTGTAGAAGACAACCCATGGATAAAAGAGATGCCATTAGGACTCCGTGGGCATGGTACTCTACCGTGAGAATTTTGGGGACAGTCTGTGTCCTAGGTGGTAGACACTTCTAATCCAAGTCATGTCACCAAGGCCTGCTGAATGCACAGATGCGGTAGTCACCAGCTACTGGCACAATACAATCTAAATGATCCTCAAAATTCAACTTTACTTTGAAGTATTTCCTTCGCTGAACTAAAATTTCACCATCAGATACATGGCTTTGAATTGTGGCATAGAGTTGCTTAGAGTTCTGTGACAAAATGCAGCTATTCTAGCAGGAATAGAGAGGAAGAACACAGTCAGTAGCACCTCAGTGGAAAATAATTTATCAGAAAATGCAGTGCCACCTTACCAGGCCAAGAATAGTCCGAAAGGAATGGGACTCAATCAGGGGAATGGGCTTAAATTGACAAGGATGGGGGCAGGTCTAGGGATTTTGGGAGCTTCCCAATACAGACCTTAGGGTGGCTGAGAAAGATGGAATGTAGGAAGGGAGAAGTATAAGGGCAGTGCATATTCACAGGGCCAGAGGAGCCAGCAGCTTCCAGAATGCAGTCAATAGCACTGAAAGGGTAGAGGGAATAACCAAGGCAGACCTCTCTCACCCGGGGCTGATTTATCCATTAGACATGGATGGCAGAGTGCCCAGGGCCCACAGTAGTCTTAGAGGCCCGCAAAGATATTTTAATTTATTTTAAAACAGGAGAAAAATTTTTAGATTGAAGAAATGTTTTAACATATAATAGTAATATATTTGTCTTTATGCCAACATAGCCATAAAATAGAATTTAAAATTTTGGAAGGAAGACGGGGCCCTCAAGCAAGAGTGCCTATGGCTCATATAGGCTCTCACTTAATAACTACAGTATATTGAATGCTTACTTAAGACAGACACTCTTAAAATAAAGACTTGAGTAGAGCCTCATTTAATTTTCTCACATCTCTCCGCACATGTATTCTAATCCTCATTTTATAAGTGAAGAAACTGTGGCTCCTAACGCAGATTCCTCAACGAATGACATGGAGGCAGGATGCCAACCCAGGTCTGTCTGGTTCCAAAGTCCCCGTTCTTAATCATTAAACCCACGGCTCGCTTTCCTTTTGGCTTTTAATTTACCACATGCCGACACTGTTCTGGATACAGTGGACACAGAGAGTCAAGACAAAAGGAAAACAGAATGAAGATGTACAGGGCAAGGGTGGGGGCATTCGGCGACTCACGGAGATACATGGCAGGGAGAGAATGGTGACACCACTGGTCAGAGGTTGATGGTGAAAGCTCAGGACATCACCCTCAAGGCTCTAATATAAGAAAGGGAAAAGATAAAGAGTCACGTGGTCACTCAATAAGATTTACTGAGCACCCAGAGAGAGGTCTGAACCGTACCCTATCGAATCATTCCTGGCATGAGGGAAAATATGCAGACGATTAAGCTAGTAGCGGGAGGTAAAGTTGCAAATGAGCGGAACATTTCAATGTTTACAGTTTTTCCATTACTTAGATGGACAGAGAAGTATTTTTTGTTTGGTATCTACCATAAATCTACTCTCCCAAATTATTATGTTTAATTTGTGAGATTACGCATATAATATCACCCTTTCACCAGCCATCCAAAGAAAGGGCTTCTTTGGGGAATGATTTCAACACAGCGACTCCAGTCTGGTTTGCATATTACACAGGAATCACTGTACTTTCCTTTGCTGCGATCCAGCAGACTTTCTTTTCACTCTCGTCCTTGTTCTGATTCTTCTATTTGAACACTGTGATGCTATTTGAGGCCTGCGGTCTCTGCTCAGGGAAGGTGTAGGCCTACTCAGGGCCGGGCCCAGACACGGTGGCCTGCCTGTCCCACAGGCTAGGGATGGAGGTGCCCAGACCTATCGACAAGGAATATCTAGCACACAGTGGAATCGGGGCTGGGGTCCCTCAATAAACTCTCCTTTTAAAGCAGCTATGCTTTATTCTTCTGAAGGACTTGAAACATAAACTTCCTGGAGGGATTTAAAAATGCCATTATTGCACAATCCTTTGGTTCCTATTTCATCCCTGCCCCCTATTCCTTTCCACAAAATAAATGCATTCTTTGTCTCTTGCGCTGCCCTAGAAACAGGGTATATGCCACACAAAGGTAACAATTTAGTTCACAGGTCACATTTTTTTCTGTCTTTCTCAATGAGGCATAAACACAAGAACAGAAGCGACCACTGCCTAGATACTCAAGGGACTATCTTGGTCCTATCATCTGTAAGTTTTCCTTAGGCCACTTTACTTATGGCTATTTAGAGGTAGATTGGGGATAGAGAATATTAGAAAGAGACCAAACCTCCAAATAATTTATGTCTCTTGATTTGATTCTTGAAGTAAAAATGGGATCCTGGAACAGTAAATTCCAGCTAATCACAGTACCTGAGGTGAAAACAGCTCCTCTCTGGCTCGCCTGCCCCCGAACTGGGTGGGGCTTTAAGGCTTTTGGTGAAGATGTCAAAGAGCCTCCACTTCTTATTTGGCTCTTGTAGAGTTCTGAGCTTCCCTGCATTGCAAAGTACTGTTTCATGTCTACGTAGTAATTCTGTTTGTACAACTAAATTTTAAGCTCTTTGAGGGTAGGTGCTGTGTCTTATACTTGACTGAGTTCCTTCAGTACCTACCACAGTGCTGGGCACATTATAGGTATTCAGACAGTAGTTTGTTGGTTGAGCTCAGTACTTGGGAAGCTGGATCCTTCTAACAATTGAGCAGTAAAACAATGGCAAGAAGGTTGTGGCTGTGGGGAATGCTTTCATATTTAATTTACAAGTAATTTAATGGCTGTACTAGAGTTTGGCTTGAGTGATCATTTTCTTCTGAATCCTGATGTCACAGGAATGTGAAGCCCTGAGAATTGGAACCACAGGAAAGGCTGGTCATAACCCATGTGAACCACAAGTGAAGGAGAATGTGAAGCTTTGCGTTGGACGCAAGGTGGTGTGAGCCTCCGGATAGGATTCCGAAGGTGGGATGTAATGCTAAACCCCATCTTGCCTCCATGCCCTACTTGAGTGAAAGCACAGAACCTAAGGGGAGTCGGGCCACATCTCCTGCACTATTTTTAGTGCCTTCTACTTTCATTCCTTCAAGAATAAGTGTGAGCTTTTTGTTTTGTTTTGTTTCATTTTTGGTGGAAGTCGCATTAGATCCAGCTGGAAAATTTGTTCCCTAACCATGTTCCGTAAAGTTTGGACTCTGAGACATATGACTACTTTAGTCAACAAAATAGCTATTCTTTATGATAAAGAGTAAAGTTTAATAGAGATAAATTCTTATAGAGAAGCAAGAGCACTGTAAATTCAGGATCTTTGTAGAGAAAACATGTCAACACACTTTCCTTCTAAAAACACTAAATGCCAAGATCTCCCATATTCGAGATTTCGTTAAAGCCTCCCACCCCCTTATCTTCAATGGCCAGCTTGGAGAAGAGCAGCTAGAAGAGTTGGAATTTACCTCAAAAACACACTCATCATTACAGAGCAGAGAAAGAGTATTTCATTATTGCGTTTTCTCAGCTTGGCCATTTCCATCACTTCCCCTTGGAGAAAGTTCCAAGTTTATCAGCAACTGACAAAGTAGTCATTGAAGGAAAAGGGAAGGGAACCAGGGCAACCCTGCCTCACAGAGGTGGACATCCTATGTTATTGAAGTAAATGGGAGGCTGTGGGATCTCGAAAAAGCATGGAATTCAACTGCTAATAAACCAGAGATCTAAATGTTGTTTTCCTCCTGTTTATTGTATAAACTTGGACCAGTCACTGACCTCATACATTAGCAATCGTATATGGAAAGTACCAGCAGTGTTCCCAGCTCAGAGCAGCACTCAGAGCAGTAGCTCTTTTTTAATAGCAAAGGCAGAACTTGAACCTAAGCCTGTGTGGCACTCCCCTCCCCCATCCCACCCGTCACCCTGACTGTTATGTACCAGGCTTGTGCTAGGCAAATGTAAAATGAGGCATAAACACAAGAACAGAAGAAGGCATAAACACAAGAACACCCAATTACTTTGTACATGAAATACTTTAATCATGACTCGCTTTTTCCCCAAAATATATGGAAGCAAATCTAAAGCAAATCTAAAGATAATAAAATGGGCTTTTCCTCACCTGTAAAATGGACTTTCTTTACTCATTCATTCAATAGACATTTATTTAGCACCAGGTATGTATTATATGGCACTGTTTCATAGGGTTATTGTGGGGACCCAGTGGTTGCAGTACATAAAGAGCCTGAAAAATTGGTCTTAAAACACAGTTCTCAGTCAATGTCAGAACTAATACAAACAAGCAAACACAAAGGAATTTACCAGTCCGTCTGGAAACAAAGCAGAAAGTAACAATACAATGGAAAGTTTGCTCTGCAGAGTGTGTGTGGGATTTCAGTTGTCGAGAGGAGAGGGCTCTGCCTGAGAAAGATAGGAAAGGAATCCCTCTCCCTTCCAACAAAGTGTCCCCCAAATATGCAAATGAATGGGATGTTTTATGATAGTCTGATATACTGCTAGTGACACTGTAACAAAACTTGTTGTTCAGCAACAGGGATTGTTTAAATTAAGAAGTTCAAAGTGGAATTATTTTCCCATTTTGTCTACTATCTTAAACAATGTCGTTCTAGAGCCACTCAGTGATAACCAGTGTGATTACTCTGACAACTACCTCCTTGCTCATCGCTGTAATCATCATAATGCAAGGGTCTGCAGGGGCCATCTGTCAGAGATGGGCCCTCTGTGTTTAACAGGAAAATGAACAGAATATTCTATAAAAACCTGAAAAACACCCAATTACTTTGTACATGAAATACTTTAATCATGACTCGCTTTTTCCCAAAATATATGGAAGCAAATCTAAAGTAAATGCTGTGTCTAAAATGTTGGCAGTTCTCTTGAAATCTCTGAATGTCCTCCTCAGCAGAATGTACAGTGTATTAAGTTTCATTAATCAAGTGGCTTCTCTCTCCCCCTTCGCTGGCGGGCCCAGTCTGGAAGCTTTCATTCGAAGGGCCCTACCTCGAGGTCTATCTTCTCTGTGAGGCCTCCCCCTCTTACTTTCCCTCATATTCTTTCTTTCTGTTTTAATGATTTTAGCACTCTCTGTCTTATATTGTTTTTGATAATTGATTCAGGTCTACGAGTTTTTCACTTCAAAATGATTCTAAGAAGTCAGCGGAAGAGAGAGTATCTTATGCATCTCATCTAATCCCACGAGCCCGGTCCAGCCCTAGCCCAGGGAGGCAATCACTGACTGGCTGATGATCTGATTTATTGGGCAGTCAGTGGCCTGGGAACATTAGATGAGTCAGTTTATGCGGCATCCATGGTTCTCTTCCACTGGCCATGAACCATACCCCCTTTGTAAACCAGAGGGCTGATTCTTTTGTAACTCTCTGTCCAGTTGTAGAGCTGTTGGGGACAGGGTAGGGCTCAGAGGTATTGGAGAGACAGGGAAATCATAGATGTTCTAAAAGGTTGCAATTCTTAGGCTGGTAGGGATTAGACTCATCCAAAATATTGGCCAATATTGGCTGGTAGGGATTAGACTCATCCAAAATATTGGACCACCATTCCAGGGTTGTCTATTAATTATTTTGGGGTTTGAAATGCAGTTACTAAAGAGCCCCCAACTTTTTGTAAAATAATATAAAACAAAGGCACCCCTAATTTCATGGCAGCATTTCCCCCTTTATCTTCAGTGGCTTAGCTGACTTAAACAGGTATTAAAGATTTATACCCCTCTCTGCCTCTTTCTCTCAGATCACGTTCTTCACTTATCTTCGGGCCCCTTCTGCTTTAAGCACAGTGAGCTACCAAGTATCCTGCACTACATTCTGCGAATCTGACCCTAGATTTTGCCTCTCCCCACCCCAATTTATTTTCCACATAGGAACAAAAGGGATCTTCTTCTCACACCCAAGTTCCAGCTATAATACAGTTGAGCCTTGAGAAACAGGGGGTTTGAACAATGTGGGTTCACATATATGTGGATTTTTTTTCAATAAGTATATTGGAAATTTTATTTTGGAGAGTTCCTTACTACCATGAAGCTATCATATTGATTTCATTCGGTAACCATAAAGCAACCATGTTGCTGCTTATTTGTTATGAATGCATGAATTATTATACCTGTAAATACCTATGAATTTCTTTTTCACATTATTATTTTTTATGTCTGCTGGTAGTAATACGTATAATATCTGCTGTGTTTTGTATCAGATAAGAAAATATTGATGTAAGTACTGGCAGATGATTCATCTTGTAAACAGACATCAGAAACTTACAGTACTGATAGAGTACAGAACTATAAATGCACTTTCTCGTCCTTATGATTTTCTTTTCTCTAGCTTGTTTTATTGCAAGAATACAGTATGTAATACATACATCATATAAAATCTGTGTTAACTGGTAAGGCTTCTGGTCAACAGTAGGTTATAAGTATTTAAGTTTTTGGAGACTCAAAAGTTATACTCAGATTTCCAAATGCACAGGGGGTCAGTACCCAAAACCCCTGAGTTGTTCGAGGGTCGATTGTATTTTTTTTCTTAATTCCCAAAACACGAAAGGTGATTTCAGCTTCAGGTCTTTTGCGTATACTGTTCCCTTTAATTGGAATACCCTCTGCCTCCTCTAATTCTTCCCACTCTTTTCATAGCTAGCTCCTTCTTTTCCTTTAAGTATCACCATAATGTGACCCTAGCAGAGATTTTCCATGACTTCCTACATAAAATATGTTCTCATAGTTGTTTTCCATCTCAACCCCTTGAATATTTCTTTTACAGTACTTATTACAATTCCAATTTTTAAAAATTAATTTCCTTCCAATTTTTAAGTCTATTTCCATGTTATAATTCCTAGAGAAAGAGGCTTGAGCCGTGTGTGTCATGTTGACCACTACCTCATCCTTAGTGTATCCCAAACAAATATGAGGTTAAAAAAAAAAGATTGTTTAAAGCAAATAAAAATGTCTGGAAGTAAATACTTCAAGATGCTGAAGTACTTTCTGGTTGTGGGATGATGAAATTTTTTCCCTCAACTTTGCTAATATGTGTGTGTTTTCTAATTTTTCTGTATAGAACATATGTTATCTATATAATTACAATTGGCATGTTATTCAATATGTCTTCCCTTGCTAACCACTCTTCTCTGAGAATCTGACTGTATGTCTCCTGGTAGAGGACTTCTGATCATGGGACAGCCCATTTCCCCAAGCCCCAGCAGATTGGATTGAGGCAGACACTTATTCAAGCTGAACCAATTAAATGTTTCCTAGTAATCAGGAATTGAAACACCTTCTCAGAAGTCTCTGTGCACAAGAAATGAGAGATTAGTAGGGCTGCCTGTATTGGAGTCATTCTTAGCCGTGTACAATGAGAGACAGAGAAAGCAAGTCTACAGAGAGAGGAGAATGGAAACTGATGCACAGGGAAAAGCCAGGATGAGAAACTACCTTGAGAGAGAGAGAGGGAGGAGGGATAAAGGAGAGACAAGAAAAGAGGGGGGAAGGAGGGGGAGGAGGAGGTGGGTGGGGGAGAAGAGTGGGATGAAGAGGGAGAGGGTAGAGATTCTTGAAGCTTTCCAATTCCTGCACTTTGGGAGACTCAATTATATTTCCTGTAATTGAGACACTCAGTAACCTTCCAATAAACCTCTTCCCGTCACCACCCCACATTTTTTTTTTTTTTTGCTCGCGATACTTGAAGAGGGTTCTGTTACTTGCGACAATTCCCAACTAAAACAAAGATGTAATAAAGCTAATAATTACATTCAAATTCAAGTTTTCATAAGGTAAATGCACACTTTTCTTGATTGATTCAAACTGAAAAGCTGAGTAGAAGCTAAATGCATACATTTAGTTTGGTTTCTCTTTCACCTTTCCATGTGTGGTCATTACTCAGCTCTTCCGCAGCCTTTATGAAAGAAGAGCATTATGAATTAAGCATGAGGGCTGCTGCTCTATGGCAGCGGCACCCTAACAGGGGTCCCATTGTCTTCACACGTCTCCACATGGCATACCCAGGGGAGGTCCAGAGATTGTATCCCCACCAATTCTCCCCTCAATGCACAAGAACATTCTGAAAATATAACTGCTATCTGGATTGTGTTTAGACAACCCAGGTCTGCAACGTGTAAACTGGTTTGGATGCAATCACCTGGAGACAGAGGCGGGATGAGCAGACCTTTTAAGAGGTCCCTGCAATTTCAGGCTCATCTTTAACTCCATTACAAAGGAATGTTAAGCGGCGTTTAGAAAGGTAGTTTGGCAAAGTACCCGAAAGCACCAAACAGCTCCTTTGATGTTCTTGGCATTGATGTCATCATTCTTTTGAAACTTTTGAAGAAATATTTTTCTTATAGCAACTGTATCTAAGCTCAATATAGAGTGTTGATGTATGTTTTCTCCGGTCTAATGTTAACCTGAGTAACTATGAACCATATAGACAGATATTCTTTTAGAAGGTACCTCAGCTTTCGCTCCAGTCTATGTTTATTTTCACATCAAAGACACATCTAAGGGGAAATTGCTTAACTAGCTCTGTGAAACATGAAGAGGTTTACAGAGATATTTGGTTATAATTGAAAAAAACAAAACCCAAACCAACACTCCAGGCAATTTAAGCCTTTCATGCCTGGAAATGAGAATTTATAATGGCGGGTAGAAAAGTTCCTTTGCTTTCCATGAAGCTCTCAACATAGACTTTTTAAAGCAGGCATTAAAATCCCACTATTTGCCATACATTTACAAGAAATGATTCTTGATGATTTAAATGACATTAAATGGGAGAACAATAAAGCCTTTATATTGTTTGCAATTTAACTGCTCTTTGAAGCAATGTCCTATAGCAATACAATGCCCTCACTTTGATCTAACTTGCTCAGCCCAGTAATTATATGACTGAGATGAAGTCTCCACCTGACAGATTCCAGTTCTTCATGTGTGGCATTATTCTTTGAAGAGGGGGAAAACTCCCACCTATATTGGAAGATAAAACTTTAAACAAGTCGAATTGTGAATCAAGGGTAATTCTCTGTGTCAAAGCAGTAGGCTGGGCAAAAGGCCTTTTCCCATATGATGAGAACCATTGTTTCTCGGTATGTGCTTCTGTTACTCTTGAAACTTATCTTTAAACAGGAATATGTTGAAGTTCCTTCCTGTGAATTTGTTTCATGATAAATCAACACCCATCAACTTAAAAAAAAAAAAAAAAGGGAGAGAGATTGAGCAGAATGTACTAATCTGGGCCTTGGGTTAACTGCTAACTGGCTGCTCCCTGATGAGAAAGAATGGCCATGGGATAATCAGACAAGTAAAAGACCTCAATTTGCACCATTCCACAAAGAAAACTGTTTACTGTGTTGCCTGAGTCTGCTTAAAATATTAAAAGCACAGTCAACTCAGGAAGCGCCTAATCCTCAAAAATATTGCTGCTGTTTATTTTATTTGCTTTTTAGACAGAACTCAGGACAGATTTAAACTGAGAAAGCTCACCAACTGCAACCTTGTAAATTGCTTTTAATCCAGGATGTCAGCAGGATTGATACCACTGGAACTTTATTCTCCCTGCAACTCTGAGATACATTTTTCCACTGTACCTGGCTTGCAATTAATATCTTGTACCCACTGGTTAGATTTCTAGAGGATAAAATATTTCTTTAACTATGACTAGTGCTCTGCATGTGTTGTGTCTTCATGGGAGCCATTCCTCACTGCTCTGTAATTTTGTGCCACAGTAAGCCACTCTATCCATGGTGTGCTTTCCTTGTGTATTTAATGTTTTTTGGTTTATAACTGTTATAATACCCTTTTTAGTCCCCCCAGCAAGATTGTAAAGAGCATTTTGTGTCTTCTAATGTCTTTTGAGGCAATATATGGTAGTGGTCAGGAGCCTGAGACCTCTCTGAGTCTCAGTTTCCTTCTCCGTATAGTTCCAACTCAGTTGTCATGGTGAGTCTCAAAAGAGATAATGTCTATAAAGTCTGTACTCAAAATGCAGCAAATAATATTAATTAAACAAATATCAGCTATTTTTTAATTTAGTTTTCTGGGTCCTCTCCCAAGACTTAGGTAAGTGTTTAGCATATTGCAGGAGAAAGGAGGAGCAAACAGCATTCACCGAATGACTACTCAGTAGAAGGCACTTCCCATAAGTTATCTCTCTGAACCTGAGCTTCTCGACTTATTAGCAGTGTGCCTATGGGCAAGTTACCTAATTTCATATCTTGATTTTCTCATCTGTAAAATACATCTAATAATTATATCACAGAGTTAATGCAAAGATTAAATAAATACATGTAGAGTGTTTAAAATAGTCCCTGCCACATAGAAAGTGCCCAATAATACCAGCTATTATTATTATTACTATTAAATCCTTACAATAACTTTGAGAGTAGATAAAAGGAACCTCATTTTGCAGATGAGAAAAACGAGGCTACAAAAGTTTAAGCAACTTGACCAAAATTGCCCTGCAACTATTTGAACCAGATTGGCCTGACTGTAAAAATTCATGCTCTTTATGACATGTATTCACTGAAGATATCTTCCATTTCCTGCTAGGTGATGAATTCAGGGAAGCTCTATAGTGATAACTAGATCCTCAGGGAACCGTACAACACAGGCAAGTAAAGCAGCCTTGAGAGGAGTAGATAAGAGATGAGGCTCAGTACGACGCAGGAGAAGGCCTCTCTGGCTTAGACGCCATGCAGAGGAAGGCAGGCTTAATTATGAAGACCGTGAGTAAGCATCAAAGGACTTTAAGCGGAAGAGTGACCATGATCTGTAAGGTATTAGAAAAATACTCTAACAATCAAATATTTGTGGGTAGATTAGAGACAGGATGTCCTAAGCCAGAAGAGCAGTGAGAATATCTCAGCACTCAGTAAGAGACAGTGAGAACTGAACTTGAGCTAAGGTGGTGGCGGTGGAAATGGAGATGATGGGAAAGAACTTAGGAACCAAAAACCAAGTGAATTTTGTGATTAATTCCATGTGGGAAATGAGAGAGAGAGAAGAATTAGGGCCAAATCCAGATTTCTAGGTCAGTTACTGAGTAGATAACAGAGTCATTTGCTAAGTAAAAAAATGTAGGGAGAGGAGCATGTTTCACGATGGGCAAATAATCGATTCAAGTTTGGATATATTGTATGTGAGATGTTGTGGGGCATATAAGTGGAGATGTCTTCTTGTAGGCTAGATATTCAGGCTTATAAATCAGGAGCGAGCTGTCCGTATGGGTTGGGTAGAAAGGCACATAAGTATTCGTTAAAGTAACGAATGTGGTTGTGTGTCCAAATGAGAGTGAGGAGTGAGGAGAGAAAAGGGGGGTGGGAATGGAACTCTGGGGAAACATCAAAATTTAAAGAGAGAGGAGGAAAGGAATGAAGTGGAGGAGATGAACAGCTGAAGGAAAGAAGAGAGCTTCAGGGAGAGAATGAGCACTCTCATCAAGTGATTCAGCTTCATCAAGAGGTCAACTGGAATAAAAGGAGAGCTATACCTATCGCATCTGGCATTTGATGGTTGAGAAAAGATGCCAAATTACAATGTGTTGAGGATGGAATGGGAGGTCACAAAAGGAAAATAAGGTGGGTAGATTATTTTTCCTAAAAACTAAAGAGAGATGGGTTGCAGATAGGAGTTAACAGGGTGGAAACCTGCCTGATCACTTTTTATATCCTTCACAACAGCCAGTATAATACTTTGTATTTTGTAGGTACATAGTTAAACATTTTTGAATGAACGATTCTGTCATCTTGCCTAATTCTTTCACTTTATCTCATTTGTTTTCTTCCATATTTTCTCCTCTTTTATATCTCAGTAAGAAATGCAGTGAGGCTGTAGATCCTTCCTTATTCAAATACTAGATGGGAAGCATAGAGTTTTCCTGTTTCTTCTGGAATAATTAAGTAGGTTGCATGTAATAGGAACTTCAGCATGCATTTGAAGTCAGCCAAGATATGAGGAAAGCCAGGCCACGAGAAACATAATTGAGAAAGTAGAGATGTTACATACAGATATTCTTTGGGTTGGGTTTCATGTCTAAATAAATCAGGGTAAATGGGAAAATCCTGTTTGGGGAACAAAAAAATCTACCCAAAGAAAGACTTACAAAGAGCTGGATGGCATTGGGTGGCTTCAATGAAAATTTCAGTAGCATAGACATTTAGGACATCTAAGGATACTAAAAGCCTATTTAAAATGGTATCCTACTTGATCTTCGTAACCAAGGGTAGTTCAAAGCACCAGGATTGGGTCTAATCGCTTGTTAAATTAAGGTCACATATGGGAATTGCTTTTGACCAGATCGTTTCATGCCACCAAATGAGAAGGATCTAATGAAGTTTGATCTTTAGGTGCCTATCATCATGTATTATCAAGCCCATCATTTTCTCCATCAAAGAAAACGTAGTCAGAAAATAGAGGGAAAGAACAATCCAACAACCCTTGATCCATCTATGCATCAATGCAGACCATTCTCCATTATCTGTGTTCACCTGGCAGGCACACATCATTTCATTTCTTGCTTTTGCTTCTCATCGTATTTTTAAACTTCCAATATCATTTAGTAACATTCTTTTTCTCTCTATGATATCTAGTGTCACAGGTGCCTTTTTCTTTCTCTTTATTACTTTTGGCAGTCGATTTTTTTTTCTCTCCCATTGACCTTTACCTATTCCTAGCAAATTCATGGCTTGATGACAAGAGCTAACACGGTCATACGCAGATGCAACTTATCTTTGCACGCAGTTGGTCTGTGTGCATGTGTCTGCGCAAGTGTGCTTCTCTTCTATTGTTTGACTCCTTTTAACTCCAGTCAGATCTCTCTAATCACAGTTTGGAATTCACCTGAATTTCCCTGCTGTGAAGGCTGAAAAAGCTGACATCAAGTTGCTAAGACCACAGCTCTGAAAAGGAAATAGCACATCTTTATTGGTGGGACACATTAAAAGATATGAATGTGAGGTTTTTAAGTAAGATGCTGCATACGCATAACCTTTAGATGCTTGATAGTGACACTGTCCCACATGTTTGCCATCTCCTCCATAATTAAAGAAATACTTTGAAAAAGAATAGAACTGTTTGATTTTTCACAAGGAAACAGTGTCCTGGGAATTTAGAGCCCACAGCTTGCTATGCCCAATCCAAAGCATGAAAATTGTTCTTACAAATCTTTTCATGAGGTTGAGAGAGCTTTCAGCATTCTAGCTTCATTCTTCTCCGAGGAAGAAAATTTAATTTCTTATGATTTCTTAGTGTCCATTCGCAAGGTTGTTTTTTTTTTTTTTCCTTAAAAAAAATAAGTCGCCATAGCAACAACTACTTATCACAGGGCATTTCCTTGAATATGATAAATGCCACTTGTTAAACAAGCAGAACCCTATGTCACCTGGAAGGCCAGAGAGAAACATCAACACATCAGTTGGAAAAGATTAACTAAATGGTGAAAATAAGCAATTTTTTGAAATGGAAATGTAAGCATCAATGGATGTTTCCATCGGATGGGACACTTTCTACATAATACAGCTATTTCGCTGTAACAAGACCAAGCAAACCATTATATGGTGAGCGGACTTGTCAGGGTCTTGACTAAGGGGATAAAGAAATGGGACTCAGGACATTCCCAAAGAGTCTGAAGCTCTGGTTTCTGCTCAGAACTGTGGCCATGTTGTGCAGTATGCAGCATGACTTGAAGCAGTGTCCATCTTGGGAGAGTGGCCTTGAATCTTCTATGGCCCTGGAATGACAGCAGGGTTCTGCCTAAAAACCTGAGTACATCCCCTCTCCTGTCCTGGAGGCAGATGACTAAAAAGCCTGAGCCATCGGGTTTGCTCCTTGACCTACCTTAAATGCTACCAGTAGTATTTGTGCTGACATCAGTGCAATCTATGAAGTACTAACGGGACATAGACACCATCCACAGACCCAAAAGGAGACTGTTTTCACACTCTTCTCTCCCCTCTGTGATTCTACTTCCTAAGCACGAGGAGAGGCTTCTGATCTACTCTTGCCCCAGCTTCACTGTCCACAATCACGTGTTTAATAGAGGATGACATTAGCCATTCTTTCCTCCCCTAATTTATTTATTTGAAGGAATAATTGGCAATACATTTCCAAGGCTTGATCAACTCATCACTTTTTGTTGAATAAGAAACATACCTGGCTTAACGGAAGTGTCCTCTGAAAGAACCGGTAAATGCAAAGCCAAGAGAGAAAGTGCAAAAGCCACTAGGTCAATTGCTGAGAAGAAATGCTGTGATTTCCCTTTGTGGGTTTGTCAGTGAAGGATCTACCCTCTGCACTATGGGCTCACTCTGTGTTTGAGTCATGGAAAATCAGAGAGCAACAGGCAAGAATGCAGAAATATGTTTGGCCTCCTCTTTTATGAACAATCTAAATTCATTCTGCATTTTGCAGAGCAGAAACAAGCATAGTTTTTCTAGAAGATAAATAAGAAGGAGGAGAAAGAAGAGAAAAATAGAACACAACAGAGAAGTCTTTAAAAGAATAGGAAACACTTTGTAGTTTTTCTTTCCTTCTTAATTACAAGCAAGGAATGCTCACATTTAATCATGCTGTTTGGAAGGAAACATATTTTGCCAAAATTTATATGAGGAGAATTTCATTGCCCTGCATTGTTTTACTTCAGACTGTTAGTTACTTTGAATCTATATTTTCAAATTCTTTCTTCAAATATCTATGCCCTTCGGCAGACATATTAACTCATTTTATATTGAGAATCTCATTACATTGAGTAAAAAATCTTGAGCCTGATAAAATGATTTCCCCCCTCAATTTAACTTTTCGTTTAGTTTCCCACCAGCTCCCCTGAAACGGGTTTGCTGCCAAGCTGTAATACTATTTTGGACTGAGTCATCCAGGCACAGTGAGCAGCTTTGACTCTGGTTCCAATGTTTCCTGGTCCCTGTCGTTTGAATAAAGAGAACGTGTTCTTCTATGGGTTTGGATTTGAAATGGTTACCAATGATGAAAAAAAGAAAAAAATGGAGGCTTAAATCCAGGGTGTTTGGCCCCGAGGGAACACAGATTCCCTTTTCTCCCTATTTCTATGGTTCCCTAAAGGGGGATGTAGTACTATACACTTTTAAGCTCTACTGATGCCTTGAAACCACTGAAAACATATGAAGGCAGTCATATCGTTAAGTACACAACGCTTCATTTATTCATGGGGAGAAAGTACTAAGAGTCACTCATAGGAGGGTGTGGTTAGAAGACACCTCTTGGAAAAATTAAAAATAAAAAGAAGCATTAGGTGAGGTTCTGTTCTTGGCAAACCATCGTCAGAGTTGTAGGATTTTGCAAAAATAATGAAGAAATACTAAGGGAAATCCAGACTATTCTTTGATCGCACAGACTTTGCCATGGGGCAAAAGATATTCCAGACTGAGAAATGTACCATGATTCTTGGTGAGGAATCAGTGTACAGGTACCCAGTTTTAACTTCTATCACTTAGAGTCATCACTTAATCCTAATCTACTCAACTCCTGTTCCTTTTTACTTCCTCCTCCCTCCCCACTCAGAACCTCAGTTTCAAATGATGTCATACAAATCAGCCCCAAGTACCTCAGCTTTTCTAAGTCCTACTCTTAGTGTTCTGGCTTTAGTAGCTTGTGATCTCACACTCACACCCTCCCTAGACTCCTATTGATTTCTATTGTTGGCTATGTGGATGGGAAAGCCTGAAATATTTTTGAGAATAAAGAAGTAGCATCTAAAGTTTCATCAAACAGAGAGGCCTCCACCACAAAAGGGGCTTGTGACCATTGTCCTCCTTGTTGGACTCCCCAGAGAACTGGTGAAACAGCAGATTTGAGAGCCGCAGATTTGAGGGCCACACGTAGGTGTCCCTGTCAGTGGAAGGGGCTCAGGCACTGTCTGCTGAGCAACCCTGGCTAGGATTAAATATATACCTGGAGTGTGGAACACAGCCAATAATTTCAATCCCAACAGAAAAAGAAGAAAACAGGAGTGGGGAGGGTGGTGGCAGGAAGAGGTGAGCTGACCCGAATCAAAAACCCAATGTTCAGGATCTCCAGAGAAGCAGAGACAGCGAATGTGGAGCACCATTAGAAACCCAGGTTGTTAGAATGATGACAGGTTGTGAATCAAGAAAAGACCTGCAGGTTCACATGTTGACATAGCCCACAACTGGGAATTTCATACAATGAGAAGAGGTGGCAAGGTCCATGGAAGCATATTAAATGTTCGATATTGTGAAGTGAGTTTTTTTTTTAACCTCCCTCACTCTCCAACTGATCTTGGCTCAAAAATTAAATCAATTAAGTTAACTAAATTGACCCATATATGCATTATCCGCTACTTTCTGCAGGGTCTGATCAGTACAATCATTCAACAAACGTTGAGTACCTTATGTGTCAAGCTCTGTCCTACACATGTGAGATTTGGTTGTGAACAAGCAGACAACACAGTTTCTACTTTCAATGACTCATTGGAGTCTAGTGGGGCAGGCTGATAATGGGACAGTAAATATAAAAGGTCAGAAAGTCATAAATGCTCTGAAGAAATATAAAGCCACATAAAGGAAGAGAGTGTATTATGTTAAACAGGATGGTCAGTAAAGACTGCTCTGAGGCCCTGATAGTGAAGCAGATGACTGAATGAGAGGGGAGCACCTCCAACCATCCCAAGTCCCAAGATTGCAAGCTGGGCCATTGAGAGGTGAAATGGACCACGTGTTCAGATCTCGAGTCTTAGGGTCTATTGAGGCAACATCTTCACAGGGCCCTATAGAAACTGCCTCGAGGAACCCACAGAGCTAACTCAGTTCAGCCATACAAGTCAGACCCTGGGGCTGAGGGGTCTCCTGATGGTTGGTAAATTTTTCTTTCCCGCTGTGACAAGTCTGAGGCCGGGAAGCCAGGTACCTACTGGGATTCTGATGTAGCAACACAGGTAGCAAAGGGGTACCAAGCTCTTGTAAATAACACAAGCTTTCTTAGCTGGGGCTGCTCTTTTTTGTCTTCCTTTACACTGCTGTGAACACACTTCTGCCTGAAATTCTACATGCATTTTATTTCTAGTCAGACTTTCACTCTTAAATTTGTACGTGTCCCTTCCCACTGGATGGGTTCATAAAAGAGACTGAAGGAACTATATGTTTCACCCTGTAGGAATGACAGCCCAGAGAGGACAAAGACGCTGCTCAGATATTCTAACCCAAACTGCAGAAGGGCCATACTGTGACACTGAGGATTCTGGGTCCTCTGTATTCTAGTTGGATCCAAACAGAATCAGTCTGTAGCACAACATACCTTTTCTGTGTTTGTGTTCTACTCTGGTCTGACAACATGGCAAGTAGGAGGTCTTGGTTTCTTTATGCAACTGAGAGACAGGTTTTGTGTTTAATTGCTAAGCTTTCTGGTCTTTAGCCACTGGGACATATAGAGCCACGCTCTTAGAATCTCTGCAGAATTGGGAGGAAGAAGGTGGAAAATGAAACAGGTTTCCAAAGTGCTTTTACCAAATGATTCCCCTAGCTTGACTGTGTTCCCCTAAGTGGAATAATGGATATATTGAATACCCACTTAGTGCAAGGTACTATGATAGCCATAAAATATCAAGTCTACCAAAAGAATAACAAAACAAGAGCTAAGTTGCATTTTTTTAAAAGAACAAAGGCAAAAATATCAGTAGCAGTTAAATGAGTAGTAATGATAAATGGTGAGTTGAACTGACAGTTATTAGTTCAGGTGTCTGTATTAACTGGATTGGCCCAGAAGGTTAAAGCCCAACACCTTTTTATGGGACAAAACAGAGACAATTTAAGACGGATGGAATTTAGATTAGTGGAGATGTGAGGAGGACATCCCAAAGGAAGTGAATCTGATGAGCAAATGTGGGGAGAAGGGAAACAAAAAATATGAAAGTTGATAATGCCTGGGCACAAGAATAGCCTTGCAAATTTCTATCATTGGATTGCCCTCTGAAAGTGACATGACCTTGACCTCCATGGGATGTTCTCAGAACCTCCCATGCTGCAGAAGCATTCTCAGCAAGCTCCTTCACAGAGAAGTTCTGGAGCACTGAAACGCAAAAATAAGCAACCATAAACATTTACCCGTCACTACCTTGGCAACACATCATCCTCTACTTAGACTAGAAGAGTCTTAGAATGAAGATGGTCTGTAATCTGCTGAAAGCCCATCACATCCCCAATGAGTAAATACTTAAAAGTTGTATTTAACCAACAATAAATAAACACATGCAACCAAGGAACAACAGGAGATATAATAATAAGTCTGGAAAAAATCTAAGAAATATTTGGCTCAGGTCCCTACCTTTTCACAGGTGACTCCGAACCACTCTAGAGAGACGTCTATTCTTTTCTTGAGTATATACAAATCAAAGGCAAGAAATCATTTTTGGTTATTCTGCCAAGAAATCATTTTGATGACTAAGAATTTGTCATTTGTCCTCTATTTAAATTCAACTGACATCCATTAAACTTACAATTGTATGTCACTAGGCTGTGCCATAGCAGATGCAAAGTTAAGTTAATAATGATTCTTGCATTCAGGAGTTCATGTTCTAGTAAAGGAGGCAAGCATGCACACAAATAACTCTACTCAAAGCAGTGGGTGATAAGGGCTTTAGGAGAGCATGTTCAGCTTTAAGCTCTCTCAGGGCAAAGAGAGTGTCTTTTTCACCTTTAAAACCCCAGAGCCTAGCACAGTACCCAGTTTATGGTAATTTCTCAATAAATATTTGTTAAACTGAGAAAGACGTGCAAAAGGCTTAAGGAAAATAATACGGAGTGAAAGATTCACAATAATGGAGTTAGAGTATTCTTCTGGGTCTGATTTAAGTCTTGAAGGGTAGGAAGGAACAGAATGAGTCAAGAAGTGAGGCAGGAGAATCTGCCTCTGCCTGCTCTTTAGTGGAATGAGTGTTTCTGATTAGCATCCTTATCCAAATATTGCTACATAATCAAGGACAACAAAAAGTTACCTCTGATTTATTTATTCCAAGGTGAACATACCTTCCTCCTTAAAATTTTCCTCGTCGTAAGTATACTTCTTCCTATTGTTTCATTCTATATTTTTGCTTTTTCTCTGAACCCTTCCATAGTTTCTCCATATTAAAATAACTACAGAAGTCCTTATAACTCTATTGACTCTTAAACTTATAAAAACACTTCTACTCCCATTACATTGAGTCTCTCAATAACCCTATAAGGTGAGTTGCAAAAGGAATAGTATTCTCATCATAAAGAGGAAGAAAGGCAGATGTGGCACTGTGATAGAACAATAGCCCCCAAAGATGTCCATGTCCTAATCTCTAGGACCTTTGAATATGTTACCTTACTGGGTAAAAGGGACTTTGTATTTGTGATTCATTAAGGATCTTGAAATGAGATTATCATGGATTATCCAGGTGGACTCAATGTAATCACAAGAGTCTTTAAAAGTGAAAGTGGGAGGCGGGAGAATTAGAGTGAGATGTGAAGATGCCACGCTGCTGGCTTTGAAGAGAGACACAAACCAAGAAATGCAAGCAACCTGTAGAAGCTGACGAGACCAGGGAATGAGTTCTCCCCCAAAGCCTCCAGAGAGAATGCAGTCCTGCCGACACGCTGGTTTTAGGCCAGTGAGATCTATTTTGGATTTCTGACCTCTAGAACTGCACTGTAATGAATTTGTGTTTTAAATCTTAAGAGAAGCAAGTTTTGGTAATTTGTTATAGCAGCAATAGGAAACTAATACAGACATGATTTAACCCATTTCCAGATTAGAAAAAAAGGGCAGCTTGCTGCCAGTGTTAAGTTTACATAAACACACTCCTTGAGGCTGAAGCAAATCTGACTAGTTTTCAATGTGAAAATGAAATACGAAAACTGTTCTTGGAGTTATTTCTAAGCAGAACTTGTCTCTAATCTTAATGTAATAGAAATATATACATAAATCGGATTCATCAAATGAATCTGGCTAACAAATATTCGAGAACGATGTTAACATCACACATAAGAATGCTATGTTTTCTAGAATTTTCCATGTTCAGTGATCGAGAATTACTGTATTAGGTAAATGGAAATACCACTACTAAAAACAGAATTCTATAAATAGGATGTCATTTGTTTCGAAAGATTATTGATATACTAGAACGATGCGAAAATAATAATAAAAGCGAGATATCTTCTGGCAAGCTTCGGGGGGTAAGTTTAGGACTGTAATCTGCGAGTTATCTTGGGATAAACGCTGAAGCTGTGAGTGACCCTGGCATGTATGCTCGGAGCAAACGGGAAATGGTTAATGATTTGCTGAAGTTCTCGGGTAGCCCATAGTTATCAGAGCTGGACCTAGAACCCAGGTGTCTTCTTCTAGGCCAGGCTCCATCTACCATCTGGCCCTGTCTTTCTTGGAGCTACCATATTTCCTCTAATTACTCTTTTCTTCCCCACGCACCCTCTTCCCTATCACAGCACCCTGTTTATTTCATTCAGAGTACTTATTCTAATTTCTAGTGACTTAATTAATTTGAGGAGTAGCTGTTTTATCTCTCCTTCCACCAGAGCGCAAGCTCCATGAGAGGGCTTAGGCCTTAGGTTTGGTCACCACTGAGTCCCTCATGCCTACGGCAGTGCCTGGAAAACAGTAAGTGCTCAATAAAGACTTGTTGGAAAGTTATACCCTCAAGTTATGATTACGTAACAGCTGAATGGAGCCATAGAGGCTGAGATAATAGCCCAATGTCCATCTCAGACCTAAAAGGTTAGGAGAGATCTGAATGGGCCTGCTTCTTGGGAAGTGAGAGGCAAACTGTGTGGCCAGTTGCTGTCCCTGGGGGCTCCGGCAGATCCCGTACTCCTCTACATCAGCCTCTCCACATGCTCGGGTGCGAAGCCCGAAGCCTGGGAATGCCAGCGCATGTTGGCGGCACTTGACTTCTTCATTCTCCTCTTCAGTAAGCCTGTCTCCCAGCCCCTTAAGCACTTTATTTCTATCCTGCATCTAATTGCTTTTGGATAATTATATCATTAACTCTTTGAAATGAATAATAAAAAGTAAATCATGTTTGTCTAGGGCTGCAGAGCAAGAGGCCCGGGTGAGCAATTTTCAGCAACTTGCGTCTCTTCCTTTCTCTTCTTTGTCTTTGTCCTCATTCCCCTCCTCTCTCTGACCTTCTGAATTAGAATTGCAGCCAAGTGGGGCCCAAGTATCCGTATTTTTAAAAGGGTCCCTGGGTGATTATGATGATCAGTGAGGTCTGGAAACCACTGACCTAGAGGATCAGGATCCTCAGAGACTAAAGGAGAAACCGAAGAATGAAGTTAAACAAATTACAAAGATCCCCATGTTCACTTAGTTCTTTCTTCCGAATTGCCCAAGGGATAGTGCCTTGCTTTCCTCAGTAATTCTAGGGCAAATGCTGTGGTTCTTTATCTACACAATGGGAAAATGGTACAAACAGAAGTCCCCCAGGCAGGTAGCCAGATTCATCACTAATGAGTAAGTAGTCATCTGAAGAAGGCCAGAGTCAGGAGGGAGAGAAGGATAATTTGGATGCTAATCCAGGTCTCAGAAACATTTCTGGAAGGAGAGAGAGCAAGAAATGTTTCTGCAGCTATCTATTTTAAGCTGGACCCTAGAGATCCCGTACTCCTCTACATCAGCCTGCAGAATCCACATCCTCTGTGGCCTGGGACAACCTGGCTTTTCAGGAGGCATCCAGATCATGAGAGAATTGCATCCACTGAAAATAGGAGAGAGCCTCAGTGGTTTCAGATCTTAGAAATATGCAGACTTCCAGGGATATCAGCGACATTCATTACAGTGTGTTTTCATCGATATGTAGAAGATGGCCAATACTTGTTTAATTATGAATTGAACTGCCAGTTATGGAAGAGGCCATTAATACACGTGGGCATGATTCTCTGTCACCAGGAAGGAAAGACCTGTATTTGTTTAGTCTGCATTATTAGCTGATGGCAAAAAGTATTTAACACATATATACTTTGGTGCTGTGTACAGAAGCCCTCAATAAACAGGTTCCAAAGAAGCATCATATTATCTTTCACCTTACTTCAAATCTAAATTTCAGTTTCTCAAATTGTTTCTCGTTAATCGTAATGAACTCATCCAGTATTAACATATAATTGCTGCGATTAATGGGTTAGTGTCCTGGCAGCCTTCACCTTAACCACAGCAAGGCATTCTTTTGGGGAACATAAAGAAGAGAGAAGACTGCAAAAAAAGAGACGGGAAACCATGACAGTCTTCGTTTTTTACCCATTCCATGTTCCTGTCTGCAATGATTTTTATTGTCTTGATAATGGACCTGATAGCGTTGCCCTGGGGGCTACAGTATAGACGGGTCAGACGTGTCTCCAGACACGTAGATACAATCACGCTGGCCTCCTGACTTGCAATAATCTCTCTGTGGCATGATCCCCTACCAAAGTGGGAGAAAATCTTCTCCGCCCCCCATTGAGGGCTATGTAAAACTCTTCTGCCTTCCCCCATGGTATAGAAAGTCCTCAAGTCTACTTAAGTGCCCTTCTGTACATGGGTCTGTGGGAGTAGTAGTCATAAAGGGAAGGAAAGAAAATCAGACAGAGGAGAGAATTGCATAAGAACTGGAGGTAGGATTAAGGCAACTCTTTCATGCTGCTGTGTGTGTGAGAAAAAGAGCCGGGGGGAGAGAGAGAATTTTTTTTTTTTTCAGGAAAAAATAAGCCATTCAGTCATAAGAAATTCTATCTCCACGACTGCAGTTAAACCTTCACACCTGTAGGCTTTATTTCTCACAGAGGGCCCTGTAAAATCCAAGGCAGCAAATCGGAATTCTATGTGGTTTAGAGGGAACGCAGCCACAGATTTCAGCCAGGAGGGAAAAGATCAATTATCCTATTCTTTACATGCCCGGTCTCGCACTCGGAAAGCCCCATACAAATGAAATGTGAGACATAATAATGTCCAGGGCAGAGGAAACATAAGCTGCCAACCTGCCTTCCCCATAGCGAAGCCGTTTATGGTGCTGGTGCTGGAACAGCAGATCTAATACCCGCTTGCCTGATGGGCGTGATGAGCAAGAACCTCTGAGTGATGCCATTCCATTTCAGGGGCCTGAGCTGACCCACGGGCTGGCTGAATCCATCTACCCAAAACCATTCAGTTCTGGGGGTCTAGGCTTCTACTCTTGAATACACTTGTGCGTAGGACGATCAAGGAAGAGTTGAGGTCCAAGATGGTGAGATCCCCATCTCTGTCTCTCTCATTTCTACCACCACCCTCTCTGTGCTAAGCATTCTCTTTCTCGATTCCCACCCTTTTGTATCAGCTCCAAAGTAGCTGCCTGAAGGCAGGAACTGCTAGTCCTCCTAAAGGTGTCAACAAAATTTACCTGAGCACGGTGTGCATGAGTGACATTTAAAATCTTTTGTCCTGGTAATCACACATCTTCCCATCTCATACTTGGCCAGATCAGAGAGCTTGTCTGCTTGTTCACTGTGTCCCTAGCACTCCAGGCATCAAGCACCTAGTAAGAGCTCCATAATGCTTGCTGAATAAAGAGGCTGGCAATTTACCATTTGCCCCAGACATGTTTATTTAATAGTCCACATGCATATGGTTTTGTGTTTGCATGCAGTTTCCCCAGATATGCTAGGCGACGTCTGTCCTGTAAAGCGGGGGTCCCCAACCCCTGTGCCGCGGACCAGTATCGGTTCTGTGGCGAGCAAGGGAGGCTTCATCTGTGTTTGCGGCTGCTGCGAGTATCATTGCCTCAGCTCCACCTCAGATCATCAGGCATCAGATTTTCGTAGAAACACTGATCCCTCGTGCCAAAAAGATTGGGACTGCTGCTGTAGATGGAAGGTTGAATTCAGATATGTGACATTTTTAGAGCCAATTCTAAGATAAGGCTTTAATAGTCACTCAGGTCTCTCTCTGGAATTATCAGGTGCTGGCTGGGGCAGCAAATAAGGGAAGTAACAACCACTGTAGCCTTTATGAACAAGAGAACTATTTAAGCTGAGGGACAATGTGCAAAGATGGGGAAGGGAGTGAGAACAACACAGGCTTCACAAGCAGGGATTAGGAGTAACTGCAGGAGGGAACAGGATATAGAAATGACTGTCCCAATTCTGTGGGCCACCGAGTTCCTCCCTTCCACACACAGTGCTCCTTAGAGCAAGGTGCCGTGCTAGGTAGGAACTGGGAGTCAGGCGTGAATAAGACTCACAGCTAGGCTTTCAAGAGCGGTGCAAAAGCCAATAATTATGACGCAGTGTGCTCCCTGGTGTGACTCCAGTGGGATACAGTAGGAGAACCTCCAGGGAAGGAGAACGGAAGGAGAGTCTTAGTCCTCGCTTCATTGTTATCTTTTAGCAAATCGACCTCAGTTTCCTCATCTGGGAAGTGTAAGTTGTAACACCTGCTTTACCAAACTTGAATGGTTGTTTCAAATGCTTACTGAGAAAATACATGGGAAAGCACATTTTAAAGGATAAAATTCTACAGATACCAGGTCTAATTATCCGCACCATGATTTTGCCTATTTAAAGTCAAACATGTATGTGTGTGCATGTGTGAGAGAGCGTGCAAGAGAGCGAGCACATGCGCATGAATATGTATGGATACATTTAGTGAAAAGATATGAGGGGGAAGGAAGGAGGGTCACAGATCACAGAAACACTTAAGAGGAGCAAATGTGGAACCAGAAATCAAATGCTAAACCTTCTATAGCTTCCTATAAGAAGCTGCTTGTGTATTCGGCTCAGATGAGGCTTTCTCAAGATGTTCTCAGCCCTGGGCTTCTTTTGCTTCTTTGTTTCCTCCTACGTCATCCCTTGGTAAGAATGGACGATGGCCACACTTATTGCCACTTATCCCCCAATTTAGACCCTTTATTACATATCACATGAGCCCCATTTCTTTATTGTCTCTTGATAAAGCATTAGCTGCTTATAGCCATTAAGCCACCGCTTAGGAAGAAATGACATTGCTAGATTTTTCCTAAAGGGGTTAATGAGTTGCACTTGAATGACCTGAAAAGTTCATTATTTATACAGATTCCTAGGAGCTGGGGAGACAGAGAAGCAAACAGAGAGGGGAAGAGACATACTGAACAGAGATTGTTTATGGTTCTTCGAGCAGAAGCACTTTGCCTTCCTTGCACAGGGTAACTTTTAGGCTGTGAGCTCTGTGAGCCACACTGCACAGAAGTTGTGCAGAAATACTTCTTCCTATCTTCAAGTCTCAGCCTCCTGGGAGTTGTCAGGAGAAGGTGCAGGAGAGGCGTGAGGGGACAACTCTAATACGACAAATGGCTGCTGGTGGAGGCAGGTTCTGATCCCAAATGGACCAATGCCTGTTTTACAAAAGAAGGTCCTCATATCTGTTTACATAGTCTCCCCAGGGCCTGGGGTGCAGATGGGGAGGCAAAAGGCAGGTTCTGATGGCACAGATGTTATGTGATCCTAACATGAATCCTAACATGAATCCTAAATGAATCAGTACTATCTGCCCTTTCTCTGTGTCATGAACAGTTTGTGTTATTTATGACCCCTAGCAGCCCTTGACAAGTTACTAATGGTGAAGTGAAAGGCAATGAGTAAAGGTCCTTCAGTGAGAGAAGAGCAAAATGAGGCCCTTAATCATCTCCTCTTCCCTTTCCTTGTCATGCTGCAGAATGGCTTTTTTTTGGTACCATGTTAGGCCAGGCAATAATGTAGTCTAGCCGTGAGGCTGAAGAAGAAAATAAGGGATCTAAGTGTTCTTTAAAGGGATGCTTACCTGCAAGGAAGCCAAGGGCAGAGGTTCTAGCTGTAACTGCACCGGTGGGCAGGGTCAGAGTGGAAAAGAGGCCCACGGTGGTCTCTGGCCTACAGAGAATTCTAATTCATATCTAGAGCAGGAACCTAGACTTCACGCGGAGCCTTTCGTGAGGCACCAAGAAAATGCCTTCTTTTTCCTAATATGCTGACTCGTGAGCATTAACTATCTAGTAAACATCTATGATATGCAAGGTGGTATGCTAGGAGGTCTGAAGGATAAAGGACCTCATCCCCAGTCACCAGAAACATAAAGAGTCAAGTTGAAAAATTAAGCTGTGTGGAAACAGAAAGGTAAACTTTTGTGAGAGAAAATGGCAGCAGTTAAAGGAGTAGTAGAGGCAACAAGTACTGTGTCAGGGCTTGGAGTTGGGGAGATGTTATTTTAGACTTTGAAAATTAGAGAAGTGGTCCAGCGGTATATTGTGCTTGAGTTGGATGCTGGAGAATGACAAGCACTTAGAAAATGGAGAGGAAGGCAATCATTTCAGATTGACTGGGATACAATATGAGGCTAATTTATATACTTATTCATTCCATGAATACTGACTGACTGAGCACTTCTCATGTGCTGGACACTGTGTTAGGCCCAGAGGATGTAGCTGTGAACAACACAACACAGACACGGTCTTTGTCCTTATAAGGCTTATAATCTCATTGCAACAGGAGTCAGCTTATAGTTAACGCTACAGCAGAGACATAAACCAAAAGTTCCTGCAGTACTGGGGGAAGCACCTGCTTCTGATTAGGGTGATTAAGAACTTCCCAGGAGAGACATCATTTGAGCTAAGCCGGAAGGGTTCCTATATGGGAGACCAAGTAATTAAGAGCAGCTCAGAGTGAAAGGTGGGTGCAAGCAAAGTCAAAGAGGAATTTAAGTGCTGGGCGTATTTGAGGATCGATGAAACTGGATTACGGGGTACGTGGCCCCTATACCGAGGATGAGGTAGGCAGATGGCAGAGCATGCCTTAATGCCATGTGGACATGGTAATACAGGTAGTGGGAAGCCCATGAGTATTTCTGAGTAGGCAAGCAAACTTGATGACAGTGCCTGTGAGTAAGGACATGGAGAAGCAAATAGTAGATAAGAGAAAAAGGCCTGAGCAGTATGGACAGTACAGTTATTTCAGGCATAGTTCCTACAGCCTCCTTATCTCTCGCTGACTCAGTGTTTCCATCTGCAAATTAGGGAAATCACACCCACTGTTTCTTGGAATGTTTTGTAAAGTTTAGCTTGATAGGAACAGAGTACAGGTGAGCAAAATTACCTAAGCAGTTATATGCGGTTTCTCGTCATCTGTTTAAAGTAGAAGGATAATTTGTTGAACAGCACTCAGGGAAACCATCCTAACCAGTTGGCCAATATGTTAAGACCATAGCTCTCCCTGCTTGGTGCCTTTTCAATTATTGCTCAGTTAAGAGAAAGCCTTTTCTCTGGATTGAATGGCCCACTATTACTGGATTACTTATTAAAGAGGACTGATGGGCTGAAGCTGTTTTCACTTAGAGTTTGTATGACATGCTCATAACTGAAATGGAGAGTTGCCATAGTTACCTGTGTGAGCTGTTAGAGCACAATCTCTGCTAAAATCTCTCCATCAAGGTCAACTAGACATTTTCAATCAGCACCAAATAATTTGCTGCTTAGTGGAAGTTAATGAAATTATCAAAAGAGCAGAAGAAATTTAAAATAATATTAATATAGATGTATTTTGTATTTAAATATATTTTAGTGACCGGCCATTTCTGTGGGTTCTTACCAGCTGGAATTTCTGCCATATAACTGGACATCTGGAGGGAAGTTTAGAGTAAAAACACATTTGGATTTTGGCACAGACTACTGCCTTCGAATCCAGCCCATCATTAACAGCTTCTGTATAGTATTGTTCTTCCTCTAGGGGCTATAAAAATGAACCAAACCTTTGTTCAACCTAAACTTCCTCTCTTGGTCAGCTATTCCTGCTGACTTCCCATCTCAGTGACCCTATTGTTTCCATTGGAAACATCCGAATGGAGAGGAATACAGGCTGCTTGTTTTATAAGTAGCACATTCCATTCCAACAGACCAAAAAGAAGAAAATAGACATCATTATGTAAAATAATCTCTAAGCTCAGTTCCTCTCAAAACTCAATATGCATACAAGTTACCTAGAGAGCTGGTTAACCAGCAGATTCTGATTTAGTAGGTGTGGGGTAGGGCCTGAGATTCTGTGATTCTTAAGAGTCCAAGGTGACACCAAACCATATCTGGAGAAGTAAGGCCCTACTAGTCTACGTCATCATTTGTTTACTGGAATCATCATACATATCAAATCTAAAGTGCTGTCACAGCATCTTCTTGCTTGACACATATATGATCTGTCCCATTTGCATAGGTGTTAGAGTTTGCTGACACTAAGATGTTATACATCTCCCATTCATCAGGCTCACAGGACCTGATGCTTCCAGGCCTCTCTAATACCTTTGTAAAATCTTGCTTTTAACTTACAATTACTTCACAACATCTAACCAAAAGACAAATTGTCAACAAGTAAACAACTCAAACGTTGAGTTAATGAAATATCTTCATCCTAGGGTAAAACAGCATTTGATTTATCTTTACTCTGTAACAATGAATGACGATCAAAGATAAGTCAGCTCAATACAAACCAGAATTCCCACTGTTTCTTGAAATGTTTTGTAAAGATATGTGGCACTGACAAAAAACATATTGAGTAGGTGTGAAGTCCAAAATTGTTTTTTATTTAAAATATAGAACTTCCCTCTAGTATGGCATAGGCAGACATTTTACATTATAGTCTACTTCTTAGGACAATCCATTGTTGGTCTTTTTTTGTGTGTAGGGGGTGGGGTAATGTGCTATATATCATCCAGATTAACCATCTACGTGGTACAAATACACTAGACAGTATTTAATTCAAGAGTTATCAATCATAATACTAGAAAAAAGAGTATATAGGGCAACCTCTAAATTAAAATTAGAGATTTATATTACTCTATATCCCCACACTCCGAACTCCCCATACACATCGAATTCCCACTAAACCTTTTTCAAAGAACATTCTTAAAATGAGTAAAGAAAGGTCTCTTAATTCTAGACCAGCGATTCTCAAAGTATAGAGTACAAAAAAAATCACTTGTAAGGTTTTTTAAAACAGAGTACTAGGCCTCACCCCAGAGTTTCCAATTTAGTATATCTGGGGTGGAAAATTTGCTTTTCTAACAAGTTTCAGGTGATGCTGATATTGCTGGACTATACTATGGGAACCACTGTTTTGCATCATTAGTTTGTGTCCTTGGTTGTATATTAGAGTTATCCGGGGATACTTTTGAAAATCTCAACACTTCTGTTACAATTCAGACAAACTAAATCAAGATCTCTGGGGTTGGAACTCAGCTATCAATTTTGAAAGCTGTCCGGATGGTTCTAATGTTTAGCTGTGGCTAAGAACCACTAGGTAAAATGGAAACGTTACCTTCTCACAGCCAAGGAGTACCAAATGATTGTCTCAAGCTCATATAATCCCAGGTAGCTTATAATGATTCCAAGAGCATAACTAAGCAAAATAATGAACAGATAAAATGTCCTTTGGCTATAGAAGATATAAGCCCATGAAAAACTTAAACGTTATCATCTGCTTTAAAGATCATTTTCCCAGAATTTACTGTGTGTGTGCGTAGCGTAAAGGCAAAGGCATGGCGTGTGCATGCGCGTGTGTGTGTGTGTGTGTGTGTGTGTGTGTGTTTGGCAATTGGACTCCAAAGAGGAGATTGGCTGCCATTTCTCCCAGGCAGAGCTTCTTGTGCAGAAGGCTAAAACAGAGCACCCACCTACGTCACTGAGCCACAGAACGTTCTTTCAAGCAGATTTCCAAAAGAATGTCATTTTTCCAGTGAAATCATAATGTGGTTCAGAATCTCAAGAAGGGTATGTGACACTTTTTTCTCTTTCCTCACTCAACAGCTTACTCAATGCCTCTTCACAATCTTCCAGTTGGTAAGAAGTTAGAGAGGAAAAAGTAAGAGGATTCCAAAATGCTCTAAATTTGCCAAGCCATGATATGTATCATGGTCAGCTGTTTTAGTCTTGAAGAAAGGATCCAATCCAGGGACATGTAAAATGAAGTAAGATCTAGAACTTGGATTTTAGTGGCATTTAAGAATAATTTCCTGTAGTTAGAACTTCTGCCATCTCTACATTCAAGACTTGAGATATTTTTCTACAAGGGAAAAAATTTTAAGATTCTTTAATTCTAAACAGAAACTTTCTCTATTCCCTACAAATGGTCCTTCAGTCTTTGCCTGAATCACAGGGAGGGAAACAGTCTACCTGCTCAAACTTTTTCTTCTGATTTGAGGTATTATCATTAAAATAGTTCCTTTAATATTATTTAATATTATTTTAATATTATTAAAATAGTTCCTTTAAAAAAAAACATGGAACTGAAAATACATTTCCTTGTAACTTCTACCCATTATCTGACAACAATCACCTAGGATCACCCAAAACAAGGCTAGTCTTTTTTTAATGTTAGAAATATTTATTAAATTCCTACCATAGTAGGCATTTTGGTAATACAGAGGGGAAAAAGTCTCTTCAGGAGAAAAAGACAAAAACACATTCTGCAGGTATAATAAGAGTAAGAGTGAGCAGATCTAGCAGAAAGACTGAGAACTACTTCGGAATAGGCAGCATTGAAGATGTGTCTTGGAGAATGGGTAAAATGTCAGCAGAGCTAAAAAGATAGTCCCAGCATTCCTTGGAAAGGGAGTAGTGTAAATACAGGCAAAGAATGATAAAAACTTCAATCTGTCTAAAAGTCATAACAATTACAAACTTATATGCACCTAAAAGCAGACTCAAAAATACATGAAGGAAAAACTGACAGAGGGAGAAACAGACAACTCAACAACAATAGTCTGAGACTTCCATACTCCACTTTCAATAATGGATAGAATACCTAGATCAACAAAAGAATAAAAGACTTGAACAACACTATAAACCAACTAAACCTAACTGATGTATATACCGAACACTCCAGGCAACAACAGCAGAATACATATTCTTCTCAAGTGTACATGAAACATTCTCCAAAGTAGACTAAATATTTATGATTCCATTTACGTGAAATGTCCAGAATAGGCAAATTCATAGAGACAAAAAGTAGATTAGTGGTTGTAAGAATCCAGAGAAAGGGGCAATGGGGAGTGACTTCTAATTGGTACAGGGATTCTCAATCAAGTAATAAAAATATTCTGGAATTAGATAGTGTTGATGGTTGCACAATTTAAAATGTATGCTAAAAGTCAGTGAATTATACATTTTAAGGTTAAAGTTTCCTGGCAGGTAAGGATTACATGTCTGGAAAAAGAATAGAATACATAATTAATAGTATGTATGTGTGTGTATGTGTATGTGTGTGTGTGTGTGTATTTGTTGTTGTTGTTGTTGTTGTTTTGTTCCTGTCCATATTACTTACAGAAAAGGATCTCCAAATTTTAGCCTCTGAGCAAGAAATTAGGAAAAAATGAACATACAGAATGAGGTCAGGCATTCATAATAGTAACTTATTTATTCATTCCTTCTCCAAATATTTATTAAGGACCTATTGTGTGAGAGGCCTTCTTCAAGGTGCTAAGGTTTCAGAGGTAAATAAGATAATCAATAGTTTGCCAGAGTCTATGCCCTAGTGAGTCTACTTCAGGACCAACCACATTTCAATGTCAGAGTTCAGACATAAGCAGGAGAGTGTAGCTATTTTTGCACTTATAGAGCCAAAGTGGATTTTACCCACTTTGAAGAAACAATGTGTAAGCAATGATGGAATGGTCAGCATGACAACAACAAAAAAAGGGGAAACTCAAAGAATAGGAATCTCAGCATTATCCATGGAAGGTAATACCAGCCATTATGCAACCATAAGTCTACTGGGGAGATGGATATAGCATGCTCTTAGCTTTCTGACAGCAGCCATGGCAATGTTCCTACCAAATACCATGGCTCTGAGTCCTTATCTCACAAGTAACTTACCTTGTAATTTATCTCTCCTACAGGTAGGAAAGAATGAATCCATCAGCACATTTGTGTGTTCTGGTCTGCTGTATGTTACAGTTCTCATTGCAAAGGTCCAGACTGGTATTTGGGTTATACATTAGGCTGTTCTGTGTTTGGTAGTATGAGCTATTTCAGAAAGCCCAATAAAGTTTACATTAAATCCTGAATATGATGATTACACTCAAGATATTCCTACTCTGAAATGCTTGTGGAAGAAGTATTAGAGTAAAAGTTGGTATGTGACTACTTAAATGTTATATGTCATTCAATAATGTGTAGTGAGTGCCTTCTATATGTATGATACTCTACTAGGAGGTATGTGAGAAATATAAGACAAAGAAACCTCAAGTGGGCTCTCATAGATTAAGATATTTCTTGATAACTTTCATCCATGGTACTCAAAGCATTTTGCAGGCATCAATTAAGCTCTGTGAATATGAGATTACACTCAGAATTTTAAATGAAAAAGAGTGAGGATATGAATTTATTTAATGTTAATGGAATGTTTCCTATCAAATGGAAATACTTTTAATTTCAATAATATTGAGCATCTGAAAAAATTACAAGAGAACCAATATAAGCAACTGTTCTATTAATACAAAATAAATGTGTTGTCTCAATTTTCTAGAGGTTTGTATTCTGATTTCGATTTTTGTTGAATGCCATCCAGAAAAAGTAGGTAATTATACTTGAAAAGTAAAATATTTGTCACATTTTCTTACTTTTGTTTGTCATTATTATTTTCCTATTGATGTTAAAGTTTCACAAGTACCTAGACCTGTTATTTCACAACCATTTGCATTTTTCCATGCATATGAAAAGTAGTCCATACAATAACTGCACACCTTGATTCTTTTCCCTCTGAGAGGCCCGCGTGAACATTCAGCCTTCTCTAGATCAGTCAACTTGGCAGAAAATCAGTTTGAAATAGCAAAAATAGTAAAATACTGAATAAAAAATAAAATGTTTTATGTTTTTAAGCAACATATTGTACTTCAAATGAAGAATATGAATGTTTAATAGAAGTCTTTAAAGGCTGCTTATATTAGCAGGTAGGAATGATTTATAAGTAGATATTGCTGATAAGTATTCTTTGTATTTGTTCAGTGCTTTAAGTTCACAAAGACTTTAACAGATCTCAAATTTGCCTTCAAATTCTATTATTCTATGAATCTGTGACTTAAGATCATACAACTAGTAAGTGGTAGGACACAGAATCCTACTTATTTCCTTCATAGCCCTTATTACAAACTATAAACACTTCGTTTATTTTTATTTATTTACCTGTTTATTATCTTTCTTTCCTACCAGGTTAAAGTTTCCAAGTACTAAGGTTCTAGAATTATTTATTTGCTTAAAAGATCATGCTTCTTATGTAATTAAAATCAGCCAAACTCTTGTCCAAATATATTAAAATAAAAAATGAGTCAACAAAGTTTTGCCGTATATAAATTGATCTATCTTTCCTCCAAATTCTATTTGACATTTCCAACTGCTTCATACATAGACATTTTATAATATTCCCTATTCTTACCACATTGTGGTAAAAAGTAAATGTCATGTTGCAACTGATTAAGCCAATATTGCCCATATATCCTCAAGCTAAGAGGGGTAAATAGAAATGGTTACCATGGGAAGTCATAAATACCACTGATTGTCATTTCCTCATTTGCCACTATATCACATATTAGAATGAACAGGAAAGATTCCTTCTAAAATCTGAGTTTCAAGCATGTGCAGGGCATCAGATCCACAACATCTGCAGCCCATCAGGTTGTTCAGCTACAGCAGAAGCAGAGATGAGGACAGCTGGCATTTATAAAATTGCACCAAAGAGTGTATATACATTATCTCATTTCATCTTCACACTGGGTCTATCAGTTAGATCTTATTATAACTACACCGTTACAGAGGAGGAAACTGATACTTAAAGATGTTAATTTGCTCACGTTCACTCAGCTAGTAGGTGGCAGAGGTGAGGTTCTAACCCAGATCTCTTTTATTTTTTTGAACTGCATTAATAATTCTATGGTACTTTTGTGCTAGAGATAGAAAAGTAAGTGAATACTTGCTTGAAGTAAAGATCAGCTTTCCTTATAATTTATGTAGCTTTATTTCCTAAATGAGAATTGGCATGTACTTTTCTACCTCTGGAGGGGTGATTCTTCTGGTTCACTGCTCAGGGTGGTGCTCTGCATTCCTATTAGTGACACACATCTCTGAATCAGAGCGCCCACCCCTCCAACTATATGATCCTCTTTCTACGGTGTCTAGGGCTGAGGTTTGGGAAAGATGGAAGGAAGGACGCATGCCTTGTTATCCAAGTCTTCTTGATCCTAACACTTGAATGTTCAACCACCATGCGGGCAGCATTTTCCTAGCCTTCCTCTACCACAGGCAGGACCTTGGAGAATTACTTGCCTCTGGTCTCTTGGACAAATTAATTCCCACCATGCTCACCTGAACTTAAGAGACTCTGGTGTCAGGCGTGGAATGTGCAAGCCAGAGGTCTTGTAATGCATTTGCTTTGCTGTTATTATTTCAGGCATCGGACCAGGAGATCGTTTTAACAAGAACACACCTTATAAATTATACTGAGATGAACCATGGACCTCCTCCACTTTGTTAAGTCCCGAGACACAGCAGGTACTTAGTAGGTATTTGTTGAACTACATTACTATTGAACTAAACTTTGGTAACTAACCCATTAAGTGAAGATCCAACATGGGACCAAGTAGTGCTGCACTAATATGCCAGTGAACTCACTCTATGTGACCATGTAAACACATCTAGGAATCAATTTTCTGACCCAGAGTAGGAAGGAGTCTAAGACTTATAAGTAGACATATCATTTGAGAAAGTCCAAGCTATACCTAAATATAAATCTATATAAGTTACAATTTTCTATATTTTCGTTTTCCTCACCATCGGGTTTCTTCTCTTCCTCTTTTTTTTTTCCTACAAAATGAGCCACATAATTGCTTCAATTTGCCACTTCCCTCTGACAGATCTAGTTATATGTATATATGTAATACATACACACTTACATAAACATGAGTTGAAGTCAATTTAGATAACAACAGACAAAAAATTAAATAGTTAAAGATGTTGATTAGGTAGTTATCACAAATGTCTAGTTAGCATCCCATATTGAGGGGAAAAAAAAACCCACTGTGATTATCTCATCTTGGCAGTCTTCCACATCTCCCCACAAACTACAATTGCTACATACTTACTTAGAACCTTAATTCACACTTGTTTATTTCTAGCTTTCACATCCAAAGTTGGGGAAAACAGACCTTGGTGAATTTCAAATTTCAGAGTTAATAGCATACTTCAGGTATGGTAGGTTTTTATTTAACTTTCATATAAGAAGGTAGGCATCTGTTTTTCTTTTAACTGATGACACAGTTCATTTTCTCCTGAATAATAAGAGACATTTCAAAATGCATGAAAGCCCACTTTCTGCTTCATTTCCTGTAAATAACTTTACACTTTCTTCAAAGCTGACCTTTTACTTAGATCGAAATCCATGTTACTAAAAACTTGCAGAGAAAAATAGCTGAATCAATAGGAGGAACATTAAAATAATTATATCTTCCATTATTTACTGTACCCTGAAAACCTTTGAGGGTTTATAATTTCTGGGGCTACCCTAAGCAGCTTGAGTGAAGAGTCTGCCAAACAATCACATCTGACCAGCACCCTGTTATTTTTTTCCCATTGCTGTTTTAAAAAGTGCTATCAGGGAAGCTTAACTACAACAATTCTCTTTCGGTGTCATCAATTTTCCATGAGTTCAGGCAGGCCATAGGACAAATCTCGGATACACGGAAAAGTGTAAGTGGAAACCAGGTTAAAAGGAGAGGAAATGCTGTATATATCCAATATCATAGAAATTAAGTGTAAAAGACAGACTACTGAATTGTAGAGTGAAATCAAGTTAACCACATTCACTAGAAACAGAATTCAAATGACCTCGCACTTGGTTACTGGAGAGGAATGAGGAGGCTTTAAAAATAGACACCACTGTTTTTGGCCTTTGTTTAAAATAGTAATTCCCAAGACTAAATTTCTCTTACTGTCTTTAATACGCCTGAATCAAAAGAAACAAATCTGACTGGTTTAGAAAAATCTTTAGGGAAAACTCAATTCCTTTGTTTTCTCAGCAAAGACTTTGGATAAGAGTCTAAGTTTACTTTAGCCTGTGCATTTTGAGAACTGGAAGACACATTTACTGGGAGCCAGAAAGAGTTCCCTCACATGATCTAAGCTGTGGAATTCCTTTGTTTCTTGCCTCTCAGATAGAAGAAAAATAACAAGTATTGTACTGTCCACAAACTCGCTGACCATTCGGTCTCCACTATAATAAACTACATGTAGAAATGTGTGCGTGTGTGTGTCTGAATTCTGGGAGAGGTGGAGAGGGAGAGAGAGAGGAGGAAGCTGTGTGGGTGTTTATGGTTGATATTAACCACCTAGCTAATGTGTATTATTATGAGCAAATTAGAAGATGAGGATTGGGTTAAACATGAAAATTACTAAATATATTACCCTTTAATACTTGGTTCCTTCATTTTTTAACAATCTTCTTTTATGTGCTAATCACTTCAAAAGGCAGTCTCCTTCCATGAAATAACTCCCCCTTCCACACTTTTTGCCACAGTCTTTCGTATTCAACAAGGCAGTGTCTATGCAACTGTCATTCCTATCTTGAACAGAATGATTAGGAAATGGCCATGATAAATGTAACTCGACTTGGAGTTATTAGGGTCATAATAGGTCCTTAATATATCTAGGCTAATAAAAACACAGGATTCTCCTTTGTATGACTTAACATCCTTCTACTGTAATCAAAGATGGAATACCAAAAACTAGTAAAGTGAAACAGAATGGAATATGGAAAAATAAACAAAAATACACTTTACTGTATTTCATGCTGATACCCATATAAGTTTGCTGTATCCCCAAAATCTACTCCTTAGTCACCCTCGTCAAGTGCTCATTTTGAAGCGGCCACCTGAGCTCATGCTACAGCCTGAACTAGGAGACCTTTGTTCTGTTCCTAACTCTAAAGCTGTGTGGCCAAAGGAAGTTATTTATGCCATCTGTAAAAGAGGGAGCAAAATAACTGCCCTTTATCACGTGTTCCATAAGACTACTCAGGAAATTTATGAAAAATCTATTTCAGCGGCTGCTGAGCTATGAATATGGAGCTCCTAATGGCTGCTAATGGGAGATCCTATTACAGTCTTCCTGTTTTCTTTACCCCCAAGAGGTCCGCCAGTGTTCAGGAGAGGGTACGAAAGGTGGGGGAGTTGGTGAATAATGGTGCTGGGTTGGTTTTGATAATGTATCCTCACTTGGAAAAGCCTGAGCTGGAAGGACCTCTGAACCATAGTGCAGGAAGGCCCCAAGAAGCTTTCTAGTTAGAGACTAGTGGGTTTCTATGACACTCCATCCCCCCAGAACTTGGGAATCCTCCTGAAAACTCTGCATTGTTCTAGGCTACTTGATTTGTATGGCTGTGTCCTCTCCCTATCTTTCTCAAACATTTGGACCTGTTCTGAACACCTAAGGAAGATCTCCGTCCTCCACTGTAAAACTGAGGAGAAAGAGATTTCACAACCCGTTCTAAAATTAAAATTTTTTTTCAGTTTTCCAAGAAAGTGAAAAATAATTGGTCATACTTCATTTATACAGTTTTTAAATTATTTTGCAACTTTCGTTGCCTAGGATAAGTCATGTGATGCTTACAGTTCCTTAAAAGGAAATATGCCGGAACCATGTTCTAATACAACTTTTGTCCCCCATATCTATTTGTAATGTACTACGGACCGAATCAGCTCTAACACAAATTTGTACATAAATCGGATATATTAAGCCTATTACCAAGCTTCTGTGTTAAAAGACAGTGGTATGCAACAATTATTATTCCAAATATTGGATACGCAACAATTCCCTTTTCGTGGCATGTAAAAGGATAAAAACTCTCTGACCATGTTAATTCTTTTTTAATTATATAGATATTTATTAAGCAATTATTTATAGTAGAAGTGTTCTAGACTTTGGGAGTATGTTCAGAGCCAGGCCATATACATAAGTCTCTGTATAAGAAACAAACAAACAAACAAGCTTGAAATTTTCAAAGATGAATGTGGAGAAGTAAGAGTGAGGCTTTGTGGAGGTTTGGCTCAGAATGTCTATTTCAATTTCCTTCTGGTGTGACTTCCCTTTCCTGTGGAGAGCAGAAAGCTAAAACAAAAATTTCTCCAATTCATTTTCAGCTGGTGATCCAAGTTAAATTTAGGTTCCACATCAGATGCAACCACATGAGACCTGAAATCTGAACTGAGATAAATGGGATATTGGGCATGTATTTTATCAGTTGGACTATAGCAAATGTAACATAGTTCTGGAACCAAGCTCTGTCTCAGGTTTGCTGATTTAGCAGAAATGGCTTCTTGATAGTAGAAAAGGCGGCATGATGTAGCACTCTGAAGCTACAGTGGCGGCTTCCTGATTTTGTGCATGAGGTTTCCTGATTGTAGCACAGTGATGCTGTTCTGGAGCCGGTAACTGGAGTTAACTTAGCAGCTCAAACTGAAGCAGTCCTATATTTATATATGTACTAAGGGAGGCCTCCTGATTTGACAACAGCTTCCTCCTCATGGCAGGAGAAGTGGCTCCTTTGGCAGCCTGATTCTACAGTATAGTCTTGAGAATAGATTCTGGAATGTCACCCTACAGACTTTTTTTACTAACCATCTTTAATTCTTCATCAAAAATCACAAAGAATCTTTTGATCCCTAGAGAAGGGTAATTCGACAGCCAGGAATCAGACTTCTTGGGTTGCATCTCCTCTTTACCTACTTGTAATCATTTTGGTCAGCAGCAACTGTTTTGCAGAACAACAGTACAGAAGCTCAGTCTCTCAAGCCAATACCAGATGACGGCAAAGACCAAAATAATACAAAATGCTCAAGCAAAGGCAAACATTAAGGACCTTTGAAATTTCCATCTCTGTTGACTATTCCCATTCTTTCCACCCACATCTAATCTCCATGATGCAATAAAGACCTGGGTATGTGGGCAGTAATGACTATATAATTCTGTCTTTAAAAAAATCTATTGAATTAAGAAAGCTGCAGAAAACTAGGAAAACTTATTGAAAATCTTCAGAACAAAAAGTTCCCAAACCTGAGTAAATTACTACTGGGGCTTATCATTGATGATGTTTCACTTTCTTTATGTGGTTAATTGCTTCCTGCTTCCTGCTTCCATGGATGATTTCATCCCTCTTTATTTTCTCTTGTTTTGTTACAGGTACCCAGGCATTGGCATGGATCATCTAAGACTCCATTAGACTCATGGCGAGCACAAAAGCCAGGACTGAGGGAAGAAAATTAAGAGTTTATCCTGTTCACGTAACTTCATTCCACATTCTTGCCTTGGCCTGATTTCACCATATTGTTAACAATTTATATTTCTCTTGTTAGTTATTCAATCCTCAAATGTTTAAAGTAAGTCCAGGTAGATGAAGAATAAACAATGACATGAAAATGCCGTTATCGCCTCTTAAAAGGTACTGGTGTTGGGCTGAAGTGCAGGCAGCACTTCTGTCCAACATGAACAGGTTGAGATGAATCCAAGCAAATCCCCAAGATCAAAATGGCTAGCGGAAGATTAGACATGTGACTAGGATTTTCTTTGAGCAAAGTATCAGAAGATACTCCCTGAATTTTTCTGACTCTTTTATGCAGAAGCACTTCTCAACTCTAATCTGATGCAGCCAGAAGTAGAACTGCCAGAGGTAGCCGCTAGACTTCTCTCTTTGTGGTTCAATACTTCTCAAAGGACCTTTCAGCGATTCAAATATACATGGGAGACATATCCAGCATCTAGAAGTTGCTAATTAGGTGACTTGTCTTTCCTCTAGAACCCAGAAGGCAGTCTGGTTAGGGCAAGCCTATGGGCTCAGGAGGTCGAATATACTGACAATCCCATTGGTTTTATCAAGGGCCACCCTAAGGGCTATCATTTTATGGATTCACTGGGAACATCACTGTCCCTAAATGGCTGTTTGATGCTTTTGACTCGGGGCTAGGGTTGCCAGATGTAGCAAATAAAGTACAGGATACCCAGGTAAATATGAATTTCATTTAAACATCAAGTCATTTGTGAGTATATCTCATACAACATCTGGGATGATTTTACCATACTAGTGACAATTTATATTTTTATTGTTAGTTATTCAATACTCAAAGACTTAAAATAAGCTCAGTAATATGGGGATTAAGGGTGACATAACAATATCATTATCACTTCTGGTTTTAGGCTGAAGTGCAGCACTTCTTTAGTACAAGTATGTCCCATGCAATATTTGGAACATACACTAAAAAAAGCATTCATTGTTTATCAGAACCTCAAACTTAATTAAGTACCCTGAATCTTATCTGGCAACCCTAACAGGACCCTTGACATCTCTTTTGAAATGCAAGAGAGCAATCGCCTATGGACATCTGGGTAAGAGGGGCTCCAGCTAGAGCCTCAGAATTGGGCATATTTGGGTATATCGAATGGATATAGGGAAGGGAAATGGCACACGGTCTATTTAAATGAAAAACTGGAGTATTCTGAAAAAAAAAAAAAGACTCAGTTCCAGGGATGAGAAAGAAGATCCATGAATTTGAGCCACTAACATAGAGAAAGGGGTGACTCTGAGCACAGCAGACCTCTGGCCCTCAGATTGCTTTTTATTACCTCCGAAGGGTCATGCCTGGAACGTCCTAGGAATGAGGGTGGTGGTGCAAAGACACAGGAAATAAAATAAGCAAATGAATAAAATGATGCAGCACTGGAATGGAGCTAGCACATCAGCGGGGGGAGCATCACCAACTTGAAGCGTGAGCAGCCTGATGCTGATGTCAGTGTGCACCGAGCAGTGCTGGCACTCTGGCGACATCACTAATGGGGCTGCCTGCTCGGGCACTGGCAGGAGCCAGCCATCATCACAGAAATCCGACAGAACTGGAGGAAACTGGCCGAGGCAATCAGAAAACCAAGAAAGCTAGTCTGAGGAGATACTGATTTAATCATTTATTAAACACCTATTGTATGGCGTACAGCGAGCTAGATGGAGCGAATGTAACGATGAAAAGATATGCTCCCTGACATCATGTTGGGAAATCAACAGGTCCGGAGATGATAACAATATGGTATAATTGAGCTATAAAAGTTCGTAAGTGCAGGAGAGAGGCACCCAAATTTTCTTTGGTAGGCTGGGGCAGGTGTCCCGAAGAGATGACTTCTAAGTCAAGGTCTAATGGACCAGTAACAAGTCAAGAGGAAGAGTCCATATGAGATGCCCTAGAGAATTTCTGATCTATTAGGGAGAAATTGGAGGGGGCTAGAGTACCCATGTGAATGAGTGTAGGAGTTAAGAAAGTCCTGATTTTTGAGTGCTATCTTGACCTCATGTTTCTGTTATGCTGCTGTGGCTACTCTTCATTTGCTAATGGCTCAGTTTGAGACTGTTGGGTAAGTACCAGGCTAAGTGTAAATGATATGGAGAGATAAGACCTTATAACCCTTAGGTTGTAGTGCCATTTTATTGCAGGTTCTCAGAAGCACTTTACCAGAATGCTGACATTACATAGGCAAATAACATATTTTGCCATATATATTTTGCACTTTGAAAGTCCTTTTGTAATAAAGAAAGAATTGCAAATGTCAAAGAATTAAATTATCTCTCCCATTGTCAGTTCTAAGAAGAGATCGCATACAAAAGCAACCTAAATGTAGCATTGATGAGGTTATGTTGCTCCTCTGGAAGTATCTCTCTGTCAGGTTTTGTGAAGTTGATTTCTTTTCCTCTGGTCAGCGTAGCCTCAAAATAATAGGTTTCAGAATAAAAAAACAACTATTTTTTTTTGTTTAATCTTAATAATAGGGTATTTCAAGTTTGTCTAATGAAAACCAGAAGCTGATGATCTAACGCAATCAAATACTAGCTTTTGTACAAAAAGAAATAGTAAAATAACGTAGGACCTTGTCTAAATAAGACTTATAAATGATGCCAGCTAAATGGGAAAAAATAGCAATAACCTTTTAAAACATTAATTTAGACTTTTATTGGAATACAAAGGATCTCTAGTGTCTGAAAGCAGGCATTGTCTCTTTTTTATTTCAATAGAACTGTGGCTTGAATACAACACAGCAGGGTGTGTGTTTTCTAAAGTTGGGTCATTATCAGAGTGTTCACTGCCGTTTGCCAATAAGCCTTTATTTGGCAAAGTTTAAAACTGCTGACAAATGGGATTCTTCCTGTAGCAGTATAACATGGTACTGGCTAAATATGCTAATTATAAAAACCCTTCAAGGGCAGTGGGGAAATCCACAGTTTTGAGAAGATTCACATGGACAGTCCTTGAATAGGAAATAGGAAAACCTCTAAACTTTTGGTCATCTCACTCCTACTCCTATTATTGTGAATTTTAAGCTACAGGAATCTGTTAGATTATTCAAAACAACGTCTAATTTTATTCAAAGGTGCATGCGTTTCCCATTTAGGCTCTGGAAGCATGTAAGAGACAGCTTTTACTTCTGTACGCTTCGGTCCGTGGGTTTCTGTGGGTGTCTGTAACTTTCCTTCCTTGTTCTAATTTGTCCCTCTTCAAAGAAAAAAAAAAATGGAAGACTATCATCCAGAATTCCAAACATTAATTCTTTGTGCATATTTTGTGCTTTTTGATTCTATGAATGCTAATGGACAATCTCCTTGGAATTAGGAAGGGGGGCCAATGTCAAATCATTTCATGGCAATCTCCACCTCCAAGAACTCCTCTGAAAGAACAGAAGCCTCACTTGAACTGGCTTTCATGGGAAAATCTGTGCTATAAACCTTGCTCTCTAATTATAGCCAGGGGAACATGAGGTTTCTTTGGGATCAGATGTAGCTTTCCACTACCATAATTACACATTTTATTTCAAACACCTAACTGCAATGTTTGAAGATGTTAGCACTACTGTTAAATATCATCCTGGAAGTTCTTGCTGAGGAGGGCCATGAGAGAATGAAGGAACAGGACAGCAATTGAAATGATGGGCTCATGCAGGTCTAATAATTTCATGGCAGGAAGTGCGATGGAAAGAAATGAGCAATAAGCTTTCCAGTCAGAGCTCCGAGTTCTCTTCTTGATTCTGCTGTCTAACTGATGAGGCCTTTTACTAACCAGGTAAAGCGATTAGCAACTGAAAGCACACTGCTGGGCTGGACCCTAAGTAGTATTAAGAGGGCTTCAATGGACTTAAAACAAATACATACATCTAGAGAAGAATCTTCATAATGTGGTCAAGAAGAATGCTTGCTGAGAAAAAGGAGAAACAGTGTTTATATTCCAGAGCTGGCTGACATGTGTAGTTATGGGCAAGTCTTCTCGTAAGTCCAAGGCGAGAGTTGGGACAAATAGAGTAAGTGGTTGCAGTGGGTTCTGTTCGACAATATGTAGAGGAAATAATCAGCTCAGTCCCACAGATTTAAATAATTCCTCAAATATTTGTGCTTCAACCCCTTCATAACTGACCTTAGGAGAGAGGGAGCGCTGGGCTTGCTATCTGATGAATAGCTCTATTTTTATTATGGAATTATAGGAAGTGGAGTAAACTGAGAATGACAGAAATAGTAACAAATAATAAGAATACTTGCTATCTTGTTTGGGATCATCTGACAGGCTATCTTATGAGGTAGCCTGAAAGTTTTGGAAAAGGGTCCAGACATTCACCAAATACTACTCTAGGTACTTCACATTTTATTCTTATACATGCCCAGTGGAATAAATATTATTTTCCCCATTTTCAATTTAAGAGAATGACTGGAGGAAAGTCAATGTACTTTTGAGAGAAGGCTGCCCTAATGAACTTCAGGTGTATAGCAGTCTTTTAATTCCATTTTTTTGGTCAGTGCTATGGAATCTCTGTGATCCATTAACAATGTATGACATGTAATATGAACAGTTTTCAAGGGATTTTCAAACAACTCTGTGAAATAGGCTCAGAGAGGGGATGCATTTTATTCAGGGCCAGGGCCAGGACCAGAATGCAGCTCCCGTCAGTCCTAAGCACTCTGCTTCCTGTTTCCCCCTGGGGACCTTGAGGAAGCCTGAGAGCAGCCAAACAGCTACCACCTCATTGCTAAACCCTGCACCAACTTGTGGACAATAGTCTCATTAAATGCTGAAGATCTTTGGATAGAGACCAAGAACTCTCCTATCTCTGCAAAATATCTCTACAGAAACATTTTTCTCTCTTTCTCCCTTCTCCTCATTTAAATGCTAAAATATTTACAGTGATAGGTCAGATAACATCATGCTGCCTTGTGATTTTTCAGGGAAAAGATGAGAAGCACATGATAAGGTTAGGAATTTTCAATTGCCTAGCGGAATGGAAGGAACCCTTGTCTGCAGTTAAGAGATGTGGGTTCTGGTCCTGTCTCCTTCATTTATGAGCAGTGTAACTCATCACTTGTCACTTTAAACCTGCTAATACTCAGTCTCTTAGTCTATAAATGAGATTGTCTTGATAAAATCATGATGTGTAAGGACTTTTAAAAATATAGACTCACATATCAATGTGAAGGATTGCAATCAGAACATTTTGTCATATACAAACATGGTGACATACAGTATGATCACATAAAATGTGGATGATTTTCAATTCACTTTCATAACCAGAAGGTGAAGGAAAAGGTTTACATGTTCAAATTACTGTGTTAGGTAGGGTGCTGTCTTACACAGGAGCACCATGAGGATATAACTTTTAAATTATTGGTAGCAGAAGCTTCACGAACAAAGCCAGACAGGTTTCTTACAGGGAATTCCATTTCTTGGGATATTCAGACAGGCTATGGGATCTGGTAGGTTCCAATGAGAAACAATGGGAAACTATGCTCCAGGCCAGTCTGTCTATATTGTGCTTACTTCTGGCTCATAGTCAAAATCATTTTGAAGAATTGGATACAATATTGCTAATAGCATTGAATTTGGGAGGATAAATAGGACCACATGGAATTTAGAGTCAGACAGGGCTAAGTCCAAATCTAAGTTATCACCTGCCAGCTATGAGATTCTGTCACCTAATCTTTGTGACCCAGTGTCTTCAACTATGTAATGGGCACAGCACCACATCATAGTGCTATTTTGAGGACTGGATGTGATACATGTGTAAAGCACCTCGAAAGAGTACTTGTTGCTATGAGGTAAGCACTCTGAGTGGCAGCATCTGGGTTTTATACACACCTTGTAATACCACAGGGACTCAATGATGCAAGACTGTCATCCGGACTTGAGGATTTCTTACCCATCACCAGTTGTGCTTTTGTGTTTGTAAGAGAGGTAGAGTTCCGTGTTGGCAAGACTGCTGGTTGTATACGGTTACTTATTTTTCCTGAGAGTCTATACTCTCAGGCTAAAAGATGTACTTGGCAACCTTTTTTAATGCAGAAGCTCTAAGAAAACTGGTGCCAGACTACTCTGTTTTGGCACACTCTTAAACATAAATGTGAAGGATTGTAATCAGAGCAGTATGTCACATATGAACATGGTGGCATGCAGTATGATCACAAAAAATAGAGATGATTTTCAATTCACTTTAAAACAAAAAGCTGTGGGGTCTCCTGGGGATCATGATATTTGAATTCAATCACTGAGATACTTGCTTCAGAACAGGGATCATTTCCTATTTACCCTTCATGTATTCAAAAAACATCAAAAACTATGGTTTAGTATCACACTCCCTCATTGTAGGTGCAAAATTGAAAAAGGAAAAATTTTAATTAAAAAATTTTAAAGAATGTAATCATTACATGCGTGACTCAAAAAAGAATAATGTATATACCATATAGCTATACTTTTTTTGTTAATACTTCCTTTCCTATAAAATAAGTTCTGTATGTAGACTATACTCTCCCAGGTACTCTATAATTCCAGATTTTCAGTTATGTATTTCATTGTTTAGAAAACAAGCTCGGTTGTCACATAATGATAATATATGGAGACATAACAGTTTATTGCCTAACCCTTATTTTTGCTCTTCCTGCACTTACCATTTTTTAATTCTTTATCCTTGAATTCAAAATAGCCTTAGGAAATGATTCATAAATGTTTTAAACCCTCCCTTAATCAGCTATGTGAAAAGTTGTATTGTTAGTATCTTTTTTTTTTAAACCATGGATCCAATTTATTGCTATGATAGCTCAAGTCAGAATCTGTTGGACTCACCTCTTCCATGAGCAAAGGCTGTATGTTTTAGGTAGAAAAGTTTGTTTATCCTTTGCGCATGAGTGAAGAAACAAAGCCAATTTAGCTAAAATTTTCCTTTTTTCTTTCTCTCACTTGATTTCTGGCTGGGAAATCAAAGAAAACTGTGACTGAGTTACAAGGAAGGGGATGTAGGGATTTTTTTTGTTTTTTTTTTTTGCTCTCCAGCATGATTTCCGAATCTACCACACACACATTTTGGGGGTATTGTTAGGAGGAAAACATGCATTTGGGGTATTCCTATGTTGTATCTTGAAAGGGGGATTGTTTTTGCTACGGGACATAGAAAAGAAAGGTCTGATTCATGCTAGTCACATCACCTGCCACTCTGAAAGGACAGTGAGGGGCTTTAAGCATAATGAAAATGAGGAGTCAAACACCGGGTGTTTATCTCCAGTGTTCCAGACAGAAATATATCTCTGCCCAGTGTGAAGCATCTCCTTTAACAAGACTGCCCTGCCTGCACTCCTCGCTCCTGCATACGCATGACGAGCACACCTCATCCGTCACGTCGGGACATGTTAAAAGGAACCTTCTTCCCCTGTTCCCTTCTACTCTGAATAAGTAATTATGAAAAACAAATCGTCACCAGGTCTCTTCTTTTCTTCAGTTTTATTGGGTTTTGTCTGCCTGTCTCCTGTGGACATAAAGAATTGTTCTGTTCATTCAGATCCAATGATTTTCTTTGGGGGGTTGTTTCAGATAAAACAGAAAGTCTGATTTTGTCAGGAATGTAGCACTGAAAGTCTCTAAGAGCAACTATGCATATGAATTTGAGGGCAAAATGTCACCCTCTAAGTGAACTGAATGGAGAAAACACAATAGAAGTCTGTTAAAATGCTGCTTTGGGCAACGAGGGGGAAAAAAGCCTGGATGTGATCATTGTTTCTGAAGGCCTTGTAAGTGCCGGCCCATGCTATGATTTGAGGGGTGCCCAGAAGCCTGCATTTGATTATTTCTTTCTGTTTAATGCACTGCTCTGGATAAAATGTCGGGGTCATATTTGAAGAGGGGAAGTGGCCTTCTAGCTCAAAAAGTCTTATAATCCTAAATGTACACAGGCTACCTGATGTAAGGCAGAATATAATAACGTGTGTGTGTGTGTGTGTGTGTGTGTGTGTGTGTGTGTGTGTGTGGTGTTATCTCATTAAGTGATTTGGAAAACAAAGTGCAGAATTGTTGGGACCAAGCTTTAAGATCATCTACATTTTGATGAATGGGATTCTGCCCAGGCAGAAAGCCAGAAAGACATAAGACAGGCTTGTATGGCATGTATGTAAAGCCAGTTTTTGAATCCTGACTTCACACATAAGCCTACTTCTTAGGCCTGGGCATCTCAAACTTCTTAAGGATTTCCCTCTTGCTGGCTTCTAAAGTCCTTCATGACTAACATTGCCCTTATGCTGTGATGTGAGACCCAACAATGTGCCTCATGTTGGGTGTCACAGAAGAAAGTACTTTGAAAGTGAAGGATCGATTTGTCTTTAATATACCTCTGTCCTTATCTGCTCTCTTGTCTCATTATCTGTGTCTCTATTTCTCTGTTGAGTGCCTCTTCCTACTTTGCTTCTCCCTGTATCTGCCTGTCTTTCTGAACCTCTCTCTGCCTTGATCTGATTCTCTACCATGTTCTTAACTGTCACCTCCATGCATATGGCTTCCAGGTCATTGTAGCCAGTCCTCAATGATCTTCTAAGCTGTAAAATGAAATTTCTAACTACTTGTTGGATATCTTCACCTGGATATTCTGAAACTCAAAATTACCATGTACCAAACTGAATTAAATTCAATGTCTAACTTCCTTTCTACTTTGCTATTTCACCAACAATGACAAAAACAAAAACCATTGCCACCATAGTGAGAAAAGCTTTATTCTTCCTCATGACTCATCCTTTCACCATCGAACATCGACTAAATCTCTACTATGTTGGAACACTGGGGTCATAAAGCTAAAAAAGATAATCCTTGTTTTCAAGAAGCAGAAAGCATGACGGGTAGGTTATCTGACTACACGGTGCTTTGATATGAGACCTCAAAAGACATCTTAGGAGCACGTAGGAGGGATATCTAATCCAGCCTGGAGATGGGGTAGTTGAGGGCTCCAGGAAGACTTTTGGGAAGAGGTAACACCTGACTTGAGTCCTGTGTGTTCTGTAGGAGTCGGCCTGGTGAGGGGATGGAGAGAGACACTAGCAGCATTCCTTTCAGAATCAACAACATGACACAAGCTCAGACAGAGAGCCTGGCAATTCTACGGAACTATAAGTAGTGCTGGATGACTGGAGTACAAAGGGTAGGGAAGGGGCATACTCATGGTCTGGGCTCTTAGGGTCATACATGATGGCTCCCACCTCTCCTTACTCTGCATCAAGTAGAGCTGTCAAGTACAAATTTGACTTCCACCAGAAGTTCCTCTTCTCTAGTTCACAACATCCTTACCTTATGGTGGGCCATATTAACAATCCATGTCTCACAACCTCCAGGCTTCTTCCAGTCTAATTTTATCTCCCATTACGACATATTTCTAGATCCTGCCTACTAAAAGCAAGTTCTGCAGTCCTGCAGTGCTGGCATCACCTGGGACTCTCAAGCCTCTCCCTAGACCTACTGAATCTGAATCTGAGTTTTAACAAAATCCCTCCAGTGATTTAAATGCATACTAAAGTCTGAAAAGCACTGCTCAAAAGCATAGCTCTACTTATATCCACCACTGCTGAAAAACAAACCTTGCTGGCTCCCTGGTGCCTACTGAATATAGCTCAAAACCCCTCATCTAATTTCTACTTCTTTCCAACCAAACAAGACACTTTTCTTTTCTAGAACATGCTCTATGCATCCTTCCTCATTCTTGCCTTGTCTTTGTTCTTACGGTCCTCGCTTAAAGTGCTCTTTCACTTCTCAAAATCCTTTTGATCCACCGGGCTGAGCTGCCATACAGCCTCCTCTTAGATTCTTCCCTGGTGCGTCTGTCTCATCTCAGAAAGTCCAAAGTATTTAGGCTATTTCTTCTTAGTCTGTTTACCTTGAAGTATAGTTTTACCACTTACATTCCTAAGTGTAAACTCCCGAAGGTCCGAGACTATAGCTTATCCATATAATTGTCCCTCATTATTTTAGTTAATAGGTTCTTAATACATATTTCTAGGAAAAATAAATTATTGAAAGACAATGTTTGTCCTCAAAAGATGAAAAAGAGTAATAAGCAAATATTGCTATCAAGAGCAAATGAAATGCAAACTTATTGAGTATTCATTTTGTAATTTCCAAGAAATGACTTCTATTGGTTTGAAATTACATGTCTGAGAAATAACTTACCCCCAAATACTATGGCTAACAAAGAACATAATGGACAGAGAAACTGACTAGCTATTTGAAGTTCTGTCCAAATATCTAAGTGTTAAATTTTATAACTCTCACTTATCTTAAATATCATAAGGCATATGCCCGGCAAGAATTCTAGGTGTATGAAACACATCCTCTCCTCTCTCCCAACGAAAGAGAGGGAAAGTGAGAGCTGGCTGTATGTCTCTGATATTTTTTTTAACATATCATGTAAAATTTGTAACTAACTATGTTTCAGTCTCCTGACATGAACACATTTACTAGAAATATTCCTTAGAGACAGTCTATATAGAGCAAGGAAGAATCACGGTGCGTGCAACAGAACATGCAATGTTTTCAGGCTAAAATATATCACGGTCACAGAATGCTGATTCGGTAAAAGAAGGAGAGGAGTTTTGCTGGGAGAATACCAATGTAGTTTAACAATGCAGCCCAAACATGTTGTGGCATTCTAGGTGACCAGCTCTTAATGACAAGCCCTCAGGACAAGCAGCTTGCCTGCTTGCCAGAATCTCACAGATTAGAAGTAAGCAAGGGAAATTCTCGATCCATCTCTCCAAAGGGAGTTGGGAAACCAAGGAGGGCACTGCACTTATATTAAGTGAGTCTAATTATCGCATTCCAATAGCCAGAGTGCAGGCAGGACAGTTCTATCCACTGATTCTCTCACCAGGAGTTGGCCGGGAGAAAAATGGGGAGGAAGCTTTGGAAATCTTTTAAGTTCATAGAAGGCCAAGCTGTAGAATTTAGGCCCCATTTGAATTTTCTGCTTTTGTTTTTAGATTTTGGTGTTGTTTTGCATGAGGTCCCCATGAGTTCCAAACTACTAGGCATTTCTTTGGCCCAAATGATGGTTGTTTCTAGGCCTGGACTTTTCTAGGCCCCATCAAAATGTGGTTGATGATAGTTAGTCGATAGGTGGTCCAAAGCATGGTGGTTGAGTATGTGGCCTCTGGAGTCAACCTACCAGGGTTCAAGTCCTTCCTCTGCTTCTTAGTAGCCATGTCATTCTGCAGAGTTATTGGAACCATTCTGCCTATTAGATCTTTATTTGATATTCTGGTCATCATGAACTTATTAGCATTAATTTAAATTTTTAAAAATATTAATAATTAAAATATTATTAATCTTAATTACTGAGGGGTTTTTTTTTTTTTGGTACCCACTTAAGTTTCTCTCCCAAGGAGAGTGCCTCACTTGTCTCACCCTATTCCTGGCCTTGTGTCTCACTTTGTTCATCTAAAAAATGAAATTAAAAATAGTAACCACTTCACTGGATGGATTGTTGTAATGAATAAAGGAGATAAATACACTTGCAGTGTTTAAAACAACACATTGCCTAATATATGAACTCTTACCATTATTTTCTTTGATTATAGATGTGTTCTTCCTACACTAGAGAACAAGGAACATAGTGACGATGCTTCTCTAACATAAGCATGCCTAACAATCAGCTGGAGGGCTTGTTAAAACACAGATTTCTGGACACTATCCCCAGAAATCCTGATTCAGTAGGTCTGGGGCAGGGTCTGAGAATTTGTATTTCTAGCAAGCTTTCAGGAGCTTCTGTTGCTCCTAGGCTCAAACTTTATGTAGTACCTCACTGTGGGGAAAGTAACTGGAGGGCTGCCTATTAAATCTTGGACTGGTCCATCACCAGCAACACATTTGTAATTAATCACCAGCACATACACTTACTCTAAACATGGCCGCTCTCAAAAACTTCCTTCATACTCCATTGCACAGGTTCATTTTGCTAAGTAAATCAGCTGCCAACTGTCTCCACTGCTTTTATCTTCATATTATAGTGTTTTTTTTTCTTTAAAACCTCTAGCGCTATGCCTTATCAGTGCTTATCCCGACTTTGTAAATGAACACTTAGAAAAACATGTCAGAAGTTTCTGAGACCACCCAACAACAAAGTCTTGTCAGTACTGGTTGGTAAAGAGGTTTAGTTTCTTAGTTCAGTTCAATTCAACAAATTCTCACCACTGGCTGCTGGGTGCCAGGCATTATGGATAAAAAGATGAAACAAGTCAAGATGTTCACTTAGAGTGCACAGTCCTTTGGGGGAGAGAGACGCCTGAGCATTAAGTTATAATTCAGGATTACACATGCTAAGATAGTAACATACAGAGAGTGCTGTGAAGGAGCAGAGAGGGTCCCCTGATCTATTCTTCAGGTTTCAGGTAAGATATCCTGGAGGAATTGTTAGGTAAATTGACTCTTCTTCACTCCCAGAGGGTTACTGCCAGGTGTCTGTGAAGACTCGAGAGCTGTAACACTTTGGCTTCTTGGCACCTTGATCCACTCTGCCAGAGACGTACTGCACCCCGATCCTCCCTTCTCTGGGGTGTGGTCTGTGCACAGAGAGCAGCCTCTGCTTCTCCAGGAGATCAGCCTCCTCTGTGCCCAAGCCTGGGTACAAAGAGAAGTCTGCCTAACCTAGGAGTCCAGTCGGTAGGCTGCGTCTCCCATCTTAGTCCTTCCTATTAATAATGGTGATGTTTCTCGATTCGTTTGGAACTCAGGTAGGAAAGAGGGATGCTGACTATTAGGCTCCCTTAGAAATTTCGATGGTTAGTACTCAACTGAGTCAGAAAGTGTGAATAGAGGGTAGGTAGTCAGGTTAGATTCTCTCAAAGGAAATGGTCCTGGGAATGCTGACAGGGCTCGGAGCAATCTTTAGTTCCACCCTGCCTTCTCACTGGTTATGCCCCTTCAAGTTATGTTCCTTAAAAGCAGAGTCAGACTTTCTATTATGAGACTGCAATGCATTTCTCTGAGCCTCATATTTCTCTAAATAATACCACCCACCTCATAGGGTTGTAACTTTTCAATAAGAAAATACATGGAGAAAATCTCTCACTAACTAGAGCACCCTGGTCCAATGTTTAGTCATTACCTCCATATCATTTAGAGCGGGGCTTTGTGCATATTAGGTTGTTCGGTGAAGAATGCTGACCGAAGGTGCAGTCATTTCCTTAGAGTAAGGGAAAGAGAAAAAACGCTTGGTCTCTGCCCTGCCCCCTCCCACCCTCCTTGAACTTGTACACTGGGAAGCAGAGGTACAGTGAACTAATTCATGATCCAAACATCTCTAGTCACACAGGTGGGCAAAATGATTGCTGCTAGAACAATGGCTCTTGGCTGATGGATGTTTGAGACATAACTGCAATGTGGCCTCTGTGGATTGAGTACCATCAAGTATTACAAGAGAAAACATAAAAGAAAACACGGCACAGAAACAAGCTCTCAAGATCACGGACATAACAAGCTCTTTCATTTCACCACGTAAAACCCGCAGAGAGAAAGGGTTATGCTGACTGCCCCCCACAGGTTCCCATTTCCAGCTCATCGAAGAACTGGCCCTCTGCCTGCCTGCAGACAGGAAATGCTCCCGGTTTGCTGACATGCTTTGCCTCCGTAACCCAGGGCTTCCATCTGTCCACATGGTCAGACTCTCTCCCCTAACCACGTAGAGGAGCCTGTTTCCTTCTGACCATTCTGCTCTCATTTCACCCTCAACCCCCTGCATAGATTGGAGATGGCTCACACTGGCCCTTGGCCCAGGCAGCCTCCTCCCCTCCCCGCCTCACACCCCAAAGGTTCATTAAATTAGTCACTTGGACTTTCCATAGTTGAGCTGAAGGTCACTTGCTTTAACTGTCAGCCAGGAAAGCAGCATCTCTGGGGGTAGTTTCATAGCCATGTTCTCCTTGAGTGTGAGCTTTGTTCTTACCGCCTGCGTGGCTGTCCCTGGACAGAGCACATGTCTGCCCTCCAACTAGAAGGCAAGAGCACCCACCATGACACCACGAGGAAACCAGTTTTGCAGTGACAGCCCATGCTTCAATCCCTGACAGCCTAAGGCAATTGCCTAAGCTTTCTATGTTTCATTTTTTCCAACTAGGAAAACAAGAACACTTAACTTCCTCACAAGGGTGATCTGAGGACATATCAACCAATTTTTGAAAACCACCTTTAAGAGTTTGACCAGAGGAGGTAAAGAATGGTCACTGCTCATCCAGAAGTACTAAGATTAAATAACAACAACAATAATTCTACCTACTTTATTGGGGCTGAAAAACAAATTACCAGTGAAAGCAAACCTAGGTCTCTTTATATAACGTTTCATCTCTGAGCTGGAACTTTAGTATTATGAGGCAATAAAAACAAAACACAACAGAATCCTAAACTCGATGTTCTCTTGGCTCTCTGTCTTGCTTGCAGTGGTGGGTGGACTCCGTAATTACAGTGGTTGTAAAGTCCCAGCCATGTCTCAATCAGGCAGTCAGGGCAGACTCGGCTCTGCGTTAGCAACAGCAGTCATTGGGGAGAGGGTTACAATTATTTCTCTGGCAGCGTTGTCATGATTCGGCAGAGAAAGAAAATGCTAGAGAGCGAGACACTACAAGAGACTGATAAGCATTCTGCATTTTGTACGTCTCCCTCGAAGCTGGCATTTGGGGAATGCAGTGAAGTTTCAAAACTCCAGAAGCTAAGACACGTGAAGGAGTGGGTCAGACCACTGCTACGCTTCGTTTCTGACAGGGAATGGCGCCTGGTAGACAGAAGGGCTGTCTGTCACTTGATATTTCAATGTCCAAAGTTAAGGACTTCCCCAAAACATCTTGATACAACATTAGGAAGCTTTGTCCATGAAATCCCTTAAAGTATCTAAAGCATTGTTTGTCAGCCTGTGCCCAGCCACTGGTGGACTGGTGGACTGTGGAGGAATGGCAACTGCTACAGTAGGAGAATGATTTTCATCACAAACCTTCATGGGACTTCAGTAAAACACCATCAGCCTTCTGCTGAGCTCAGTGTTAGCCCTCCCCACCACCACTGGTTAGCGACTGACAAGAATGACGTGCTCATGCAGTATGCGTGAAAATTGTTAGAAATAACTATCTTTAAGTGACCTCCTGCTATACAAAATTTGACTCTTCCAAGTAACTGGCTATTTTACTTACCTATACCCATGATCTACTGATATATCTCTTGATCTCTGTATTAAGGTATCTCTAATATTCATGTAGAGATTGAGAGATAGATATAAAGCTAGTATATGTATTTCACAAAAGATTTCAAAGAATCCAAAATTTTTTAAAAAGCTTAGGCACTATGTATTTGCTGTTTTTCTCACCTCTGTGAGTAATAACTTCTGTGAAGTTACTGCTTGATAATTTAAGATTACATTTTACTTTTGCCCTAAAATTACCTATTTCAAATTTTAAGAGGTGGTCTCTGATTCTTGTTTCCTATTCTGTTTTAATTCAGTTTAAGGAGAATTATCTATTGTGTTTCCAGGGCTGTGGTTTTAGTATTCTAAGGAAATGTAAATCATATTTCCTGTTCTCAAGGTATTCCAAGTCCTGTGGAGAAGGCAAGGATAAACAGAAAATGTTTTTTATCTGAGAGGATATGATTACTGCTAAAATGAATCACATGACTAAGAGGTGCTACAGAGTCCCATGTATGCCAAGATTGCATAGTTTATTTACAAAAGAAAAAGTTCTCATTCTTATAGTCTGTTGACATGTGTTGGTTTCCCCAACACAGTGGACCACCCAGGTGGGTGTCCTTCTCTAGCTTTGCTTTGTTGGTCCTGGGGTAACCAGGCCCACACACCGAGATAGGCTCTGAAAGCAAGATGCTGCCCAGGTTGACCATCTGTCTAGGTTTTCCTGTGTGGCATAGGGGAAGTCCAGAGTGATTGTGGATGCTCTCAAAGGTCAGCTCAGGAGGAGCTGTCAGGAGGGAGTCCAGAGCTGTCACGAACCTCCACTAACGCCTCTGAAAACTCTGACAATAGGTAGACAAGACTATTCCTGAAATCAGAGCAGATTTCTTTTGGCTGAGTGGAGGCTGGAATTGGCAAGGGCTAATTTTAATATGAAGTCTATTTTTTAATTTCGCTAGGTTCTAGGTAGAATGGTCAGGAGTGAGATGACCATGTAGAGAATTAGTCAGGGGCACTGATCCCCAGTGACCCTCCAGGTCTTATTAAAATTCTTATTTAAAATAGATATTATTCAAATGCCTAGGTAAAGATAGGACTTAGTAAAGGGATGTGGATAAGACATCATATACCCAGCCTTACCTTTCAGAAAAGGAAGTAAGATTGGCTATGTTAGGAGAATAAAGTCTTCTTTGGGAAAAAATAGCAAACGGTAAAGGAAAAATGTGAAAACTCCAAAAGGTGCATCTTAGAGCCGTCTAATGAACATGGAAGCAAAGCTCTCCTCCTTTTCCTTGCCAGCTTGTGGGCAAAGGGCTGCTGCTCTTCCTTATGATCCCTGAGTGCAAAAAATATTAATTTGTAAGGAATCCCCAGGGTTCTAGTGAAATTAATGTGACTTTCTTAATTACAAATTGTATCAGAACTGTTGTCACAGGCACTTGAGTGGAAAGAACAGCAGAGGCATGAGAAGGACGAGAAATCCATGGTTGGTTTTGGTTCAGATTATATGGCCTCTTGAATCTCATTGCCGGGCTGTGAGATGTATGCCTAAAATGTATACCTCATCAAGTGGCCTGCCATTTACATTTCATACACTTGATGAAGGCTCTACGGCAAGAATTTCTAAACCTTTAAATCATCAGCCCTAAGTGACCTGACCAGACTAATTTGCTGTCAGTCCCTCACCCCATCTCCCATCAAACCAAATTCAATTACCAGCCAAGCCCCTAAATCAGAGTTTCTCAAACTTTAGTGAACAAGAAACAGATTCCTGGGCTCCACCCCTAGGGAGGCACCTGGTGACTTAGATTGCTAATAAATTCGCAGGTAATGGTGATGCTGACCGTGCTGGTCTCAAGAACACTCTTTAAAAACCACTGTCCCGTCTACGGCCATGCCACCCTGAACGTGCCCGATCTTGTCTGATCTCGGAAGCTAAGCAGTTGGGCCTGGTTAGTACTTAGTTGGGAGACCACCTAGGAAGACCATGTGCTGTAGGTGTAAAAAAACCAAAACCAAAACCAACAAACAAACAAAACACTGCCCCATTGCCTCTATTCTGTACGCCTAATCCACTTTATGTAAAATGATATCGTATTCTGAATTTATTATAATTAGCTGCATGTCCTGCACTGTAGTGTTTATTCTCTTGAATCAGGAATGAGTATATATCTTATTAAGCTTTGTGTCTCTCTTGCCTACCACAGGGCCTTTTCATTATAGAAAGAGATCCATAAGCACTTTTTAAATCAGAAGGAGCCAGGCAGAAGAGACAACCGTCTCCTGTCTCCCGGGCCTCTGGAAAGCCCTGGGTGGTTATGTTTACAGGCTCCCACAGAGCCATTTAAATCAGGAGGAGGTGTCCCTGACTGTCTTCTTCAATGCACCCTTCCTGTTGCCTTCTGGCTCTTCCATTCCTTGACGGTAAGGAATTCTGAGTCAAAAAGCCCTAGATCTGAACACAACTGTAAACTCCATGGTCTTTAGTAACTTGGTTAACCCAATTCTCAGCTTTCCCATTTCTGAGATATGGGACTAACAATTTCTAATTCATCATTTTTATTTTTGAGGATTAAATAAAAAAATGCATAGGATCTGTGTAGCTTTGTGCTTGTCACACAGTAGGTACTCACTCATACTGTATGTTATTTATTATAAATGCAAATTTGGGTGAGAGCACAAAGTGCAGTTTGCCCTGTACCCTCCAGGAGTGACCCTTGGTGAACATTGCCTATAAATTACTCTACAAGGTTTGACAAACAGCTGCAGGATAAGCTGGGAGACACTGCACCTTTCCCTGAATATCAGTGACCCCAATTTCTGCTAGGGGGATAAATCTTCTTCTATTTTAATATAATTTCTGAAGAGTCAGTGGAAAGTAGGAATGCCCGTGAAAGAAGCCTCTGGAAACTGCAGAGTCGAGAGTGGGGAGCGTCCCTGAGGACCGGTCTCTGAGCAGACGCCTGTGTACTGAGATTGGGAACATTTAGAACCTGAAACAGTAGAAATGTGGTGGTGAAGGCAGGAGAATTAAATCTCAGTCTCCCCCACACAAATCAATCACAGAGGAAATAGGCATTTGAGGAGAAAGTTCCTTTACAATGTATTTCTATTTGTATTTCTATTACCTCATCTCATAAATCTCGTTCCCTCTTAGTATGATTCCTTGAGCAGCTCAGCCCGGATCTTTTTCAGTCTCTTAATGGGTTCATTTTTCGACTCCGTAGGACTGACAAAGGAGTCTCGGAATCCACCAGATGGGGCCGGGAGCAGGTCAGAGGACCAACAACAGGGTCACTTCAGACTGAAAAAGGATAACGTGAAGCTGATCCTCCAAATGTCTGCAAGTTACTGGAACGTTCTACTTATATGCTGAGGGAAGAATTCAAAGCAATAAAAATATAATTACAGGGTACATGCTATATCTTATTTAAGAGTCTGCTGTTTCACGTTCAATATTCATATATCCTAAGTTTTATTCAACAAATGTGGTTCATATTCTATTCCACTGTTCACACAGAATCAACGTGTTCAGGAACTTCCCACATTTTAGCTTCCAAATTATATCTGCCAGAGTTTGCCTTCTGTCCCCCCAAACATAAGGAACTGGAAGATTTTGAGTTTGGGAAATATAATCACTGCAACCTATGCCCTTCATTTTGCAAATGAGGAAATCTAAACCTTACTACAGGTTGGTGTCAACACCAAGGGGCTGAAATCCAGTTTTTCTGACCCTCAATACATTACTCCCTTCTATTATACTATGTAGCTATCATATTCATTTAAAGTTTTTAAAAGCATTTTTTTAAATTAAAAAAGCACTTTAATCCTGACAATACATCCCAGACCCCAGCTTACTGTCTGTTTAGAGAGAAGAAAAAGAAAGTTAAATATTATGTTCATAACCTCATGGAGGCAGTCTCTTAACTCTATTTTATCAATCTACTTTTTTTTTTTTTCCCAATCAGCATATCAAGTTCTTTACATGTAGAATCTCAGGTATGACTTGCTTTTGCATTCACAAGAGGTTAATTGAATCAAGTCTTAGCACCTCTACCTGGTATGAAACAAAGTATTTCATAAGGCTAATAAGATACTCAGAAGTCTTCTAGTCTAGGTGTAGTTCCAGAAATTATAATAGGTATTATAAATTAACAAAAATATAAAGACCCTACCCTCATGGAATTTCCAATTGAGCTTAAATGCCCTGAGCAAGAGGGTCGAGGCAAGACTCTAGGCTGTCCTAGACACAAAATGCCCAAGGCCTGGCATAGTCTAATTAAATGACCATCATCCTCTATTAGCCATGAAAAACACTGCTTGTATAACTATGTTATTATCACTTCCTGCCTGGATTAGTGTAATCCGTGATATATAGGCTTTCTGTGCTCCGGCATTTCCTCTGGGGAGTTTCAACTTTTGCAAAACCCCAGCTTCAGAATGCTGGCTGAAGCCACGACTTCATTACTCATGGCACTCCTATGCCGAGCAAACTCACAAGCTTCCTTTACAGTGGAGTATAGACTGTAAACGTCCTGAAGCGAGAAGGATAAGCAGCTCCAAACCTGGGGCTGCCTGGGCAGTCTAAGTACACACCCCCCTCACCCCAAGCAGGAGTCAGCAAGTGCCGGCTCCAGGCAACATATGTGTTCATCTCCTGTTCCTTGTTAAGAAAAAGCTGGATATGGTAGAAATGATTCAGATCCTCAGTGGGATTGACTAGGCTCTTCCCAACTCTTTAATTCTATTTTGCTAGAAGAGCTACTTACTTCCTGGGGGACTCTCTCGGGTGTGACACTGTCTTTATGCCTACAATGTCATCCTTTTAATCATAAACTCACTTTTTTTTTTTCAGAAATGAAATAATACTGGAGATCAACTGGAAATATTTCAAATGAGGAAACTGAAGCTGAGAGAGATAAGGTGCTTAGACAAGGTCACAGCTAGGATTAGAATCCAGGTGCCTAACTAACTTAAAGAACTACTGTGTCCTCTCTGATAAACAGTTCATATTCCAGTGACCTGTGTCATATGGCCTTATCCTCCCTCTACATTTTCAGAGAGGATCATATTTTATCTGTAGGCTGTCCCACTTTTTGGTGCTGTTATGGAAAGGATCTTGAATGGCAAACACCATTTCTCATTGATAATATTGCTCAGGTAGTATCTCAAAGTAGATTTTCAGTGCCAGGGCAGGATAGAAGCCCATTAAAGATGTTCCAGTGTCCAAAAATACCACTGGGTTTTCACAAAGCCAAACTGCATGAAACAGATCAAAGAGCATTATATTGCCTTCTGGTTATGGGTCACTCTATCTCTGTGAATCTAGTCATAAACACACAGAAATTTAGAGCTGCAAGGGATTTCAGAGATGATCTTGTCAACTCCTTCAGTTTAAAGGTGAAGAAAGTTGAGACTCAGAGAGTACTAAAGACTTGCCCCCAGGCTATAGAGCTAGTTACAAGGAAACTGGCCTGTCCTTTCCTCCCCGCCCCAACCCCATCGCATTGTCCAGTAACAAAAGGCTTATGCCACCAGATACAGCCAGTGGTTTTTCCATCCCAGTATTGTGCCAACAATATTCTCGCTATTTAGCTCTTTATGTGAAATTCTCAAGATTGCAGAAGATGCTCTTGATTTTTTTAGAGTGACACAGATTGTGACAAAGTCCCAAACTGACCTCTTCCATAGCAGGAGAGCACAAGCCAGGGTTCAATAAATCCCTGGACATAACACAGTAGAAGAAAGAAGAATACCACTCCATCATGGTCTCAGAAGAAGTCAAATCAGAGATCTAATGCTTACCATTCATCATATAGCCTTTGAAGTATGATGCTTAAGATAGGTAGTGTGGCACTTTCATAACTAAAGCAAGTGGAAAAAAATATCAAATTCTACTTTAAGGACAATAAGCCTCTCTACAGATTGATTAGGGGAGAAAACTACCCATCTTTCTGTTTTCCTCTTCACAGAACCTGTGCAATATATTTCCCTAAATGTCTGGTGCCCAGATCTTCCAAGGGCAAGAACTTTGTAAAACATTTTTTATTATAAAAATCATACATAATTATTATAGAAAATTTGGAAAATATAGAAAATTATCAAGAAGAAAACAAAACAGATCCATATATCCACCATAAATAGATAAATACTATTCTTTTAAATATATCTTTCTAGTATTTTGTATAGGTATGCATGTACATAGTTATTTTTCCAAACAAATTGGCCTTATATCATATTGTTTTGTAGCCTGGTTTTTTGTTTTTTGTTTTTCACAGTTTACCAAAACATTTTTTTTCCAGGTAGTTATCAAACTTCAGTGAGCATCACAAGTACCTGGAAGGTTTGTTAAGAGTGCTGAGTTCCCTCCTTAAGAAAATTTTAAAAAGGGCTGAGTTTTAATTCTAGTTTCTGTTATAGCACCTCTAGGGTGAAGATCTGTAATTTGCATTTCTAATAAGCTTCCATTAAATATTTGTGTTGCTGGTCTGGGAAACATACTTTGAGAATCATGGTTATATTATAACATAACTTAAAAAAAGGTTATATTCTCTCTCTCTCTATATATATATGTATTATATATATAGTGGGTGTGGTATAGTGTAGGCATTTAGACTTTTTCCCAATTTATAAATAACAATTTAATAAATATTTATATTTTGTATATCTGTTTCTCTTTTTAAAAAAGGAGCTTTATTGAGGTATAATGCACATACCATAAAATTCACCTATTTTAAGTATACAATACTTTGTTTCTTTAGAATGAATGCTAAAAGGAATTGCTGGGTCAAAGATTATGAACATTTTCAGGCTCTTGATACATATTGACAAATTATCCTCTGAGGTTATACATAATTACATTTTTACAGCAGAGTGTGAAAGTCTCATTTTCTGATTTCCTGGGGGCAACCCAGAGTATTATAATTTTAAAAACAGCTTTACCAATGTGAAAAGAAAAAAATAGTATTGTATTGTTGCTTTTATTTATATTTCTTTGACATCAATTGAGTTGGAACATTTTCCCCCATATATTTATTTGGCATTAGTATTTATGATTTTGTGAATTGCTCTGCCTTAGGCAGGATATTTATGCAGGTATCATGCACAGCACAAGACCAGTATTGTACCAACAGTACTCTCGCTATTTAGCTCATTATATGAAATTCCCAAGAATGCAGAAGATGCTTTTGATTTTTTTAGAATGATATAGGCTGCGACAAAGACCTCTTAACAACTGACTGATGGACATAGGGAATAATATTCTAAGTAAAATGTCATTTTCCTACAATTC
>NW_024349505.1:4570678-4836360 GCF_902729225.1 Pteropus medius | reverse complement strand
ATTCAATAGCAACACACCTGGATTTTTAAAGGGGAAGAGAGAATGCTAACTCCACTGTGCGTCTCAAGCCAGCACTCAGCTGTTATAGGAACAAAAAAGCACACCTGAAACAGTCATTCTCTTCCCTCCTGTCCTGCCTGCAGCAAATTCCCTCCATTCTGCATTTTCTCCACAGGCATCACTATCCCACTCTCAGGCCCTGGAGATGGGCAACCCAGGAGACAGGTGCTTGAGCTGCTCCTTCCTAAGGGGTCTGGCAGAGGCCACCTGTAGGAAGTCAGCTATGTGGTCTCACCCTTGAGAACAAATCTAAAAGTGCTAACAATAGTGAGTACATGTTCGTTTTCCCAGAAATCCAGTTCCCATTCTTGCCTTTATTTCTGTTATGCCATTGTGATATTGTGATTTATAATAAGAAATATATATTTGACCTTTGTTCCTGTTTCTGGTACAGAGCTCCTAAAACTCTCGGCATTTCCTAAGTGACAAGAGCAATAAAGGTGTTTTTGTTATGTTAATGAGGTGACTTTTGGACCCACCTAAGGATGGGGGCTTGCCAGAGAACCAATCTCGTGATTAGAGTGTTGGAACTTTAAGTTCTAACTCCCCCACGCCTCCTCACCTACCTCCACCTCCTGGGAGGGAGAGAGACTCAAGATTTGAGTTCAATCACCAATGACCAATGATTTACTCAATTATGTCTGTGAATGAAGCTTCCACCAAAACCCAAAAAGATGGCGTTCAGGGATCTTCGAGAGGACATGGAAGCTCCTATGCCCTGTCCCCATACCTTGCGATATGCATCTATTTTATCTGGCTGTTCCTGAGTTATATCTTGTTATACTAAACTGGTGATCAGTAAGTAAAATGATTCTCTGAGTTCTGTGAGCCTCTCTAGCAAATTAATCAAACCCAAGGAGTGGGTCATGGGAACCTCTAATCTACAGCCGATCAGAAGCACAGGTGACAACTTGGGTCAGAAGTTGTGGGTGGGGGAGTCTTGTAGGACTGAGCCCTTAACCTGTGGGATATGACTCTATTTCCAGGTAGTGTCAGAGTTGAACTGTAGGACACCCAGCTGGTGTTGGAGAATTGCTTGTTGGTGTGGGAGTCCCCCACTTTCCTACATTGGAATTGGTGTCAGGAATGGTGCCATCAATGGGGAACGAAAGAAGAATGGGAGATAAAGTGAAATTTTTATTCTCCCCATGTTACCTAACATGTAGCAGCATCTCTAGTCTTGAGATATTTTGCTCACTATTATGTGAATTTTTATATATTATATATATTATTATTGTATGAGTTATTATACAAAGAGAGTGGTACACAATCTAGCTGTTTCAGGAAGACTTGGTTTAAGAGAGACTGTATAAGCACCCGAGCACCACATAGTTCCTTTTTAGGGAGTCGGGGCACATCACATGGGTAGAGCGCAACTCTCAAGCCCAGTGCCAAAGTTCTTCACACCAGTGTCTCCTTGGCTAGTGTTTTCTAAGCTTTTAGAGGAAATCCTAGCCTTTCGTTATTTCTCCTTCCTCTACCTATATCATGTGGTGACAGACTTTCTTATCAAATCACATTAATTAAGTAATAATTAATGTTTTTCCATTTAAAAATTAATCAAAGACACAGATTACAGCTAATCAATGCCTCTCATCTTCACCACAGTGCCAGTGTAATTATTTTTATCATTTCAGTGAAAAGCACAGAAAATTGGCCTCTTGCTGAGTTTATTCAATCTTATCACAGATACAGTTTGCCTTCTGATGAAGCTTTTTGGAAAACCGAAGCTAGTTCCAAACCCCCATTATGACTCAAACTCTACATTTTGACAGGAAGCTAAGCAAGGTGGGAAGAGGTTCCCTTTCTCACAATGAGAGGTTAGGGGGCTGATGCATGGATTACCAGGTGGTGAATGACAGATTTCTTGGCTAACGCATATGTCGGAAAGTTGTGGAGAGAAGGGGTGAGGGAGGAGCATGGCGTCTGTATGTAGTGTTTACTTTTTTCTTTAATTTTGAGTAGGTGAAAATCAATTTAGCCCTCTGTTTCCACTTCTATCCTCTTTCTCACCTCTGTCTCTTCTCTTTCTCCTTCCTATTGTCCCCCAAGGTAACTGATGGTGGGATCAGAGAGGGGATGGAGATAAAACTCGCCTGTGGGAAGAGTGAACTGGACAGTCAGATTGTGTGTGAGCTAAGGAGAATGACACAACAGTCATTGTCTGTTATTACTATCTGTCTACTAGTGATAGACAGAATCCTTATCACATATGTTTTTATGGTGGTCTTGACCCAGCTCATACTTCTCTACCTGACTAATTTCCCCTTATGCTTTAAGACTCTGTCCAGTCAGGGTAGGTCCTCCTCTTCTGTTCCTAAGATATTGTATTTAATTACTGGTTTATTTTTTCAAACTGTCCCACTCTACTCTGCAATCCATGAGAATATCTCTGTGCCCATTGCCTCAGTAAACTGCCTGTACATGATTGGTGTTCATCAAATGCTTTTTAAAACAAATTAATAACAATATGTGTAAATAACTGCCATATAAAGGAAGTGTCTCTTCTGGCTGTCAATACAGGCATGAGATTAATAAAACAGAAAATAGGTACCGTCCAAGTTAAATTGCAGTGAGACTCAACAGTGCCCCAAAGTCCAGTAAAAAGAGTAAAATCAGAGCTGGAGACAGGATAATGGTGAAAACCAATAATAAGCGTCAGTGGCCTCGGGCAGGGGTTTACATAAAAGCAGTTAGGAAACAAGGAAAGGAATGAGGAAGTTGTACGCTCTTTAGGGGTTGGAGGTGTCTGCGGAAGGACCTTGCCTGCATCCCTCTTTATCTTCAACTCTGTCCCTCAGAAGAAAGAGGACTGCTATACTAACCCCTAAATCCGACAGCTTGAGCTAGATTGCTACTTCTTTGATGGCAGACACCTTCCCTTCCATGTCTTTGAGATTCCAACAGTAACCTCTCACAGTGCCTTGTAGAGAGAGATGCTTAGGCAGTAAGTGCTGATTTGACTAAAACACAAAGCACAATATATTCTGATAAACAAGGCTGAGACCTTCATCCTTTTTGTACACGGATGTATCTTACAAGTCTAGACCGGTGCTCAATAAATACTTGTGAATGAATATATGAATTTCAAAACTTCATAACAGACCATTGTCTCTACGGCCAGAGTTGAGTAGTGTTTTCAATTAACCCCCATCAAGGTAATTCATGTCTCATCAGCAAAGCAAAAGGAGTTAATAAACTTTAATCTAGGTGCATGCATCACTTGACTAAGTACACCAGAGGCCCAACTGGTGGCATTCAGACAGTCTCCTACTCAGTGCCTTCTTTGCTCATTTTTGAAGCAAGATTAAGCCAGGTCCTTTTTCAAGTTATGGGAGCAAGGGGACAGCTTCTTTACTCAAACTGGTCTCTGCTCACACCCTCTTACCTGAGAGGTAAGATGTTTTGACATTGAAAAACTCATTCATTAGTTCTAATACCTGAGAAGGGGAGCTCTCTGTCCATTAGAGAAAGATTACCATATTTCAAAATTTAAGGTAAAACTCCTCCTCTCAAATCATAAATTTTTGTCCTCAAATGTTACTCTTAAAAATAATGCCATGAAAACACAATACTGGTAGTGAAATAAATTTCACATGAAGCGGTGTCCGCATTAAAGGCATTTACAGTCCCAGAGAGTGTGCATCTATATTTCACTTGTCCTGTTACGCCCTATGAATTTACACAGCTGGATTTAATAACAATTTTCTTAAAGTGGTGGGAATATCTTTCTGTGTATACATTATGGAATGGGAGACTCTTACACCAAGAATTTAACACCAGCAAAGCACATGTGTACAGATGGAAAAACATGAGTAATTCCCTTTCATGTGCTTTCCAGCCTTTCAATATGTGTAAGTGTGAATGGTGCATGACTTTCTAACGGGCATCCTTTTTGCCAGTTGCCATAGTTGATAAGCTTGTACTTCTTTCCTAACATCCTTCCCCTCCTTTCACCCCAGCACAATAATAGTTTCGGCATTTACAAATCATCTCTTGCCAGATTCCTGCCTATGCAAACATGCCATACTTCCTCCCCTTTGCAAAGTGCCCTGGAATCCAGGGGGCTGTTGGCAAGATGGATCCCAAAGCACTTGGGCACAGTCTGCAGCTACCAGCCACAAAACATCTTGGAGGAAATGTTTTGCCACCAAAGGAAGAAATTGAAACATAGAGAATAACATTTATATTTGAACTGTGACACTCAGGAAACGAGAGAAGAAAAGTATCCTAATGAAAATGGTCTTGTGAGTAAGAAAATGGAAGGAAGAGCTAGTTTTCGGTAGGACAGAGATACATTTTTTAGCAGGCTGAGTTTGAGGGGACTGGAAAGCCCTGGACATAAAGGACTGGAACTCAAAGAAGAAATCAAGTTTGCTCAGAAAGGCTAGGATGTTGAGAGTCATCCACACAGAGAAGGCAGCTCTCGAGGAAGAAAAAGACAGGAGACAAAGAGCTGAGACTAAACTCAGTGGACCACCTACATCTAAGAGGTGACATGAACGTGTTCAGTAAAGGAGGCAGAAGGAGTTATAAGAGGAAGAGGAGGTGGACAAGCTCCTTGAATGCCATGGAATCCTGAGGGAGAAAGAATTTCAGGAAGCAAGAAAGTAGATCGTCAGCAATGTCAAAGGCTACAGAGATGTCGAGAAGGCAAGGACAGAGGTTTCTGGTCCTTCTCTCCTCTCTTCCAAAATCATAATCTCCTCCTCACTTTCTCCAGTCCCTCCTCGCTCCAATATCCTGGTTAGAATTGCCTCCCCAGAGAGATGCAGAAGACATATTATTGTTTTTGCTCTTCTACGTTTAGAAATGTGGCCATGTTATTACCTGCCTCTCTTTAGGACAAGGAAACATTTGTGGGGTGTCTCCCATGTGTGAAGCATTAAGAGAAATAAAATGGTAATGGAACTATTTAAGCAGCAATGACTTAGAGAAAGGTAACAACAGAATTGTCAAGGCAGGAGCACAAGTCAGCCAGGTCTCCTGTTCCAGTCCTTCCACATTGCACTGTGGGCAGGTCACACTGACCTCTCTTCTCCTTCATTCGATAGAAGGAAAACTCTGCCTGGCTCACTCAATTGTTGTGAGGTCACATAGGATCTAAAAGGCTGCATGAATGGAAGATGCTATTAGGAGGATGCTGGCCTGGTTTGTCCTGGAAGGCTCCTACCAATTGTATATCCTACATGAAGACTCCCCTGGGACATGCTAGTTTACAGTAATTTCCCTTGTCTGACATTCCACAGCCAACATTGAGGTATCAATTATTTTTCTATATTTTTTAAGCACCCTATGTGTCTGATCTCCTGAGTGGAACAATAATCTCCTTAAGAAGAGGGACCGCGTCCTACACTTGTGGGATACCCTTAAAGCCTAAAACGCATTCAATTAATTGATAACCTGAATTAAATGCCTCTTGTGGCACCTGTGATAATTCAAATTTGTTGCTACTATTTCCCTGAGATAGTGGATCTGTTTTAAGGAGCACCTTCTCGATTTGGCTTTTGGCTAACAGTAATGTTTTTAAAGCCCACAAACCCTAAGGCATTGTTTTATAATTGCCATTCAGCACTTGGGGGTGAAGCAGTCCCTGTCTAGCACATCACACAAGCCACAGTCAATGAAGAATGAGAGAAAAACTAGAAGGAAAGATGGCCCAAACTCCTGGGGCTGACAACTACTTCACTTCATCCAAGCCTTCTAATAATTACCAAAGAGGAGTATTTATTTTAGGAGTCTTGCATGCACCTTCATTTCTTCCTCTACTGCTTGTTTTGTGACCCAGAAAATTTTACCATCCTTGCAAGAATAAAGGAGTGTCAGGTTTTCTTCCAGAGAGATGCTATTCCTCATCAGGGAAAATGGAAACCAAATTAAACTTTGTTCTGCAATTGAAAAACATAGCCCAAATGCAAGCCAACAAAAATTTCCCTGGCTCTAGTTGAATTGTTTTTTTATGGTGTGCAAAGCAAACTGCTGTAGTAGCCTCTGGCTGTAAAAACCATGAGGGGATCCATAAACCCTGTCATACACTCCGGAGAATCAGCAGAAGACCTGGGCTTTACCCTTGTCTTCCTCCACTTTAGCAATATTTATCCTTAATACACCAAGGAAAAGAAAAGTCAGTTTCTTGTGCCTATAGCAATGTTCCGTGAAATCTCAGTTCTACAACTCACCTATTCCGAATGAAAGATAGGCTGCCCTCAATTCACATACTATACATTTGCAAAGGAGAAAAAGGATGCCTTGATTTGCATAACATTTTATTGTTTAGAATGTGGAACCGCAGGCATTATCTCCTTTAATCCTTACACCTACCATGTGAGGTAAGTATTTTGACTTGAATTTTATAGATGAAGATGGGGTTCTGAGACACTGAGTCATTTGCCCAAAGTCATAGAGGAAGTGAGTGTCAAAGCCATGACGTAAAGCAACGTTAAATTCTCTGTGACCCACACTTACTTAATCCCATAATGTCACCACATCTATGACATTAAGAACTTAATATTTGTTATAATTCATAGTTGTGGAAAGATGTTTTAAAGTTTAACTCATTTTTAACATGAATGAACTATCCATTGTTCAATGCTTTCCACATGTTAGATTCTATATTAGGTGACTTACGTACTTTATTGCACTTAATCCTCACAAAGATTCTGAGAAAAAATTAGTGTCACAGGGAGTAAGGCAGGGGCCTGTCTTGAGGTAGGAGAGAGCCGAGGTGCCCAGGGTCTAATCTGGGGTGCTGCTGATCGTCAGTGGGAAGGAGTCCTTTCAGGTGGGGCACTCGGAAAGTCTGAGATCTAGCTCTGGTCCTATGAGTGGTCTATGAGAAGATTGGAAAAGGTCCCTTAGTTGTAACTGAGCTGCATTAGATGATGATTGAGGGAGTGGCATCAAGGGCTCCTCATTAAGGCCATAGGTACTAGGAAAGAAGGTGCTATACTTGAGGGCTGCATGCAGAATGCCAGTCGCTCTGATCCTTCCACTGTTTTGAGGGGCCTTGGGGGGGTTCAAATGTAATGATACTGATGGATGCGAGCTCAAAACCAAAGACTGTTTTCTTGATTGACATGTCACCAAGCAGGGGAACTAATGATTGAGCACACGATATACCGCGCACTTTTCTAGGCACTAAAAATACAGAGGTGCAAAGGAGAAAATATTCATGACTTTATAGGAGTTATTGTCAAATGGGAAATAAATATACCCTTTACAGTCTCATTTCAGGCCACAGTGCCCGAAGAAGCAAGAGCTACATATGTAAAACAGACATGGAAATGTATCAGAAAGATGTCATTTTACTGAAAGCCTCTCCAGATATACCGTTGCTTTAACTCCTGATTGAACCATAAAAGTGTAGTCACCGCCAAATTGCATGGCGTTCTCAATTACTTGAGTTCAGTTGTCACTGGCAGGAGGCCCTTTGAGGATTATAAATCATTACCTATACCATGTTATTAAATGGGAAAAATATGTTATAATAGAATGTGACTGTCAATTTTCAGGGGCATTACAGTCCCCTGGGAACTGAACTGCCTCACAAGAGGACTGGGATGACACAGGAAGAGAAGAAGAAATGCAGGTGATATGTGAGTTCATTTCTTTTCACAACTTACATGGTAATGAGACAGTTTTTGTCCAAAATAACATTAGTAGCATTTGCAGACAACTATCCAAATGACAGGCCACTGCCAAAATTACAAGGTATGTTGATGTTTAAGACTCAAACTCTGACAGTGCAGGGGGATGGGCTTTTACTTGGGGCTGAGTCTTTCTAGGCCATAAAACACATCTAGAAATATACCTTCCTTCACAGGAAAGCTGCAAGGACACTGAGTCTGTTTCTATTGTTTTCAAACATCTTTGTTTCTTATCTAAACATTTGTCAGAAATCATTAGCAACTCCGAGCCTACATTTAATCAAAAGAATATCCATTAAACATAGGAAGGGGGGGTTGGAAGGAAATTATTATCTGTGAGAGAAAATATAGCTTGGGAATAATTAATTTTTTCATGTTGGAAAACACAGATAGTGGTATTTTTGAGGGAATTTTCGAGGGAAGTGGGAAAGGGTGAATATTCTGAGACCTTGGTTGTGTGTGTGTGTGTGTGCGTGTGTGTGTGATATGTTTAAATAAGATCCTTCATTCCTGCATCTGGGATACAAATTTAAATCCTGATGAGTTCTCAATTTTTTACTAACTTAAAAAAATTAATTGAATTATTAAAATAGTATCCTCTATGAGAATCTTTCCTTCCTTCCTCCTTCCTTCCTTCACTTCCTTCCTTCCTTCCTTCCCCTTCCTTCAGCTTCCTTCCTTCCTTCCTTCCTTCCCTCTTCTCTCTCCCCTCCTCTCCTCTTCTCTCTTGCTCCCTCCTTTCCTTTACTCCTTCTTCTTCTCCTTCTCCTGCCCCTTCCCCTTCCCCTTCTCTCTCTCTCTCTTTTTTCCCTTTTTGCTGACATAGCCAGGTTGAAAAATCAACATTTACAAAAACTAGAAAAACATATTAAGAGCAATTAAAAAAATAATAAAGACATCCGTGAGGCTGTGTGACTCTCTCAGACAGCTTTATAGGGAGGGATTAAAGATGTGGGCCTTAATTCTGTGATAAACAGAAGTCGGCTGCCATTGTGAGGACTTGGTTACACATCAGTGCCTTGTTCTTAATGCCTATAGAGAGAGAGCAGACGTGAAGCATCTGACTGAATACAGGGCCACCTCTCCGAAATCACCCCTGACTTTGAGCAGGAGGCAGAGCTGAGGTGGGGGAGACGAATATATTTGATCTGAAGGTTCAATTCTCCCCCAGCCATCTTTTAGGGGTGACCTTACTGTGCTGCTTCACCAGCTATAGAGAAACATCAGTTAATCCCTGGCATAGATCAGGAAATGGCCGCAGGAGCGATTCCCTGTGAGGTGAAAAATGAAGCTGGGCAACCAATCTCCTAAAACTACCAACACCACAAGGAATCAGATGAAGTCACAAAAGCCAGCTTTAATCAAGCTTGATTGTGGTAAACATAAAAACATACACAGCTGCGGCACAATATCTTATTAATCGTCACCAGTGTTCCAAGAGGTAGGTGTTAATTGTCTCTTGTGCTTCTCTGAATATGTCTGGTACCCGGTTTTGCTGCTAACTTGAACACGGATTAGATGTGAGGAAGAACAAAAGGATCAGAAGGATTTCTAGGCAACACAATCTCTTATAAAAATGACATGGCTGTTGCGGGAAGAAGATAATGCTCTGCAGAATTCTAATTTTGACCCTCTTCTGAAAAAAGAATCCAATTTTAATAATCTTTGCTCAATGAAATGGTCATCCTTGCAGTGCTGCGGGCTGTACACACGGCTGAATTTGATTAGACAGCATCCTGAGAAAGGGTGCATTCTGCTTTTGTCCCTGAGTGCTTAAGTCTGTGTGACACTCTGTCAAGAGCGTATTATTCTGCCTGACATTAAATTTCTGCCCAGTAACATAGTACTGTGTGTTGTAACAGTGACCTTACCTTCTAAACACCTTTCAAATGAAAAGTCTCGTTCACCCAGGCTCATTATAACTAGATATGCCAACTGTTATCCTTCAATCTAAAGAGAGAGAAATAGTTCAGATGTCCAAAAGGAAGGATATGAATAGATGTTACAGAAACCAGGGAATGGAGAAAATACCTAAGATCAAGTAATAACATCAAAGAGAAACTTGACTTCAGAGTTTCCAGCCTTCCCTTTTTGCTCTTTACCCTCCAGTCTCCTTCCTCTTTTCTTTAACTCCCTTCCCCAAACTCTTAATTACCACAAGATTTCTGCTTCTTTCCACCCCAGTCTACTTTCAGGAAATATCTAATACTGAAAATGAAATCAGACGGCCAGGACCCAAATGCAGGCTTCTTCACTAACCAGCTTGTGATTCTGGACAAGTCACATTCCTGCTCCAGGTCTCCAGAGGTTGGACGATATTTCAGGCTATTTTGGCCGTAAAACAAAAATAAAAACCAAAAACCCAGTAACCATCACCCTTAGCCCGGGCCATCTGAACATATGTGGTCTAGGAGAAATCCTGGGAAGCCATCAGGATCTGAGATGCTGCTTTTCTCCCCATTTCTATCTTCCATGCCTCATGGTCTCTCTCAGGACATCTTTGCTTCTTCTGATATGTCTGCCCCATTCTCTTCTCACTGCCAACTCACCAATCTTCTCAGAAAATGGCCACTGGGTTAGGTGTCCATCTATGGCTAAACGAGATCCTGGCATTGCTTTCCAGCGTAAGTGGTTTCAGACAGGACCAATGATCAGAACGAGAAAGTAAAGAAAGGTAGTTACAAAATCTCCAAGGTCCAGTCTAAAGCTAAAGATCTATGACTTGGAGCAATGAGGTTTTGGATTCCCTTTTGGAACCAGACCAAACAAAGGCAGGAGTGCATAAGAAGGTACTGGGTGAAGACCTGGTGAGGGAAGTAGTGATACCAAAGAAGGCAAAGGAATACAGCTGCAGGTATGTGACATATTTTTCTGAAGGACTGCAGCAATACCTCCATCTCATGTACTCTTCTGACAATGTATTTTGACAACCTTTGCCCCGAGAGGTAGGGTCTCTGTTTCCTCCCTCTTGAATCAGGGCCTGAGCTGTGATTGCTCTGGACAACAGAGTGGAACTGATGCTGTGTGACTTCTAAGACTGGGTTACAAAGAGGACACAGCTTCCACTTGGCTCTCTTGTTGGGGGTGTTCGCACTCGGAACCTAGCCCCCATGTTGTGGGAAAGCCCAGGTCACAGAGAGAGGCCACATGTACGTGTTCTGGCCAACAGCTCCAACAGCCAGCATCAACCACCAAACATGTCCGTGAGGGAGTCTTCAGAAGACTCTAGCCCCACAGCCTGCTGGCCATTCCAGCTGAAGCCAAATGGAGCCAAACCATGACTGAGCCTTGCCCAAATTATAGGCTCTAGGGCAAAATAAATATCATTGTTTTAAACCACCCAGTTTTGGGGTAAGTTTTTATATAGTTATAGTAAACGATGATTGCACTGTCTATGCTAAAGTTTTGCCTAAGAAGAAGGTGATGCACTCCAGAAAAACAGGAGGACTAGTGGTTGAGCACTGAAGTCCTGATGAGGCAGAAGCTGCTTAGCTACCACTTAGTCTCATCTCTGTCAGTGCTCCTTCCACTAGGGGATAGTTGGGAGCTGGCCACCTTACAGATCCAGATGATGTTTACAAAGTCTTATATATGCTACAAAAACACAGAAGTTCTACTTTTCTGCTGGACCTATACAAACATCAGCTGATACATTTTGTGAAATTATTGTAGTAACCAAGAAAACCTTCCTTTACTAGAAAAACCTTTCTTTCTTTTCTCTTTGCCCTGCCACTCTCCCCTCACCCCGCCCCCCCTTTACAGTATATTATTTGAGAATAAGCCTAAGATACAAAAAACATAGCTTTTGGCAAAGTGTCAAGACAAACCTGCCATCGTATGTAAGAACTGTCATTAAAGCTGAAAACTTACCTATAGTGGTCTTATGCATGGCCAACCCATGTTGATGGCCATCAGTGACAATTAAATCCCAAACTGAAAATGGAGTAAAATTATTTGCAAAAGGACACTTCTGTAAAATTTTTGGTCACTGATCAATTCTACATTTGTCCATCGTCACCTTTTCTTCATACAATATCACAAGCAACCACTACCTAAGTCAGCAAAAATCTTCCCTTATATTGTAAACTCGGGCTTATGCCTCATTTATGCTCTCTTAAGTGTGTAGAATGACATCCCCTCCCCAGTGGGTATAGGAGAAAGAGACTTGCTAACTTTCAATAGCTATAGTGGAAAGACTGGTCATAAATTAGAAGACCTGAGTTCTAATTCTGCTCTTTTGTTAGATTTTGTGTGTGTGTGTGTGTGTGTGTGTGTGTGTGTTTGTGATTCTCTTTGTACCTCAATTTCTACTTTTACAAAATAGAATTTAAGATTGGTCTTACCTGCCATCTAGGTTTCGGTTGGTTTATTTTATTAAATAGGTATAAATGTACTTTAGAAAGTGTGATATTTTATAAACATCAGGGCACCTCTCCGAATATCCATTTGGGTCTGAGGATAATATCAACAAACTACTGTAAGTCCTCACTTACTGTAGCCGATAGGTTTTGCAACTTTAAGGAAAATGACATCTAACAAAACCAATTTTACTATAGCTAATTGAATTCAACAAGAGTTAAGTTCCTATGGCATTTAATCAATGTAATAATGAAATGGTATTGAATGGAAAAACATTATTTGAGGATCTGCTGAATTTGAAATTTTAGGCACTACCAGTCCAGCGCCTTATGCATTCAACAAATATCTATTGCAGGCCTGCAGATCGCTAGGTAGTTAAACTATGTCCAAGCAGATTTCATCTCTCCCCAGCTTCCTTTCTCCCCTAATTGACCTTCCATTTAACTGACATGATACACCTCTTCATGGAAGTAAACCACAAAAGCAGGGCATTGCTGTTAGAAGCTGGTTAACTTCAACTAACTTTTGCTAAGCACAGACCATGGCTAGTGTTTTCACTTACAATATTTCATTTCATCCTCATAATAACTCCACTATGCACATGTCATTATTACTATTTCACAGATGAGAAAACTTGAGGTCAAAGCTGTTAAGTAGCTTATGCAAAGCCACATGGCTAGTAAGAGAGTAGACCTAGAATTCAAACCCTGGCTGTACTTTGAGCAAGCTGTTCCTTTCACTTCAGTATGCACCAGTTCGAGGATGTTCTCCCTGATGGACAAGGAATGAGGTGGGGGATCTCTTTATCTTCTACCAGTGGAACAGATTTTTTTTTCCATATACCAGTTAATTATGGTGAAGCAATAGGAAACTTCTTGGAAGCTCTTTCTTTTTGAACATCCTTTCAAAAGCTTGTATTCAGCATATCTGCTTATATTTTCCGAGATTATGAACTCTGCATTTCTCTTATTAATAGACTTTATTTTTAGAGCTATTTTAGGTTTACGGTAAAATCGTACAGGAATTACAGAAAGTTCCACACGCCCCCCAACTTTGCATTTTTTACGTCATTCTTTTTCTCTGCTTCTATAACCTAATAAACGTGGTTTTCATAAATTCCTATGGTACCTTTTACTGTTATATTACCTAATTGAAATTATTCTACCCCGTACACTTGGTAGAACTGGGCATGGAACTCAGAAATCAATCTGTACATTTGCTTTTTGGACCGACTAAGGAAAAGCTACCTGGCATATGTGAAGATCAAAAGTTCACAGCTGTACTCTGCTGAGCAGAGAAGATGGCGCTCCCAGGGCAGCATAACATCTTTTGTCATAGGGCTGGAGCAAGCAATACCCCAGGAGCAATGGTAGAAGAAAAAAAAAAACGCATGAACAATGGCAAAGGAGACGATTTCAACTTTTACAATTCAGTGTCTGCGTTAATCCTTGAATTCCAAATGCAGTGCAAGGGACTCTGAATTCAGTCATTACTTTTATATTTGTCCAACATTTCTAGGATTTTTAAACACTAAAATAAAAAAAAAATAAAAAATAAAAAGAGTTTTCCAGGATGTGCTCTTTGGTACTAAATTACTTTGAGTAGGGTTTGTGAATCTTTTTTTTTTCCTTCTTAGAAAGAGCTATCATGGGAAGATGAGAAGACACAGAGTCCTCCCCTCCCCACCCCCCGTGCTCTTTGTGTTTCACTGGTCGAGTTGGCACTTGAATCTACTACATAAAGGCTTTGAGTGCTCTGATTTGAAGAAATCTATTAGGTGCAAGAGTGAGAAATGGTCTACAGAGGCTGAGCTGCTCTCAGTGGAATGACTGCTCATGTAGTGACAAAACTCAGACAAGGCCCGTGATGCTGCACCCTGTGGTCCATCAGCCTCAAGGACTTCTGTTACCCATGGTTTTCAGAAATAACGGGGCCTTGGAGGAACTGGCCTTCTAGAAAAGGAGCAGCCAAGTGTGGAAACCAGGGTGCTTTCTCTCGAGCGAACAGCTGTGGGCTGACCAGGTGTCTCACTACAGATTTTCCTCTCTTTATAGCCTGTTTCTAATATGTTTTCACAGGTGCCAGCATGGGAGGGTGGTGCCTTTCAGGGAGGCTTGACCACGTTTGTGGGGGCTGAGCGCTGGGTCTTCCACAGAAAAACTGCTGTCAAGGAAATTACCCATGACTGGAGAAATGTTCACACCAATTCCGAGGCCTTGTTCATTCAGTCACTGCTACTGGTTTGGGGTCTAGATCAAAGCATGGGCCGCAGACCAGCGGCACTGACAGGGCCTGGGAGTTTGCTGAAAAGGCAGAATTCTAGGCACCACCCCAGACCTCCTGGATCAGAATCTGCATTTTAACAAGACCTGGGATTCATAGGCACATTACGGTTTGAGAAGCCCAGAAGTATAGAGCTCACAAATTCCTCCTTTCTGATAGATGGCATAGTTTACTTTCTTTTTTAATAAGCTGCATCAGATACCTGCACACTAGAGGAAATTATAGAGCAATATAGCATAATTAGGTTTTGCTCCTAAATGAATTATATATTAGTTTTTACAAATTGCCTACCAAATCACGGGAGAAACAGAGCACCTTTTGGAGTCCCTGGAAAGGATAGATGCACAAAATTGTATTATAAAAGTGGTATGGGGACGGCAGAAGGGACTAATAGAATTATTACTCTGTAAATGTTAGCTACCATGTTAAGTAACTCACATGCATCATTTCATTTTCACAACAACTCCTCTCTGTAGGAAGTATTACTGTGCTCATTTTACAGGTGAAATACCGAGGCAGAGAGCTTGAAATCACTTGCACCAGGTTACACAGGTGGTGAGTGTCAGAGTCGCAATTTGAACCCAATAGTTTCTGGCCTCGGAGCCCTATCCCTTAACAACTATAGTTTGCAGTCCCTCATAGAGAGAGTTTTTTATAAGCACAAAATGTCACAAGCACAATCTGAGGAGAGCAGAGGAGAAAAAAAATAGGTTTCACTACTTTTAAAACCGTAGCTCAAAGAAATAAATGCACGTGAATGGCACCTTGAAGCTCCCAGGACTGAACTGTAGTCTGTTCCCTGACTTTCCTGCTGCCCTGAGCTATGTTCCTTTAACCTTATTCCAAACGGCCAGAACATTCAGTGATCCTTTGAGGGGCCTTTCTTATCTCTGTGACTCAAGCTGCTCCTGAGCACTCATTTGTTTGCCTTTTCCATATCTTGTGATAAATGAGATAATATATAAAATGTGAAGCATAGTAGGTGGTTAATAAAAGCCACTGTTATTTTAGTTATTAGTGTTCAGATACAGCTTCCAGGTTCTTATTTTTCTGAACTTCAAATTAACCCATTGCCTATGACAGAAGAAATGTACTTAGAATTTCCTTGACATTTATTAGGTACTCTAGAAATATTTGCATTTTAAATGAATAAATGAACAAACGAATGAATGAGTGTATAAACTTAGTTTCAGTTAAGAAATCACTGCACATATTATTCCAGATTGCCTTGGAAGCAAATGTTTGAACTCTCAGTATCATTTATACAAAGTGACTAAGCATTTTTAAATGGCAGTGTAATGTGGTCATTACAGGAGTGGGTCACTTACTACTTTTCTCCTCTGCTCTGATAATTTTGCACTGGTCTATGGACTAAGCACCCCAGAAGAGGCATTTGCTCCTGACTCCAGAACTGTGAATACAGATTAATTTGGCTGGCATTTGGCCTGGCATTGATGTGGCCGGGGTATCCTTGGCCTCTGGTTAAATGGAGTTGTCCCTCTGATGTTTCTGACTTGGCAAGAAGTCTTAGTAACCAGAACCATCACTACAGCACCCTGCTATTTAATCTTTGCTGGAAAGTGATGAAAACAGATCTCACTTGTATGAGAACTCTTAGGTTTAGTGAAAGCGACGTGAGAAGTTGCCAAGTTTGTGCTTAGAAACAAGCACGTGTTTGAAATCTTAGTTTTCTTTTTCTTAAGCTTTCCTGAGTTGGAAGCTTCTAACACAGATACAAGAGTCTGATTTAAGCAGTTCCTATTACCCTCCTAATTCAGTTTTTAAAATTTGCTTTTGCTTGACTAGAAAATAAAAAGCAAACAAAGCTCCCCCAGCCCCCATCTTTTCCTGAATAATCTAGATACTTAGGCAATCCTTCCCTCTGGGGGTGGGGGGTGGGGGGCGAGGGGTGTCTGTAAAGTACTATTTTATTGACTCATAATTAAGAACTTCTGATGGGACAACCAGTCAACAGGCATAAAATGGCTTGGGGGTCCCACAAGAGGGAACATATATTCTTATTGTGGCAAGTGTAATAAACAGTAATAAGCAGACCTCAAAGAAGAAAATGTTCTCAAAAATATTAAGTCTTTTATGTGAACTTTACGCCCTTCTCGAGGAAGTCAATTTTTTTTCTCCATAATGTGTAATGAAAACGTGAGTGGTAGTGTGAATTGCTCTAAGATTCGAGGAGTATGTGAGTGAGTGAAATTGTGTGTAGGAGGGGACTGACAATGGAAATTTGGTGGTGAACACCAAGTGGGGGCAGAAGGGAAAAAGAGCATGTGAAACATCACTGAAAGGAAGTGTCACAGGAAAAACTTATGAGGCAGCATTCTACCCGGCAAGTCAGAGCAGCATCAAAAATGCTGTGGATTTGTTCGACATTAAAAAAAAAAAATCCTACTGAACAAACAAGCAAAAGGTTTCAAATGCCCAAAGAAACACTGATCAGAAACCATTACTCCTTTAACCAAACTCACATTCCTGGAATTCAGTCATATCCTATTAGCAAAGAGAAGATTCTAGTTCAGTGCTAGGGACTGGATTTTTTCTACATCTGGTTCCACTCATGGAAATGACCACCTCTACATCCATTATTCTCTTGACATATCTAGTTTAATACAAGAGATGATTTCCCTATGGGTGCCCTGAGGTATGGTTTGATGAGAGTTTGGTAATGCATATAAATGGATTTCCATTATACAATTAAAGCCAATAGGGCCTAATCTAGACTTCTTATTGAAATAGTTTTTCTTTTTTTTTTTTAACTAGTGGACATTTTGTATAGCACAACTTTTGTGCTTATTAATTTACTTTATTATAAATATTTATATATTATCTTCATGTTTTTAATTTACTCTTAGGAGAACATAGATTTTAAAAATTAATTTTAAATGGATGTTTTAAATTTTCCATTTGAAATACCTGAAATAGGCTTTAACACTCTGCTGGGTGGGCTAGAAGGAAAAATATTCTCCTACCACTATGACTAATTTCAGGTAATTGAAAATCTATGGCCTTGAAATTGCAGCACAAGTGGTTAATTTGTGACAGCAGATCTATTTTCCTCCTGACAGATTTACTAATTCATGTCATGTTTCATCATATCCATTTCATAGACACACAACTGAAGCTATTAGAACTCTAAATCTACTTGCTACCTGGTTTGTTGTGGATATGATTTGGGGTGTCTTTGTTGAATTATCTAAGAATACTTGTAGGAAGTGAAACCTTTAGAAAGGACTACATCACAAGAGGAAATATCTTCAAAAGATAGAACTAGGTTATTTATATTTTTATTCATCTGGCTTAATTTATTAGGATTATAAAACATTAAAGTTGAGCAACAGAATTTTTCTTCTAAAGTTCAGAGCCAAAGCATACTAGAAATGTATATGACTGAGATTAATGGTACATGTTCCTAGATGACATAAAGAAAGAAAAAAATCTTAATTCCTATTTTTCTTACTCGCCTTTTTTCAAGGAAATGATTTCACACTGAAAATTTGTTAAGGGGAAATTTAAAAAGCCCCCATTGGTGAAATTATTTTAATAGATTACTGATTTTTTACTTTAAATGGTGAACCTAGAGTCCGTGATATCCTTGTATATAAGATGTAGACAATTTATGTGAGGGAGGGTTTTGGGGAGACACTGATGGGAGATAAATATGTTTCAGGCTCTAGTCCATAGTTCATAGGCATTATCTTGTTTCATCTGCCCAAAAAATCTAGGTAGGAGATATTATTATACACGAGCAGTTTGTTGATGAGAAACTTTAATGAATTTGTGCAAGGCCACAACATTAGTGAGGGGAAAGATTGAATTTTGAAATCCAGGTCTGCTTGACTACAGACATTTATGATCTTATGACCACCTCTTTTAGGTGGATTTATAATGAGTTACACATTCATATCTAGAGCCAATTCATGGAAGAATGACAACTGATTAGACTCTTGTGACATGCCACAGAACTCTGACCTCTTCTCTGTCTTGTTTAATAATTTGTGTTGATAACTTGGTTAAATTTATAAAAACATGCTTAGCAAGTTTATCAATGACATGAAGCTGAGAGCAATAAAAAGTGCTTTGGGGAACAGAATCAAAAGCAGAAGGATCTCACCAAGATGGAATCATGATCCAGCCCTGAAAAGATAATGTTTAACAAGGAAAATGTCGATCTCTGTACTTGGACATAAAATATCAGTTGTAGAAAAATAAACAGAATTGGAGAGAAGTGATCTAGAAGGGACTGATGTGTAAAAGAATTTAATCCAAGTAATAAAATATTTTACCGAGGGCCTATTCTGAAAGAGATAATGGAGAATAGATAGTTTTACTTGACAGTAATCTCGATACCAATTAATCACGTAACACTACTGCTGAAACAACTAATGTTATTTGAGGCTGCTTACTTAGGGTTAGTCTTCCTCCTGCCTGTTCTTGTCAGACCTTTTTAGATGTATAGTTTTCAGTTTTCTGTATCCCCTTCTAGAAAAGGGATAGTCAAACTGATACTGTTTTAGAGGACATACCAGGCTAGATAGAGAAAGAATTCGAACTTATACAGGAAAGAAAAAGAAATTGAGAATATTTAAGCAGAAGAATACTCACCTCAGAGAGAGCATAAGTGTTCTCTTTAATCAGCTGAAGTTCTAGTATGTGAAGGAAGGATTCAACTAATTGGGTGTAGACCCAAGTTCTTGTCTAGGACCAACTCATGGAGTTATAAGAGGCAACTCAGAGGAAATGGACTGCTTTGGGGCATATGAGTTCTGCCAGTGACAGTGTTAAAACTCAGCTAGACAGGCTGTTCTGGCAGAAATCCCTGTGTAGATTGGCATCCAATTGGGTGGCATTAAAGGCATTTTCACACAAGTCCAGATGACTATGTGAAGTTTAGGCTTCCACAGTTGCCCAGCCCACAAATAAACAAAATCCAAGGGAGGACAGAGAGGCTTTGAAATCAAGCGAGTCTGAGCCTTCTGCAAAGCCAAAGGTCAAGGCTGGCTGAGGGACAGGGCTGGGAACCTGGTATGCTAAAAGATGGGTGAAGATGGATGGGCAGTCAGGGAATCACATGGTTTCACTGAAGGATGGGATTGGCTGTAGCTTTTGAGAAAAGTTACATGTAACACTTGCCAGACTCTCCAAGACAAGGTCCTTACAATCTTTCTCTGTGGTCCTTCATAACAAGGAGTCATTGTGACAGATCTGTTTCTAAACTGGGCCCATCAGACAAAGAGACCCAGATCAGAAGTTAATGTCACCCAGACACAGACATCTTTAAGGTACAAAGACCTCTAAGTATGCATCTAATCATAAAAATCTGTAATTCTTAAAAAAACAAAGATTATCTATGATGAGGCATTTTGTGATTTTATAATTATATCTCTTATCTTTCATTCCAAGTCTTGCTAGCACAGTTAAACTGTTTAAAGATAATTATTTTCAAGAAACTAGGCAGAATTTTGTCTCTAAGCTAGCATTCTTTAGAATGATCCCTTCTAGCTACTTACTCAGCCTTCAAATTATCTGGAGGCAGAATACAACTATCCTCCAATCTTATTAAGGGCAGTCAGGTCATCCGTACTTGGAATGACCTGTACTTGAGACCTATGTCAGCATGAACGATCATCTGCAACTGGATATTGCCTGGTGACCATGAACCTTGGATATTTACCTGGCTGGCTGCCTGCAGGCTACCTGACCTTGGCTTTGTGTGCATCAGAATTGAATTATTTTAAAATAAAAATTCTAGTGGAGCATATGCCTTAGAACGATTTGCAATACTATGAAATCCAGGCATTGCACCTTACATACACCATTAAAACCCGGGTAAGTGGTTCAGAAACCTTTTGTTCATTCTCTGGCTCTTGCCATCTTTCATTGATGAAAATATGATGTGGGGGGCGGGATGGAATTGTATGACATTGTGTTTTCCCAGCTGGAAAGACACTGTTGATTTGATCTGACTGTAATTATTCACTTGGCAGAACATGATGCTGAAGACATACTGGTAAATTTGTGTGAACTATCCTATTTGTATAACTTCTTTAGCTCCAGAAACAAGAAAAAAATAGTAATAAAATGGCCAATCCTATGAGGTTCAAAAAGACAAACTGTCTTTTCTCAAATATGTGTAAAGCAGCAATATATTTACTAATTTCAAATGAAATACTCTCCTTTGTAAGAAAATAAAAATTTCTCTTTGAAGAGCAAAGGGCTTTGTTTTTGATTGGTCTCTATCCTTTTTAATATAAAATATGAGGAATGAATAATTGGCTTATCCATTTATTTTAACCAGGCAATCTCCTCATTTTAGGTGTTTGCATATACTACCTTTGACCTGCATTTTAAGAAACATACAAAAGTAGCTGACAAATTCCATATGGCTTTCTTCCTTCTTTTTGCTGTTCCTTTCTAATGCTCACTGTAGCTGTGTCTGCAGAGGGGACAGTCCCCAGAGGGGATAGGATCCAAGTCTCTTGGTATCAGGACCCAAGCATCTTTTTACACCCGTACTGTTTGTCTAAGTGAAACCAAATGAGACAAAGCATGGGTCTGTCTACCAAAGGCTAAACAATCTAGAACTGGCCTCAAGGTAAGACACCAAAACTGACAGTCATGGAAATAAAAGAAAGACCAGGGCTCTGTAATGGCAGACCAGGTGGTCAGTCCAATAAATTCATGAAAACAAATAGTCAATGGAATTGGAGGCCTGGCTGACAGAGTGGGTGGTGGGGACTCAAGTAGCGGAGTTGTGGGTGAATATGGGTTAACTAGACCAGTTTAGTTATTTTATTAACAGGTCAATTCAGTCCCAGTGTTTGACCTGGTAATACTGTATATACATCATTGAAGCCTATATCTAAATATTCAAAGTAAAGGTGAGCGGTTAAGGAATTCTCCAGATAATTTCAGAATGGGAGTAGCTGGTGGCTCAAATTATGTAGTGTGGCTCTCTTCCCAGTTTGAATCCACAAGATAATTTCCTCTGTTTAATTTGAGCAAAAAACAAGTCATCTTAATGCAAAACATCTTACTGCAAGAAGAGAATAAATTTGTTTGCATTGAATAATTTGTTCTCTTTAGTTTACAAGCTGGAGTTGGATGAGATAAAAATCTAGAAAACCTACAAGGACCACATTTTGAAATATTGCTTTCTTTTGTTCATATGAGCTAAATGTGTCTCTCTTCTTTATTAGCCAAAAGCACGAGAACTAAATACAAAATTCCTTGGGGAAAAATGTTGCTATAGGGCTGAGTCCATTGATTCCCCCCATCCCCCGCCCTTTATCCTCATGAAGTAAAGACACCTAAGGGAATGCATTAAAATCTCTCCAAGTTTCAATTCATGATCTTTCCCTGCCCCTCAACCTCTCCAGATTCTCTGACATTTAAAAGAACACTGCTTTATATTTAGAATTAAAATGGTTCAAAATTCCTAATGAGAATAGATACAATTCTGTGATACATATGCTTGCTTGGGAAACAAGGGATTAAAAATATTCAAACCTTGAACTTTTTTTTCCCCCTGATTGTTTCTATGCAGAAAGGAAATTAAAGGAGCTAAATATTCTGAATGGTATAGATCAGCAAGTAAAATAAACCAAATCTTTCCACCTCATGTTTTCTCTCAATTGTAGGCTTTTTCTAGCTATTGACTCAATCTCTGATAGAACTACAAGTCATGCTATTGATCATTCATGCATTGAAATTTTAAAAATATACATCTATCTGTACAAAACCCTGTGAAAGGCTGGTGCATTCCTGAGCAAAATATTAGTATATTTGTATCTGCAGAGTATGGCACAGTGCTCTCTTAGATTTTTACCTATGTTTACAGAAACACTTCAACTCATTACTTGATAGTGCTGGGGAGCTCCAAGGCAAGGGTAAGCATATTTTCTCCAGAGCACCCGAAGGGGGTTCATGGCTGAAGGAGAGAGGTTCAGATGATGATCTCATGGGAAGTATGCAGGGATGGCATACTTCCATTTCTTCCAGGTGTAAAATAAAGCACAGAAGAAGATTGATGTGCTTCTTCCATCGGCTTAAAAACTCAGAAAACTAAATATGAATTATCAGTGCCTTCTGGGTGTCGGCTTCACCAAGAAAATCATGACTAATCTCTGCTACCAAACACAAAGGCAGAAAATAGAAAAAAAGAAGCATGATTTACTAGGATCCAATGGAAGTGAGGGAAAACCTGAGCCGAGTGACCGGGACATACGCACCCACAGTGTGGACAATTCCATATGGTTCAGTGAAAGGTGAGGGTCAGATTTGTAAACCTGAAAAAGGGATATTAGGAGTATACTTGAAAATTATACTCTTACCAAACTACTGTCAATTTTAGATAGCAAAAACTATATGCTCTTCCATCTTTCCTCTCTTGCTAATTTACAGTAAGTCACAAAAGAGTTAACGTTTTCTCTCTTAATCCCTAAAGCAAGTAGCTTAATGATTCATTGTACCAGCTAGTTTTGTTTATAGAATTGAAACACTGTCACTGCATATGTCAAGAGAATTAAACCTCTCTGATCATCTACACATTTTAAAAGTTATAATTTCACAGCATTTACCCCTACAACAAACTGAGTATTTTTAAAAAGATCAATTAACGATTAAGTTTTAGAGAGTAAATATAAGCAAAAACAGTGACTATTGTTAATTAATGCTCTGCACACACCACATTATTAGCAACTTCGTGACTTTTCTAAAAAATGGAGGACACAATAAGATTGTTGTTCAGTGCTTTCTTGCAGCAATCGAGAAAATACATAGCTCAAGCCAGTAGGGTGATTTTCATTCCAGGAAAAGTTAGTTATTTCCAATCAGCCTCAGAAAAGGACTCTACTTAAAAATGCTTTTGTAAGGTGACCACCGTTCTGTACTGCATAAGCATAAAATCTCTCCTCTTGGGGGAAATGCTATCCTCTTTGCCCCTTCACCTACTTTCTGATGGTCTGTGTATACCAAGAAAAGGAGACCTGTGCAACAAAAAAGCACTGAGGTCGACCAGTGGTGATGCAGATGTAGGGCTGTGTGCCTCGTCCCTTTAAGGGCAATGCCAGCTTACAGAATCCCACAGGAGCTCCCGTGGAGAACAGAGAATGCCCTGTTCTTATGCTGGAAGCAAGAGGCCCACTCCTAGGTCTAAATTACTCCTCACTGCCACCTCAGCCCCAAACAAGAAATTGCTCCTGTCTGTTATGTTTGGGGTACATAAGACTTAGCAAAATTATAAGTTAAATGTAGTTTATCCTCTGCCTGCTTAGCCTCCTTAGAATTAATTCTTATCCTTTACTGCCTCAAACTCATCTTTTTTTTCTCCCCACCCATATCTTCTATAGCCCAACAGTCTCATCCTTCTGAAAAGGATCTAATATATCTCTATGTGAATTTAAATCAACATATTATTCTTGTGGTCCTTGTATTTGAGGCCTCATCTTTAAATGTAGAATGTTAAGCATCGGGAAGCAAATGGCAGTAGGTATTTGAGGACAGTTTCTTCAGTGACTGTAAAAATCACTCCAAGAAAAGGCAGAAATGGGTAGCCAGCCCAGGTCACTAAGGTCTGAGAGGCCAAAGCTGCTCATATGCAAATTCTGCTCGTGGTGTGGTCAGGATCCAAAGTGCTGCCCCACTCACTAAGATTCATGGTCTCATTCTCCAGAATAGATAAAAACGAAACAAGATTTAAGTCCAGGGACACATTACTGATAGTCTATATAGTAAGAAGGCCTTTGCCCCTTCTTCAACATAACTAATTTTGAATAATAGAAAATAATTCTGGGTCAATTTTTGGAGCTGTAAATCCAGTCTCTGTAATTCTGACCTCCATTAACATAGCTAGTATTTCAAATTCCACTGTAACAGTTGCTCTGGCTCTTTGGGGGCTGGGAGGCAATCCAAGTAACCCGAGAAAAGCAATTCTTTCACATGCCTCAATCCCACCGCTCCGGAAAGAACATAAGGGATGGCTAGAGCAAAAGACAATCTTTTGTTTGTGTTTCATTCTTCATTACTCCTACCTCTATTGCTTCTCCCTCATCCTTAACCTGATCTCCCCTCAGCTGATGCTCGAATAGCTTCTGTAATATTCCACATTACTGCTATGCACTGGGTACTGTGCTAAGTCTGAGAATGCTAGACTCTGCCTACAGGGAGCTTACAGTCTAGCTAGAAAGACATATCATTAAATAATCCATTGCAGTCATGGTAGTGAATGTCCTGCTAAAAGAGGTGTCAGATGTTATGAAAAACCCCTTCTAAGGGGGTGAGAGTAGAAACTTCAGAGAGGAAGTGATGATTCGGCATGTGTTAGAGTGAGCCAGGTAAAGTGTGAGAGTGAATATGAATGACAGTGTTCTGGACGAGGGGCAATATGAGTAAAGTTCCAGAAGGAAGAGAAAGGTGACACAATTGGAAGTAGAAATTAGGTCTGGAGACCGGAGTAAGCCAAGACCAATCAGGAGAAACTGGGCAGTAGACAGTAATGGGAAGCCATTGAGAGAGATTGATCTGGGAAATGCTATGATCTACATTGTATCTAAAAAGATCACCAGCGATAGTGTGCAGAATGGACTGGAGTGGTCTGTAAGACTAGAGGCAGGATGACAGGTTAAAAGGCTAACAACTGACCCTGTGGCCATTGCTTCAATTCCTTCGAGCATAGAAAGTTTACTCTCCCCAGGTACAGCTCATGCAACCTCAGAGCTTCTGTGAGGATCAGAAAGTGCTCCTTTACACAGTGCCTCAAGTAGGACTCACTGATTTGGGGCATATTCCAATTCCATCGACTGGGAACTTATCGATTAGCTCTTGAAACATTCTGAGTCAGGTATCACGTCTTTCCTTTGTCTTTTCTGAGAAAGGAGTAAATTCCTGGCTAAACATCACCAGTTCCCTCACCCGCTCCTCATATGACATGGTCCTTTCAATTATTTTAATCAACATTGGGGTAGATGGAGAGTCTCAGTCCTCACACCACATACACACACACACACACACACACTTTGTTTTTCCTAGTGTAGTTTTTGGAACCAAAAAAAGTCTCCTAGGTATGCTGTGAACAAGAGAGTAGAAAAGGCCTTTCACTTTCCGTGGAGAGACCACTAATTTTCTGGGAAATGGGGAGAGCACTGGCAAAGTTCCAGAAAGGAGAACAATATCCATCTTTTCCTTCTTCATTAGTCATACCATCCCTGATTTTTGGCTGGCCACACAACTACCTCAAATAAAAGCTACCTTTTTTAGCCACTCCTGCAGCTAAGGGTGACCACGTGACCATAATTTGCATGGAAGTACTGTGTGTGACTTCTGGAAAGAGTCCTTAGAGAGAGGGGCAGTCCCTGCTGCTGCTGCTGCCTCCTCCTTCCTCCTGACTGGGCCTCCAGCAGCCACCTCGTCCCACCACATGGAAGCCACATGCTGAGGCTGGTGCAACAGCAAGAGAGAAGGAATGTAGATCCTCGACAATGAAGCGTCTCCTTCTCCTGAACCACATCTTGGGACTTCTTTTACCAGAGAGAGAAACAAACATTTCTGTGGTTTAACTTACTGTTATTTGATATTTTCTGTCACTCACAACAAAAGCTAAGTCTAACTGATACATATTCCTTATGTCAGTCAGGTGACTTATTGCTATTATCATAGCCTATGAATTAGCTCCTCCTACCACACCACGTAATGAAATGCCTTCTAGCCTTTTCCCCTTGATCTGCTATTAAGCCATTTAACTATCATTCCTTCACTGCAATGATATGTTACAAATCACCAGGGATCTTCATTGGAAGGCTGACTTCAAGGAGAGGCAAAGTAAGACGTGAGGCACTGGGCTGGGGCCTCATTCCTCAGAGCCTGTACCTTCTAAGATCCAGGTGCCAGATTCATCTGGGGCTAGGAGTCTATGAGCAAGTGATGACACACTGAGCACTTCTTTATCTGCTCATCGTGGAGAATTTGTTCTGGGGATATGTGAGGTGGTATGGGGCTGTGGTGACTCCATTGTTTTGGGAACCAATTTATCACCGCTTCTGTCTGAAGTCTCACTGCCCCTTCTTATTCTCATTTCCCCCACATCCAATAACCTGATGCATACAGTCTTGCTAAATCTAACTCTGCTTAGTCAAAAAGGTTTTTGTTGACTCATGTGAACATGCATCACAGGAAAACAGTGGTAACATTAATTGGCAGGAAGCCAAACCCACCCAGAAGTCTCCACATTTTCTATAAAAGATGAATAAAATAATGAATGCAAAGTCCCTCTATGCTTCATCAGTTTGGACTAATGCCAAAACAAAGACCGACCATTTCATTAAGCAGGGTTCAGCTTCTAGCTCCATCTGGAAGGGATGCACTTATTAGCATAAAGAAAACATTACTGAAAACTGTCTCTTGAGGGATAGGGTGGGGTGTATGTGGCCAGGAATCAACTTGAGTAAATTAAGAAATAAAAGTGTGAGTACTTTATATACATCAGAGGAATTCAGTTATATTATTACCTCCTACTAGAAGACAGTGAGAACCTTAGTTCAAACAAATGGAAGACTAACCACAATAAAAGTGTACACCTGACTGTAATTAATGGCTTTGCCCATAATTAGTCTCTGTATGTATACTCATTAGCCCACTTAGTGTTCTAGATAATTGTAGGATTCCCTGGTCAGGAGAATCCATGGCTGGTCTCTCCATGGTCCAGCTAAGAAATGAGTAAGCTTTAGCTTGGACTAGCTGAGATTCCAAGTCCATTTGTTGAATAGGATCTCAAAGTAAACACTACTCTCCTAACGAGTTACCAGCTCAACTTCGTTCTTTTTCTTGTTTCTCTATGAGGAATGAATGGAATCTCTCCTGGGAATTATCCTGTGCCTAAGAGGAAAACAAGTACAAAAGTTCCCACATTTGGAAAACTAAGAGCCTGACAGATTTCATCAGAGAAAGATGTCCTAAGTTAGTTTGTTCCTCACAGCAACACTTCTGCAACTTATTATTTCCTTCAGGTCATGGTTATGCTTCGTACTATCATTTCCTCCTGCTGACATCTTAGAAACTTCTGGACTCTGACAAGTTAACATCTGCAGTAATGCAACGTGTGTGTCTGTGGTAGGGGAAATAGGAGTGGAGAAATGTTAAAATAGCATTAAGGGTCTAACTGAAGATGGCCATTGCAGGAGAGAAAGCACCAGTCAACAAAACAATCAGAGGGCAATGGCACTATCCCTTATTCACATGACATGAGCAAAGAGGTGACAACGGAGGGAAAAAATAGAAAAGACAATTCCATGTTAAAAAAAAACAAAAACAATCAAGATAGTAAGCTTTACTTCTGAACCTCTTTGGTTTTATGATTTGGAAACAGTTATTTCATATGATTACAATGACTTTTACCTCTTTTGGAAAAAAAAAGACTAGTTTTTCTTATCTTTCCTTTTCTTAATTAAAAAGAAAATAAAGGCCTCATTCATTTATGGCATGAAATTTGAAAATATATTGTAAAGGATTATTTCCATAGATGAATTATTCAGAGCAATATATATTTAGTTGTACATAACTACTTAGAAAAATCACTTGTAACTATGTGATGGATCTGTAAAGCAATTCTCTCTACTATGTCAATGTGAATCTTTAAAAAGGGAAGTGGACCTCTGAGTACTCAAAGTAAAAAAGGAGAAAAAGTAGGAGAGAAGAAAGGGAAGAGGAAGGAGGAAGGGGAGGATGACAAGGGGTATATTTAATTGCCTAAAGGGAATGTAAGCTTCCCAAATATAAAGTATCTTGTCATGTACAATTCTCTCATAAACTCTGCATCCTGCAGATGTTTATTTGGATTAAGAGACAATTACTGTAAGTTTGGAGTGTTTTTCAATATGTTCCAAGTTCTGGGACTACTAGGACTACTCCATAAGAATGACTCACATCGAGGACCTATTTGCAGTCAAAAAAGTAAAAAGAGTTTGTGAATAAATCAAAACATCTATGAATGTAAAAGCCTATGTAACTTTAATGTATAGATCAACTGTAGTCACATGAAACCTAATAAAAGGACTTGGGGAAGTCTCTAATGGAACCATGATACCATGAAAGCCTCATGCAATCACAGACAAGGAGGAAGATTCTGTTTTCTACCACTGTGGATGAGTTAGAAAAAATTGTGCAAGCGGGAATAGCTTTCCAGCACTTTTATTAGAGTAACCAGGTCCACATGAAAGGTACAACATGGTCACCAGCCACGGAATCCCAGAACAGAATCATGTAGTCTTAGGAAAGTGCTAATTGCTTCAATATATTTCTGCAGAGCTGGCAAAATTCAGAGACTGGAAGAATGGAGGTAAAGGCTTGCCTTCAGCAAAGATATTTTGATGTAAATGAAAAGCTATTAAGATGGGATCCACCTATGACTATTTTGTGTTCAAGAGGTTATTATTTACCTGTCAAAATTGAGCTCCCAAAGGAAACACCTAATTCAGTGCTTTGAAGAGAGTAAGAACATAATAAATATCTGTTGAAAAAATGAATTCAAATTGTCTTTTTAATCATTTATGAATGACAATATAACAATTGCAAAAACACAAAACATGACAATAATATAACCAAATTCCGATATATTCATTTAATCAGCAAATACTTATTCAACACTTATCAGATACCAGGCTCTGTTTTAGGCACTGAGGATTCAACAGAATGCAAAATAGAAAAACTCTCTGACTTCATGGTACTTATACATCAGTGATAAAGGAAAGGAATATCTGGACCACTGCCTGAACTAATAAGTTTAATACTCTCTAAAGGATGGAAATTTTAATAATTATTCAAATTATTTAACCATGAATATACTAATCGACTGGTTATATACTTCCTTAAGAATTGTTGGCTCAGGAAAAGAATGTAACAAGCCCTATCTCATTAGGCCTAAAAATGTGCAAAATGTTTGTTGGCAGACCTGGCTCTATACTTACTTGGCTATATTCAAAATTCTTGAATATCTAGATTTTTTTTTCAGATATCAGTTAGCCATAAAACTGTTAGCTATGAAGCATTACAAAAAAAACAAAAAACAAAAAACACGGCACCCTTTCTCCTGAGGCACTATATCACTATATTCTAAAGCAAGAGGTCAGAAGTCACAGAAAAATACACTTAAACACCAAGGACCAAATGTAAACAAATAATTACCAACTCAAACACAAAAGGAATTTGTTGTATAGACACTGAAATGAATCTGTAACATCACACTGAGGAATGCGTGCATCAGTGAGGGTCAGCCACATATAAAAGTACTTAGACTACACATGGATCTATTTGTTGAAACGTTTACCAAAAGATTCAGTGTGGTTATTCTCAATGATATGAGTGCAAAAAACACACTTTACATGGAAATCTTTTTCCTTTCTTATCTACTATATTAGTGAGGCTCCTGACAAGAAACAGGTGCATTCCAATTAGGATAATTTGTGGAGGGGTTAAGGCCTAACCATCCAGATGTAGGTAGGTGTAAGGGAATCCCAGGGGATAGCTAATAGAGTTGCTGTCACCACCCCTAGGCCTGAAGGACTGGGGGAGAAAGAAGTATCTGGAACCAAGGAGAGAGTCTTGTAGATCAGACTGCTTTGAAAGGAGCAAGAACTTTCCAGCCAGATCAGGGTGGAAAGTGGGCAGATGGATCCAGAGGGGCAAATAGAAGGTATCTGACACATACACCAAATATGCTATAGCCCAACTAAGTTGATTGAATGTTCATTCACTATTTATTGAGCACCTTTGTGTGTTACGTGCCATTGAGTCATCTCTGACTTCTGGCAACTCTATGAATAAGTGATGTTCACAAGGTCCTGTTCTCAGCAGCCCTGCTCAGCTCCTGTGGACTAATGCCTGTGGTTTCTATCATGAAGTCAACCCATCTCATATATTCTTCCTCTTTTCCTGCTGCCTTCAATTTTCCCCAGCATTATGGAGCACCCGTTATGTGCCAGTCTCTGGACTATGCGAGGACTCTAATAAAAGATGAGTAAGTCATGGTGTCTGCCCTCAAGGAACTCAGTCTAGTGTGGACAACAGACATACAGACTAAGTAAAATATATTGCTCAAGCAAGTTCTATAACAGAAATACTGAGTAAATATAAAAACGAAGGAGACTGAGAAGGAGCTATCCTTTGGAAAGGGGCATTATTAAGGAATTGCTGACATAGCCTTACCTATATTATCAAGTTAATTATATTCAGGATAATAACGAGATCACTGAATTATGGGTCTATAATTCTATTGATAGGTTTATAAAAACAAGAATGTGTGCATTAAGAGGTCTCAGCAAAGACTCTAAATGTATTTTTTTTTTAAACCACAATTCATACTAGAAATATTCACTGCCTTCATGTTACAGGTGAGGAAATCTGCTTAAGTTCATACAGCTATTTAGGAGCAGAGAGAGAAGAGGGAACCGGGTCCCAGGGCTCCTAGCCAAGGTAAGCCTTAGAGATTTTTCACGTTTTAGAGGGAATGTTAGCTGCAGCTAAATTAAATCGGTTACTTTCTCCCTCTCATCATCGTTCTACTATATTTCATTTCTTTTTATCCTTCCTTCTTCTTGCATTGTTTGGAGGGCTTCTCAAAATTGGCACCAATGGAATTCTTAAAAATCAGAAGCTTAAATCTATAAATCTGTTACTAAGCAGTAAACTTCAGTAATGTGTTTTTCACTCTACTATTTGTGTTAGCCTGAACTTACTTTCCTGGTGTGATTTCTTTTTATATAATGTGTGAATTTTACAGTATGATGTCAACTGGGTGAAATGCATAACCATATGGTTGCCACATAATTGAATGCTCAATCTGTGAATTGTTCTTTGATCAATTACTGTAGTAACTTAATTGTTGCTATCTATTGTTTTGTTAATAACGATTATTGAGAGTACTTTAATATAACAGACCTACCAATATATTTTATTTAATCACTTCTACAAAACCGTGCGTCAACTCCGAGGGACCATCCTGGTGGCTTTAACACGAGGCCTGGTATATTGCAGATGCTCTATAAATGATTTATCATTAAACATACATTTAGTGTCAGTGTCTGGTATATTTCAGGCACTACATTTGGAACGTAAATATAAATAAGACATGGTCACCTCCTTCAAGAGGCTCAAGCTAAGTTTAATTCAGTTTTACCAATTTTTATTGACTTATACAACCAAGCACAAGGCTGGTGAAGACGTGGTAATGAGTGCAGGTGTATGCTGCCTGTTGCTTAGACTAGAGCCCATGGCACACGCTATGGCTCACAGCTGAATTTACTTGGCAAGCTGGATAATTACTCTTGCAATAGCCCAAATGTCACTGCTTCTGAGGGGCTGTATTCTACTCTTCTCCTAATTTACATGTTGATGGGTAAAGGTTGCCATGGCATAAGCATTCCTTTCTTTCCTTTCCCCAAGGGGTCAAGGGGAAAGAAGGCCTCCCTCCTTCCATCTCTCTCTTCTTCTTTTTTTTTTTTTTTACTACTTTTGAAAGGTTCCCCAGATATTGGAGCAAAAACAGCTGAATATGGAGGTTCTGATCCCTAAAAGAAAACAAAGCCATATTTTGTTTTCTATCCTTCAGGTGTTCTGTTCAGGTTTTCTACATAAGCCCTCAACAGAAGATTTTTACACATTTAAAGAGAAAAAAGGTTTACTTACATGCCTAGAGAAAAATTGATAATTTTGGTAATAACAGTATCTTATATGAGCTTTCTGGACCTAAATGCCTGCCTAATTTGTGTTTTGATGGAATTAAAATACATTATTAAGAAGGGTAAGCAATGAAAGTCTTTATTGGTTATCCAGAAAGTTTCTTAATCTTCTCAAAATGGTTTGTGAACACAGAAGACAAGCTTATATGTCATTAAAAAAATTAGCTTGTTTCAGGAAAAATGGATAATTGTGGTGATTGACGAGTATTAACAAGAGTAAATAGCTCTGCAGAAAAGTTTTTCTTATTGCAGGGATACTGAAATTGCCAGAAGGCCAAGAGTCATCAGATAATTCATTTCATTTTGTCTTCTTTAGACACAAAGTAAAACAAAGCAGATACTTTCTTTCAGTCTTGCCTACAAACCAAATTCAAATATAGTTAACTATGGGAGAAAATACGGTCTTAGGTGTGGATTTGGGGGCAACTCTGCAACTCCATAATATCGCTAATCAAATACTTCAGGAATTCCTAGAAATAATGGAAGTATAAAAAGGAACACTGGGGAAACATGGGATTTTAGACAGATCTTTTTAAAATATTAAGTTTCTGAGTAAAAGAAAGACAAAAATTATATAGACTATGAAGTGTTATGAGCTTAAAAAAGGGGAGGAAAAGAGACCTTTCAACCTCTTGAAAAAACACAGTGAATTTGACCCACAACATTTTCCAAGGTAACTTAAGGAAAGATGTTAATCTGCTTCCCTTTTGTTTTCTAAAAGGGATTTACTCTGCCTTCAGTACAAGGACTTGTTTTCTTATGACTGCACCAGTAAGAGTTCTCTGTTGTAATCTGGAAATATATGGCTCCGGGGTGCTCTGACCATTGCTTTTTGTGGTGCGCTCTTTCTGCTGTGTAACACTGAGCTGCAAAGGATGTCATTTCAATTGTTTACTGGCCCATCTTTACAGCTCCTTAAAGGTCACAAGGCAAGTTCTGTCCAAATATTCAATAGGATGTTAAAGTTACTATTTAAAAGACAATGTATGAATTTCTAACTTTTTAAAATTTAAAAAGAAAAAAGAAGTCAATGTATGATACTGTCTTAGACACATGGACTCTTAGTTCCAGCTGTTCTTTGTTTATGCTCGAAATTCCCCACATTGGTTAGTAGGTTTGTAGCAACCTTAACGCTATTGCTTCATCCTTAAATGAAGTTGGTTAGAAATAAGCTTTAGCCAGTAGATATCACACACACCAAACCGATCACAGATTATGCCCATCTACATCACTGCCTGGAGCTGACTCTCTTCACTTATTTACATAGAGCAGAATTTTTTGGTGAGGATGGGTCTTGGTACACTGGGCAATACCAACCCCCTCTGCCGCTCTGCCTGCTAGGTGGTAAGGTTGCCTCAGGACATGCCATCATATTCAAAACAAGAGACATGCTAAAATCCACTTTATGGTGTGGTGTTTAACTGCTGTCCCTTAAAAACTTGGGTATGAGTAAATCAATGATGATCGTAAAATACAACAAATTCCAAATCAACTACAGGCATACCTCAGAGATGTTGCAGGTTTGATTCCAGACCACCATAATAAAGCAAGTCATAATCCTTTTCTGGTGAAGGGTCTTGCCTTCAATTTGTAAAAAACACAACATTTATGAAGGGCAATAAAGCGAAACACAATAAAACGAGGTATGCCTGTAATGCAAGAGCTTAGAACTCTACCATTATCAAATAGAGAAGGTGCTTTTAGGATTATATACATTTTTAAAGGTCAATGTCCTGATTGCATAAACATACATAGTCATTACTAAATAGATACCTCTCTGTTACAGAGTCAACAAAGAACTTTTTTTTAGAAAAAGTCTTCACTTCCTCCCCAGGAAATGGTGTATGTTCAGAGAGGAAGTTGTCTTCCTGTTTTCTCCATACTAACTCTCTTGCAAGGTTTTTTCTAAGCTTCCAAACTCAGAGTCTCCATTATATGGAACAAGCTCATATAATGGCCACATTTCACCTGCACTAATTTTTTTAAGAAGAGATTTATTTCCTACAAATCATGAAAAACATTATTAACCTAATTTGTCATCTATTATATTCTTAAATCCTATATTCCCCACGACTCCTAATCTCTGTCTCATTCAATGTATACAGTAAAGGCACTGGGCTCATCCACAGAGGTTATTTTGTTAAAGTTGTTTGCAAAACACATCAACTCTTAGTTTCCCAATTACAAAAGAAACTTGACAGGGCACCTGCTTTTTATTATTTCAGTGTTTTGTGATACAAACCCAATGTGCCTGGCACCCAAGAATAAAATACAATTCAAGAACGTTTTGTACAGTCTGCTCTAAAATTTTAGCATTTCAGCACTGATTTCTGAGGCTATTAAAAAGAACCATTTGGAAACAAACAAAAGTCATTTTTTCCCTTTTCTTGAATTTTTACAGTCAGTTAAGGAGCTCTCGTTTCATTTATTTCACCTGTTGATACTTAAAGTAATAAAGTTTAGATAAACCTAAGAATCCAGGCAGGGTTAGGTTTAGATGATATTTTAAATGAGCTGAATTTTGAATTTAGTAACTTTTTCAATTTTTTTTTAACTCTTGTTTCAAGTTGGTTAAGAACCAGTTATGTCAATTATTCATTAAGTCAATGTTTTTTCAAAGTGTTGTCCAGAAGACCATCTAAATCAGAATCATTGAAGTGCTTGTTAAAATGCAGCATCCTGGGTCTCATCCCAGACCTATCAAATCAGAATCTTTGAGAATAGGCCTAGGAATATGCATTTTGGCAGCTGCCCAGTTTGATTACTTTGGGGTATGATAAAGGTTTACCTCTCCCAGGGATATTTCCTTGCTAATAGGGAGAAACCAAAGACTTTAAAACAGAACTTTTCTTTCTTTTTTTAAAAGGCAAAGTCTTTTAGGACAAAGGAACTTTTTCCATATCCCTCAAATCTTATAATGAAGGCAGCTCCATCTTCATTTATTATTCAAAAATTTACTCTGGTGATCAAATATCAGGAAAAAAAAATGTTCTTTATTGGCAGCCTGTAACATACTGCGATAGGCAGATATTCTGAAGGTAATAATCTGGGAAAAGAAATTATAAAATCTGTAGACTCTTTTAATTGTAATATTTTGAGGACATTTACATTTGAACAGTGCCCACAGAACTCACTATCAATTACTTTTTAAATTACTCTCCAAGAGAAAACTGTATTTCCCACACAAAGTGACAGACCTCAAAATCTCACTCTATAAGGATATATTACTGCTCATTCTTGGTAATTGTCCAACTTTAAAGAAATAGTTTTTCTTACATTTCTATCCAAGAAAGAGTTCTAGGTCCAGAAAACGCAAACCGGGATGTTTTATAGTAAATGTTCAAGATTTTGATAGAAAAGCAGACTTTCAAGGAAACTAAATGGGTAAATTTACACAACCAATAGTTAACTATATCTAACTTTGATGATTCTCAATTAATGTTGTTTCTCTTTTTCTCAATAATGACTACAGCATGTGCCAAGTGTCTTACCATTTTAGGTGAGTCAAAACATAGTTTATACAAACTTATGAAATGATTTATTACTCATTAATTAGTATAGCGTCAAGATGATTTAAAGGTATTCATTTATTTAACACAGAATGATCAGTTAGATCCATGTTCAAATAGCTCTAAAACTTATTTTTTGTATCCTTTCACAAGTCATTCAGTCTTTTGAAGACTCATTTTACTCATCTGTAAACTGGAGTAGGAATAAGAATTTTGTCAAAGAATATTGGGAGGATTAAGTGATACGTGTGAAGTACTGAGCACAGAACCTAGCACATAGTGATGAATAAATGTTAGTTATTATAATTATTATTATTGTTTTCTTAACTCCAGGTACCGTGTTAGACAATTAACTAAATACCATATTTTTATAAAACCAACATGTGGAGGTATCATTTAACTTCTAACATAATCTTACATTGTAGCATATGTAAAGATAACTGGTTTAATTAAGTTTTGAAATTATTTTTTTCCTTTTATATAGCATCATATACACACTACTTCAAACTACATATTACTCTGACTTCATTCTATCCATTTATTGTAATACATTTACATTTATAGTCCTCAACTTTCTTTAGGTTTCATAATTAGAAATTTATGGTCAGAAATTAGCTTAAGTATAATGATTACTTTTAAAAACAATTTAAATAAATTAAAGTTAAATAAATTTTAGAGAGACCTGAAAGTTGCTGAAAGCCATAAAGATATACAAATGTTTTTGAAACCCTAATACTAAACCGTTAACATTTCCATGTGATATCAAGGCCATTTATGAAGGCTTTTTTTGTTAATTAGTTTGTAGGGTGCTAAGTGAATTATTTAGTAAATAATTATCAATAATTTCACTATGAAAATAAAATAATAAACAATTATTCTTGGGTCTTAATAATAGTACTAAGTACATTCATCCAATAAATATTGAATGCTTTATGTGTGTGAGGCACCATTCAACATGATAGGGTCTTTGAGACAAAAAAAAAAAGTTGTTCTCCAATGTGATGAGCTCAAAGTCTGACTGAGGAAAGACAAGAGAAAAAGATATTGTAATATAAAGTTATGAATAAAGAGCAAGATTTGAATGCACAGAAGAGGGAACAGATAATTATTCCTCAGAGGAATCTAAAAAGACTGTCTTTCTTAAAGGCTAACTTGCTGAGACCTAAGGAGGAATTATCAGAGAAGGGAAGGTGAGAGGCATGGACAGGGCCTTTGAGGAGAAAACCACACATCTCATGCAGGGCAAGCACTTGGGGAAAAGTGGCAAGTTTACAGTAATGAAACACAATGGCTCACAGGATATCTAATGGAGAGGGCGGAAAGAGCTTGGAGTTCTAATACGGGAAAGTCTGTGTGTGTGTGTGTGTAAAATGCAAAAGTGTGTGTCTTCTCTAGGCAATGAGGATCCAGCAAAATATTTCTAAATGAAGATCAACAAAGATAAATTTTGGTTTTGAAAATTATTTCTGATAGAATACAGAAAGCAGATTAGATAGAATGGAGAGAACTAAGCCACAGAGAAAAGTTAGGAGGCTATTATAATAATAGAGGAAGAAAAAAGATGATTGTCGAACTGAGGCAGCTGCATTAGTGATGGGAAAGGGATATGGATTCAAGAGATATTTAAAGATAAGATAAAAATGATTTGAAAACTGGATGGATATAGACCATGAGCTAGGGGTTGAGGATTACAGATTAATTAGCCTAGGGAGAAAGAGAGAGAGAGAGAGAGGGAGTACTGGGGGAATAGCAAGCTCATCTTTGAATGCATGTTTGATGTGCCTGTGGGACACAGGCAGAGATCGTCAAGGGACATCTGGATCTGGAGGTTCAGAGAAAGATTCACTGTGAAAGATAATGGATTTAGGAGTCAGAATCAGATAGATGGTAACTGAGGACACAAGCTTGTTTGTGATCATCTAGGGAGAGCAAGCAGAATAAAAAGAGAAGACCAAGACCAAGGGCGGATCTCCAAGAAACACTAACATTTAAGGATTTAGGCCGGAGAGAGAATCCAGCAAAGAAGAAGCAATGAGGGCAGAATGAGGCAAGTGTCAATCTGGAGGCCAGAGTAGTAGCGCTTTTTAGGAAGCAGAGATTGTCATCATCTCATCAGTCAGCGATGGCATGAGTCTTCTCTCTCAAGAGACAGGGCTGCTAACAAGGAGTTAATTCACTGTCGCTCACCACTCTTTCTCAATCTCTAGGAAAGTGCTAGCAGAAAGAAAATGGTCCCACGATAATGATGGTAGAAGAGAAGAAGAAAGAAGGAAAAAAGGACTTAGATAACTCATAAATGAGTCATTAGCTTGTAAACAAGAAAGAGGCGGCAATATGACCATTTCTCCCAAAATAGAGGTGCAAAAAGGACTCTCAATTAAAAAAAAAAAAAAAGTCTTCCTAAGGATTGGGGCAGCATGGTAACTTAAGCAATAGCTTTTGAATCACTGCATACACACTGCTTGGAATAACAGTAAGTGCTTGATGAATGAACTTGAGTAAGATACTACCAACTAGGGCCTCATTTTTCTTGTTATAATTAGCGGGAGTAGTCCCTTTGCTCCTCACAAATATCCTATGTGGTAAGGACTAGTTTTGGCCCACTTTACGGATGAAATAGTTAAGATAGAGAGTTTAGGAAATTTGCCTAGACAGGTGATAAAGTAGCATAGCTAAGTTCCAAATTCTGTGCTTTCTGTCCACAAAGCCCATTATATGCTTTCCATTGGGACACTTAGAACTTTCAAAATACTTACATGTTCTTCATATTTTTCCCCTCTAAATGTGAGGCTATGAGGGAAGTTGGATAAGTACTGCTACCTCCACAACAGTAATTAAGGATTTGCTTTATAAGTATATACCCAGTAAACAGGGAGGCCTAGAACCCAGGTCTTCTAATTCTGCTCTATGTTATGACCTTTTAAAGGTCACTAGGTATATTACATTAACAAACATTAACTTTGAGGTCAAAATTAACATCTCAGAAAGAAATTACTGTTACTCATAAATGTATAAAATATCTTTCTTCCTAGACATTATAGCACCATAGAAATGAATCATCTGAGATTCAGAGGTGGAGGTAGATGGTGGTTTAAGTATAGCCCTCTAAAAAGTAGCAGCTTTTCCTCCATCATCTTACTAGTTAATCTTCCTGGGAACAGGCTGATATTTACTCATCCCAAGAGAGTGTTGAATTGTCTGGACTCCAAAAGATACCAAGGATAAAGTTTTATGTTCCCTACCATTAGTCATCACGTGGAGAAAAGTGACAGAGCTCTTTACAGATGCACTGCCTTTTCTCTGCCCTTAAAATGGCAGTTAAAACAAATTTGATGGGTTTAAATTAGGAAAAGTCAGTAAAGAATGTCCTCCCTTCCTTAAAAGTGATCAGTTCCCCGGGTAAGATGTGAAATACTTGGCGGTCGCTAGACGACAGGATCAGATGGACTAACAATGCATTCGAGAGCCTTGCAAAGAAAGAAACGTTAAACAGAATAAATAGATCAGGTTAAAGTGGACACAGATGCCCAATGGCAAATTCTAATTATTTTCATTCCTGTCTTGGAATTAAGAGACAATTGTAATATATGTACTATTTTCCCCTCATATGATTTATTATTGACGTTCAGATTTCTACATCATATCATACATAAACAGCCTAAATATTTGAATACCAAAAAGTGACTCCTTCCTTAAAACCAGGAAAAGGCATATTTCCAACATAGATCTTTTGGGACCATGCCCAATTTATTCTGATAAACTGACACTGTGAATGAAACTTAGGTTTTTGAGTCAAGAAATTCTGACTTCTAATTCCAGTACTTCCATTTCTAGCTATCTAGTTCCTAGACAAATTACTGAACTTTTCTGAGCTTCAGTTTTTGAAAAGTCTGTAGGATGGAGAAAGGATCCCTAACTTTTCATGGTTCTTTTGAGGATTAAATGCGATAAGAGATGTAAACTCTCTGGAATCATAAGTTCTCATTTTCCTCTGGCTTCCCGTTTCTTCTGTGAAAGCATTTGAGAAAACAGGAAAGAGTTGCCAGTGTTGGTAAGCCATGAACTCAGTTCCAAGGCAGAAGGTTTAAATAACCAAGACAACACCAGAGATTGCTAATGTAATTATCTTCCAGATGAGAAATGCTCACAGTCACATGGAACACACTGTATACTTGCTTCTAGGTCCTTGGACAAAGTTCCCATTATGACTAACAGTGGTTGGCTGCCCACAGTACCCCTAAATGCAGCTATATTTTAGTAGTTGTCAAACAGCTGATGTGAGATGAAAACTAGAAAGTTGCCTTTCCCCCTAAATTTTTAATTGCATTGTCCATTTGAACAAAAATTTCCTAAAAGTACATGTTTTGATCTTTCCTAGGATCTGAGATTTTGAGCTCAGGTCAAACTAGGAAGTCTAGGCAGAGGTTTCAGAAAGAATCACGTGCCTTTTGAAGTTAATTACGTGCTTCATTCTCTAGATGACCTTGGATAGCTGAGTTTGGGTCTAGTTGCTCCCTCATCTTTGCTTCACAAATCAAAAAGACCGATCCTATAAGAGACGTGCTTCTGTGTGCTCCTTTCCTGTGCTAAGAGCAAAGGAAAGCTGCTGCTTGTAGCTCATGAAGTCATGAGTCATTGGTGCAGTAAACTGGCCACTTATGTTTGTACGAAATTGAAAAGGGGATGGGCTGAGGATAAGGAGATTCCAATGCAAAAATAAATGCTCTAGAAGGAGTATATGCTCCTTGAAATGCTGAAACAGGTTACAAGGTTCACAGTGACTAGGTCCCCAGCATTACCATTCACCTAAGTAACAAATCTTTTCTGAGTCCTTATGACCACTCTGACACCTGCACATGACGCAGAACATTTTGGGTCACAGAGTGCTCTCTCTTCCACTTCCTGTTATTTTTTACTTGTCTGCTTTGTTTCATGTTTTCGAAGGTCTTTACTACTATTAGCTGCTTCTGAATGAGATATTGGTCGGTAATTCCTCTGATGAATCCACATTGTTATTCCCTCTGTGTGGTGAGGAAATCTAAGGGAGGAAATGGTCAATGGCTTGTTCCATGTGGTGCAGAGAGGTGGAGGCAGACCACCTCAGGGAGCAGGTCACTGACTAGCCCACTGAACCCTGCCACCACCTGGACGTGCACGCGGGCTCACTCCCACGCTGCTGACTCCACATCTGCTGCTGAACGGAACCCAGATGCTCTATCACCCTTCAGCTGCCTCAGCTTCTGCCATTTCCTCTCTTTAACTCATTTCTTCTCACCCTTGGACTTTCTATCTTCATAATCAAATGATATTTCCAAGTCCAGAAAATGAAGAGCCACAATTTAGTATAGCAAAGGCAACACGAATGCCTTTCTCTAGCTTTTAGCTTTAGGCCAAAAGGGACCCCAAGTGTATTTTATAAAATTATGAAACACAAATAGAAAGTTTAAAGCTAGGACGAGTACTGCATATTTTGAGGCAGAGTTATATACTCAATTTGCTAAAAAAAAATTTAGCATCATCTTTGCAGATGCTTGTGTCTACAGTCCATGGAATTCTATAAACAGTATCTACACAAGTTGTTAATGAGAGTTGAACTCCTTTTAGGCATGCCTCTAGGCCAGAGGAAGACAATTCCTACTGTCACTTAGGATCAAGAATGGGAAGATTTCAACCTACTCAATGTAAACTCTATACTCATACTTGGTCTTCTTTTTACAATCTGTGTCCTGACTCTAAAAAATAGTTTCTGTTCTAAACTATGTCCCTGGTGCACCTCCCATGAAGAGTAGGCCACTGCCCTCTCCCATTTTAGTGTCTCTGGTCAAAGCCCACCTCAAAATTTTACCTTCCTCATGCAGTCTTCCCCAATCCTTCTCACAGAATTTTACTTTCTCATCTCTCAGTTGCTACAGTTTTCATTCCTGGTGTTATTAAGTTTGGAGCTTTGGAATTCAGACGTCGTACATGGGTACACCAGGCATTGTCTTTCAATCCCAAAGAGTGTTCAGGCCAGTAGCACACTCCAGGTTACTCGGTCATTGAACAAATGCTTATCTTATCAATGACCTATGTGTGCCATATATCTGTTTTGAGAAGAAAAACAGTCTCTGGTCTCCAGAAGTGGAGAGTGCACTGAGCTAGGAAAGCTGAGCAACAACTAATTGGAATCCAATGTTACGTGATTTCTCATAGTGGGTATGAATGCAGGGCTGGAGCAACACGGCGGAGCGGCACCCAGCTCTGGGTGGGATGTTGGGGAGTAGAGGTCAGAGGATGAGTTTTGAATTGAGTGTTGAAAGATAAGCGGAAGTTCACCAGGGAGACAAAGGGCAGAGGGATTCCCACCAGGGGGAGGAGGACACACAAAAGCAAACAGGCAAGAAGAGGCCATGAAGTGAAGTGTTCAGAGAATTGTTATAGGACTGGAGACCAGGGAATGCGAGAGTAAGGTGGTGGGGGTGTGGAATTAAGAGGCAAACCAATACATTCTATTTAAATGGATTCATGAATGCATCTGACCCATTCGCTTTACTCAGTGCTTATGATGTGTTATATTGCTGTTCCTATTAAAGTACAACACGAATTTGCTTAGTTATTTTATAGTTTGTCAATTTATACATCAATGTCATTGAAATACTTCCCTTGATCCAAGGAATTCAGCTAAGGAGAGTGAGAATGAATGATCATTCCTATGCATTTACTAAAGTATTAACCATGTGCAAGTGCATTTTCCATTTAAAGAAAAAAAAAACATCGTAGACATGATGACTATTACTCTAAGGTGCAGATGGTACACTTCACACAGCACTAAATGCTGTCCCGCACTGTTCCCACATAGGGTATGGCAGGTGAATAGACTCTGGGAGATACCATATTTAAAGTTGATGCTTCAGTACAAAGAACGCCATTCACCGACAGTGTATTCTGGCATCTCTTCTGATTGTCATGTCTGTGCTTTACTTTTATGATTTCTCCCTTATTTTACAGACTCAAACTTTAAGACCTCCTCTCTTTTTGTGGTAAAAAATGTGACAGGTCAGAGATGATTGCAGGAACGAGAGAAGGTAAATAATGGTTGGCAACTTTCCAGGTGATTACATAGCTGAGAACATGTCACCCTAATGGAGTGCTCTATCTTTTGATAACCACAGCCTGGTTCGGATACGTTACAAATATTAGATTTTACCATGTAGTCACTACATTAATTTATGCATCATTTTCTTGACTGTTTAGTTTTAGAATTCTTAACCCGGTGTAATTCTGTACTTCCTTGGTAAGCTTTCCTTAGGAAGATTAAAACAATTTTGGTGCTTATAAACTACCTAGGCTTAGCAGATGCTGGTAATCTATGGGATTGTGACCTGACAGAATTTATGTTTAAATGTGATTTAAAGTCTCTTCATCTTCAAGACTCCATTTTACTTTTCATGCTTTACATTCTCTCAAAATACATTATTTTTCTTCATAATAGTTTTCCTTATTCAATAATTACTGACAAGGTAGACATTAAATAGGTAAATGTATTTGCTTTCTGCTTTGGGGGCATTTGTATTAACATTGAGTCGTTTTGAAAAAATGCACTAAAAAACTTTTGAGTGTGCCTTTTGAATTTTTCCACAGCGGTGTCAGTGACAGAAGGCAGCTGCAGCATTGGCTTTAACTTGGTTTAAAGACTGATATTTGACTCCAGCTCCAAAAACAATCATCGTTCTTACAATCTGAAGGCATGTGCCTTCTCAGTGCACCCCACTTAATTGTCATCTTTAATGGGAGACATAACTTGGAAACCTAGTTTTCAGCATGTCCTTTTTTATCCTCAGGGTACCTGGCATGAAATGTATTTTTATCTTGATATAGAGCAAGTGACTTACTTGGGTCAACCTTGGCTATTATTATAAGGTCAGAATTTCTTGAATGAATATCTAAGATATAAAAACGCAGAGATTTTATATTATTTCCACAAATTTATCTTGTGATGTAACTCTTTTCCTGCTCCATTGGTTTCATGTTAAAATGGAACACATTTCATGGGGTGTGTAGCACCAGTGATATTTTTTCCTTTTCTTTTTAGCTGATTTAATGATTTGCTATTTTGGCATAAATACTTAGAAAGTATTTATATCTATGCCAAATAAATTCAGATCTCAGAATTTTCCCTAATTCCGACCTTCCTACAATTGCTAGATAAAATATAGGGGCCCAGTTATATCTGAATTTCGGATGAACAACAAATAACTGTTTTAGTGTAAGTATGTCCCATTCGATATTTGGGACACACTTGTACTGAAATATAACTTGTTTATCTGAAATTCAGATTGAACTGAGCCGCCTATATTTTTATTTGCTAAATCTGGCAACCCTATATCTGGGGGCAGTTGAATTATAATTAGAATTACATTATCCCCAGATTGCAGGTCTGCAAAATTCCCAAGGAGTCATTCTTTTCATACACATGTGTAAAAGAGGAGACTGTTCCACAGGCCATTCCCAAAGCCCCCATGGAGCCATCTGGCTCGGGGTCTAATGGATCTAGACACCAAAGACTAACCAGCCCTTCCTTTAAAGAATGTTAAAAAGCTTTAAAGCAACAAAATAATGCCCTTCACATAGTGGACACTGCCTCTATTTTTGTTGGAATCTTTAACGTTCATTAGTGCCAGTCGAGATGAGTGAGATGATAAAATATGACATCTTCAAATGTCATAATTCCTGTATAATCCTCACCTCTGTCTAAGCACTTCCGATTCTTCAGAAATCAGATGTAAGTTCCACCTTGTTTGAGAGGACTTCCCATATCACCTCAGACGTGAGTTCTCTACCACTCAGCTCTCCAGCATTTATTTTCACCCTTCATTTGACATTTAGCATACTCTGCTTAATATTCTAACCCACCTTTCATTTATAAATTCCCTGAAAAAAAAAATGTAGATAGTGGTAGCGTAGCACTGTGATTTAGAGCATGAGCCCTGGAATCAGACCAATTTTGGTTTCAAATGGTGGTCTGTTCCTTCGTGGCTTTGTAACTCTGGACACGTGCATTCTCTAAGTCTCAGTTTATTATTCTTTAACCCTCAGTAAAAATAGGTTAGTAATACTTCATAATGTTGTTTTGAATATTACCTAAGGTGATGTATATGTAGTGTCAACTCAGTGAACACTGAATGAGAGAAGGTAGTTCTTATCATCATATTATTATTATTATCTTTTTTGAAAGCACACTCTTCTTGGTGTCCATTGCTTATCAGGCTCTGTGTGAATTGACTGAAGAATCAGTGTCTGAGAACTGACAGAGACTCCAAATTCCCAGCTGCCCATGTAGTGAAAAGCGCTGCCTGGAGACAGATGAGTGAGCCTTAATCAGTCTGCAAGGTAACATTTCATTCTCTTCCTTCTTTATTTCTCTGTACTCTTTAAGCCTACATATTTAAACCATTGCACTGTGCTCTGTTGGTTATTATGTGAGAAGCAGGAAAACTTTAACTGCCTTAGAGATTCGTTTCCTCAGAGGCACTGGCATGGGGACCCCTCCTGGGACTGGAGTCACCACACACTTCCTGCTTTACTCTTTATTGACTATTTGCTGCCTCTGTATTTTTCTCTCAGTCATCAGTGAGGAAGTTGCATAACTTAAAAGCTAAGTGGGAGTCTCTTTCCTGAAATCTAAAGTCATACATATTATTTTTCCTTATTGTAACTTTTTTAAAATGCCATGGAAAGTGCTCCTCTAAATGCAAAATAATTTTTTTTTCCCAACCCGGGCCATGCATGAGATTGGGTTTTTAACGTTTTAGTTCCAGTCATATTATAATCAACAGAATAACTTGGAGAACAGTATGGTTTTCTTAATATTGGAAACTGTTAAAAAATAAAATAAAAGTTTCAAGTACATCTTCTGAGTTCTCTACTGTTTTTTTCCCCTAAAAATCAAATTCCTTTACATAAAAAATGGGGGGAAAAAGGGGGTCATTCATTCATCATCAGCATAACATTTGCAAAACTGTACTCAATTGGAAGGCTCCAGCTGTAACAAATTCATTTTTGTATAGGGACCCAGCTCCTTTCTCATAACAGGTATTCAAGGAACATTTGTTGAGTTAATTAATGAACAAGTACTTATCCAACGAAATATTTATTGAGCACTCAGGAGATATTTTGCCCTAAAATATGTTTGTAATATAGTTTTATTACACTGCAGTAACTAATAAATAATGGTTTCACCACACCACTGTTTATAATGCAGCCATCCAGCAAGCCAGTGACAGAAACTTTGGGAGTCTGGGTGAGAGAGTTCACACTTTCTTACTGTTCAGATTAACCTTGCCACTCCCATTGTTACCCGCAGGGAACAACATGTTCCCAAGTGTCCACCTATATTATTTGTATTGATTAATAACTTTAAAGTCTTCCAATCCCATCAAAGCTTAGAGATAGCCTTGGACCTTTTTTTTTTCTCTCCTGTCCTACTTGGCCTCATGAGCAAAACCCCAATCCTGCAGCCTTTAGGCTGACCCATCTGTTCTGTATCCCTGGTCATTATGGGAACAGTGTAACACTGTGGGGGCCAGGCTGTACCTGAGGTTAGAGACCCCACCTTTAAAATTATTACTCTGAGAAAAGTGGGAAATATTGTTTCAATTATAAGGATAAAACATGAACAGCCATGAACCACTTAAGAAGTTGCATAGTAGTTGTCTTTTAACCACAAAACCAAAATCACTATTTAGCTGTTTGCTTCTGCACAGTATAGGGAAGATCTGAGTGGCAGTTCGGTCGAGTTTTTTTTTCTTTTTTTCTCTTCTTTTTTTAAAAACTGTTCTCTGGTCCGATTTCGCTCTTGAAGACTTCCAAAGTCTTGGAGTACTTCAATGTTAACGGAAAACAGCTAAATGTTGCCACATTTGCAACTGTGAGTAAAAGAGCAAGGTCAGTACATATAGGAGCAGGCCACTTGTACAGCATGAGTGAGTGAAGTTTCCAGAACTGCTTTTCAGGTGTTTCCATTCTTGACTGGTTTTCATTCCCTATTTCCAATACATCATTCCCTTGTGTTTCACCTCATTTCCTCCCAGCTTCCGACTCTACTTCGTCACTTATTCATTTGGAGCATTATAATCTTTTGCTTTCTCCTGGTAGAATCTGGCGACTTTATTAAAACCAGACTATTTTGCAATGGGAAACGTTTACAGGTAAAGGCTCCAGGCTGACAGCCTCTCCCTCTGATACCCACCCCCGCACACTCACTCACCCTGACTCCCACTGTAGTAAACTGAAGCGAGCTGAATCACTTATGAGTGATGCTCAGAAGCAGCTGCAGCCTAGGAGTCGGGGCCTTGCACTTTAGGGAGCCACCAGTGTCACGAACACACACACACACACACACGTATTATTATAGGACATGTGGTCACTTGGGATTGGGCGCTCATTGCTGCACAGCACCACGAGTCAGCCTAGACATCATCACTCTCGTGAGTAGCACTGCTCAAGCTCTAACGGGTAATTATCCAGATCTCCTGCTTTGTGTCTTGGGTGCCTGAGGGTGGGAAGGTGTCTCCTGTTTGTCAGAGGACACTTTTTCGGAGGGTGGGGAGATTTGGGTAGCAGAAGCACTTAGGTAAGAAAAAGACAAATTAATTAACTTGTCAAGCCTTTCCTCTCAACCCGAATACAAAGGATAATGAGGTATCATTTCCCAGTAGTGCCAAGCTTCCGTTTTGCTGCTTCTTTTCATGTTCTAATTCCTGGCTCCAGAAGTACTCACCTATTAGCACGATATTCCCAATAGTTGCACACTGTGGCAGAACATCTTATAATATTAAACAGCTCCTATTACTCTTAAATATATGTAGGGCTAGAAGTGACCTGTGTTTTAGAGCCTTCAGATCAACAATGAATGCTAGAATTGCTAATAAATCATTTTCTATCTTTCGAAAAATCTTTAATAAGATTTCATTAAATTTTCAAAAAATAAAATTTCAGTTTCATTTAAACTGTTTCAATTTTACATTTGTTAATTATGCTTTGAATTTTACATTTTGTTTTACAGAAAATTGGTGATTTCAGAAAAAGAACCTCGAGAATACAAAAATTAATTTCTGTTTTTTCATGTTTATGTGTAACTTATACTTTTGATGAAAATATGTTCAAATTGTGTACACTTTTAATAAAATTACACTTTACTCTTAACATTTTACAATCTAAAATTTAGATCACTACCGTCAATAGGACACAAGTTATATGAAAACATTTGGTATGACAATAATTTTGAGATTTTGTAGAAAAGAAGGCAAAACATATCTTTTATGAATTAATAAGTTTTGATTGTGTACTGCTTAATTTTAATCCAGATGTGCACAATAATAATTAAATGCAGTCACTGGATATTTTGTTGACTTTCAGTCATAAAGGAACCATACTTTTCCATATATTTTTCAATTTTATTATGATTGTATATTTGTCAAGGCAGAAAGAGAATGTTTGATTTAACTGTTAGCCTGATTTAGAACTTTTTAATATTTAGACATATGGTATGTAGATCTCCATTTGTCTTGCCCTGAGCCCTGCAAATGTTAAGGGGCAGAATCGCTCATGAATTTTCCTCTGTTTGAAGCTTAGAAGAGTACTGTTCTTTTGAACTATTTCCTTATGTTGATTGGTTTAGGTGCTACAGGACTGGATTTTTCCTCCCAGCAACCTAATGTATGTTCTCAATAGGCAATGTGGTTCACAGATAGGGATAAAAGAGTAAGAAACAAGAATACCAAATTCTCTGGTCCCATAATCAGTTTACTATAGTATTTTTTGACAACCTATATGTATTCTTCAATATGCCTCTATATTTTATTCTCAATATAGGAAAGAGTTACATGTGGGTGTTAAAAACACGGATCTCTGAAGTCAGACAACCTGAGATTTTAACTGCAATTCCACCACTAGCAGGTGATTTAGTTCAACTATTTAAGCCTCAGTTTCTTAATCAGTTAAATACTGATGAAACTATCTACACACAAAAGGTGCACTGAGGACTAGAGATAATACATGCAGAGCACTTTACAGATAGTAGGTATAAAATAGTTATTATTATCTCCACATGTGTTAATTCTTAAAGTATCAATTTGTTCATTCATTTATAATGCCCCTGTTCAAAGCCCTTTGGTAGCCCTCCCCTGCCCACTGTACCTGCTTATGTCATTCGGCTCCAATTTATCCTTTCCAGTCTTAAATTCCAGCATTCCTCCCACCCCATGGCCATTCTCCCAGGAAACCTATACTTTCCTACCTCTATGTCTTTACCACCACAATCTCATCTATGTGGATGGCCTCTCATCTTCCAAGGCCCAGTTCAAGTGCACTCCTTGCAAGGTCTACACATTTTCCAATTTCAATGGACCTAGTTCTCCCTAGGTTCCCACTGCACTTTCTCAGTTCTGTCAGAAACTCATTACCCGTGCACATAACAGTACTTGGTACGAAGCAGATGCTCTTAATTTTTTGAAAATTTGAGGCAAAAAGATAAAATTAAGGTTATTATTTGGATTCTTCAACTACTGGCAATTCTTAGACTCACGGTTATGTGATTTTCTGATTGTTTTTCTAAAATGGCATTGCTTGTATTTTAAAACAATTTGCTGATTCCAGAAAGAGCACTTTGTCTAAAAGCACTTCTTATTGACAAGTTGAACATTATGATATATTGTACCACTTTTTATTAAAAAACATGCAATGTATGTTAATATAATGGAAGAATTTCAATATTTAGGTATTTTAGTGGTTTCCAATGTCCACAACTTCTTTGATATCCTTCCTTACAAGGTAGGACCCAATTAACCTCCCTTTGAATATAGGTTTCATTCAGTGACTCACTTCCATTCTAAGAAATAAAATAAAGTGGAAGTGATAGTATGTACCTTGGGCAACTAGATCATAGAAGTGATCTCTCTTGGCTCACTCCCTGTGGAAGAAGCCAGGTGCCGTGTCATGAGGACAATCAAACTGCCCTATGGAGAGGACCACATGGTGGGGTCTCCTGCCAACAGCCACACGAGTGAGCTCCAGCCATCCCCGAGCTCTCAGATGACTGCAGCCCCAGCAGAAGGCTGGACTACAGCCTCAAGAAAGATCCTGAGCCAGAACTATCTGGCTAAGCTGCTCCCAGATTCCTGACTTTCAGAAACTGCAAGATATTGAGTGCTAGCTGTTTTAAGCTGCTAAATTATGAAGTAGTTCATTATTCAGGATAGATAACTGATATAGATATTATAGAAATATTATGAGCATTCTCACTATAGATAGTCTTAGATTTAAATCTGCAATTATTAATTCCTGAAAGTAGCAAGAAAATTTGAGGTGGTTATCAAATGTCATGATCTGGAACCCACCTCTTGCTAACTGCAGTGGACAAGTCATTCATTTGGTCAATTAGTATTTAATAAATACTTATTAAATTGCCTGCTATCAGCCAATCACTATTCTAGGTCTTGGAATACAAAGTAAATAAGATAGGGTACATAGTTTTAAAGTCTTCATATTCAAGTGTTCCCCACCATCTTATCCACAACAGACAATAAAAATATTGATGCCAATCTGAGGAGCTCTACCTAATTGTGTGATTGATTGATTGATTGATTGATTTAATTTTTTTTTAGTATTATTTTGTGTAATGAAGAAAAGAATATGGGTGGAATTCAAGAAAAGGCTCTGGGCAAATTATAATTTTAACAGGTAGGGTTCCAAACAATGCCAGGCCCGACAAAAAGCTTCAGGCTTTTAAACCAAAGACAGTTGTCTTAGGATGTGTGACAAATGGAATTTTATGAAATGGTCTGTCTGCCTATAGTCTATCACACATAAGAGCCAGCACTGTCAATAATGTTATCCTCAGGGACGAAGGACAGTGACATCAATGGCAAGAAAAATATTCCATTAGTAAAACATCCCCTAATTAATACTAATCTCTTCCCTGGAAAAGCTGCTTTAGAGGAAAGATTTTTTTTCCCCCACATGCCAAACTGCCCAGCATTAATTTGGAAAATTTTCCATTTAGTTTCAAGGAATATTAAAAAGCTTCACTTAGTAAAAATTAAAAAATGAATCTACTTCCTAACTCATGTAATATATACAGATAAGATTTTTCTACAGGCACTGTCAATTCCTAATTAAGCATGCCAGTTAAAGCAACTAAATTCAGTTATTTTCTGAATAGATATTTACTATCTTACTATGGCCTCTTTCTCTTAATCATAAAATGCATTTGCTAAGTACCTAATTGTATGTAATCTTAGAGACTATAATACAACGGCAATGACAGATGTAGCTCTTGTTTTTCTAAAACCTTGAAATCCTAGTGAAATAAAATTAGTGGAAAGCAAACAAATCAAAAATGCATGACAGCATCTTCACATCAATTCATTTGGTAACCAGTAAGGCATTTTAGGTTCAATTGAGGAATATGAGATACAAAAGGGTGACAAACTAGTCGTTTAAATTGTCCGTCAATGAGTATTCATGGAGTCAGCTCTCTCCAGCTTCAAGGCTCTGGAAGCTGCTAGTCCCCAACCAGCCACCCAGCATGCTCTCTTTTCTGCCTTTAATCCTTCCTCTCTGAATCCATATGCCTCTTTCTCAGAGAAGTTCTCCTTGACTCCCCAAAATAATAACACATTTTTTTTTAGTATGTATACCTTTCTTTAATGTTACCTATCATAGTTCATAGTTCCCTTAATAACGAGTATCTAGACCTTCTCTTGTCCCTATCACTTTTCCTATTACTTATCACAGTTCACGGTTATATATTTCTGTGATTATTTCATGAATAATGAATATTTCTCATCCATGACTAGACTATAAGTTTGCCTAGAGAACAGAAAAGGGGTCTTTTTTCTGACCCTCCTGTTTTAGCCTAGTGCCTGATACAGTGTATTTACACAAGACATATATGAATATGGGAATAAATGAATGAATGAGCAGTACAGTGTCTGTTCAGAGCTTGAGCTCTACAGTTCAGCATATTTGGGTACAAAGACCATACTCTGACTCTCCAGTTATGTGAACTTTGACATACTTTTTTCCTTTCTAAGATCCAGTTTCCTCATGAGTAAAACGGGGATAATAATAGTTTCCTCACATGACTGCCCTGAGTTTAAATGAGAAAATGCACACAATGTGTTTAGCTTGATAACTAGGATAGAATAAGTGCTTATTATTATCATCGTTGTTGTTGCTATTGCCTCTGGCTCTGCCTCTATCAGATGATATCATTACAAACTAAATTCTCCAATTTTTATATTCTCATTTCAGAAGAATAGGGTAGAAAGGACTCATTGAGTATAGCTTTGCTATGCTTCTGGACACTTCTGGTTTCCTGTCACCTTGGCTGCCTGGTTCACTCCCACTGGCATCAGCTCATTTCACCCACCCCTCTAGCCATCACCAGGTTGCATTCTTGGTTTTCTACAACTATCTATACATACAGTTCTTTAACTTATCTTACATTTTTTCTTTTATGACAGCACTCGATACCTAGGATTTGGCACAGTTTCTCTGAAAACCCAAGCCAGAGAGAAATGAATTCACACACAAAAAAATGGTTCCACTTTCCCAACTTCCAAATACTGTCCCTAGACCAGCCATGTACCCCCTGACTTTCCTCTCCAGATGACTTTCTGCCCTAACTAGGAGAATGTCTGGCCAGAAAAAGGATGCCCGCTGCCCCCATATCCTTTTGGACATTTTAGCTGTGGGGACAAATGAGTTTAGTCACAGACGCTTAGGAAGGCCACATGCAAAGAGAGGGCTTGCTTGCTCAGTCAGCCGGACCAGACCAGACCAGACAAGCCTGATTTGCCTGAAGGTCCTGGCTCCTGGACCCTCACTGTATTTATAAGTCTTAACAGTGTAACTGTGAATTCCATTCTGGTGATGTTGCTTCTGGCTGGCAGATGGCCACGGTTTCCAGTCGTTCACAAGCAATTTTGAGGCCTGCTGATACGGGCATCGAAAGCACTAGGCTTTCTTTTATGTAACCATGTGCGTGCATTGTCTTGTAAGGTTGTCTTTGATACCTTTTAAATTTGTTAAATATTTTCTGAAAATATGGCTACCTCTAGTTGAAAAAAAAAAAATGTTTCCTAGTCTTTTACCTCCAGAGATATTGCTTTGCAGAACAATCTATAAAAATAAAGAGCTTTTACTGAGTTCAGGGTTTAAACAAAGAAAGAAGAAAAAAAGCAGTTTCTAAGCAAAAAAATGCAACAAAGACTTTACTTCTTACCAAATAACTTAAGAATGTCTGAACAAAAACATCCCAAACCTGGCTAGTGCCAGAATTTCTCAGATAAGTCAAGAGAGGAGAAAATCAAAAATCCAACGCAAACCACCAAGACATCTGCAAATGGCAAAAAGAAAGCAACACAAAACTGAAAATGTTCTTAAATACTTAAAGAAATTTTAACTGTTTCCTAGAAAGAGCAATTATACCTTAGAGTGTTTTCTAATTAATTTATTTTGAAAGCAGTTAGGGAGATCCTGCAGGGGTCCTGTCTCTTCCTCCAGGAGGCCTTCTAGAACCCCCGGGGCTGCAGAGAGCCCCCTGCATCACTACTCTCTATCTAGACGTTCCTTTGTCAGATAATGCTCTGTGTGTCATGTTATAGTATTTCCCACCATGTGTCTAGTCTTTCTCATCAGACTGTAAGTGTTCTGAGTATAGAAATAAGACTTCTGTTTGTATTATACCCACAGCACCTATCTTGGTGTCTTGAACACGAGTGATAAATACATGTGAATCAATTCATGTAAGAATTTACAAATGCTTTCTTCAGACCAGTAGAGAATAAAAACCTGAGAGAGCACTTCATTCCATTATGCAAAAAAAAAAAAGTAGAATCTGCTCTTCCAGAAGTTCTCTATTATTTGAGGTATTTATTTGGTTTTTGGAGAAACTGGAATCTTTGGGCTGCAGAGAAATACAGCCACTTGGTGTTTACGTTTATATTACATTTTGTCTTGCAAATATTACAGATAGATATCAAAGGCAGAAAGGTGGATGTGGATACAGAAAACACAAATTTATTTGCTGTATTTTGATATTCTAAAACTAGAGAAATTTTTTCTTAAATTGGAAAATATTATACTCAGGGTACGGACATTATTTTCATCAGCAGTTAGCAAGTTTTCAGAATTGTTATCCTCAATAGGATAATGTGAAAATTGAAATAGCTTTAAAAAACACTTAATAAAATATGGACTGTTTAATGAAAAATTTTCCACAATATGACTGATTGTCTTTTGGTCCCATTTTTTAGAAAGAAAATCTTGTGCTATCTAGAATACGAATATGACATTTTGCACAACATTTTTGCAAAAATTTCCAGGTTACTAAAGTACATTAAAATCTCTCTCAAAGATTTATACATTTTGAGTGTGTATGTGTGTATATTTACATATTGATTCTCAGTTTAAATGTATTACTTCACCTAGTATACTTTTAAAGATTTATACATATTGTTCTTTCAATGATTTATTTCTTTTCATTTTAGGAAACTGAAGTAGTTAAAATGTTGGAAGAACAGGACTGAATCTTATTTACTTTATAGCATTTTATATGCAGAGATTAAGACTAGATATACTATTACCTCTCCTTCAGCTGGATAAATGAATATACAGAGATGTTAAATGATTTACTAAAAAGTATATATAGGGACAACTGTCTCTTGGATTTCTTGATATTCAAGACTGCTAAATTCAGATTATGTTGATGCTGTTTTGCTAATCTGAGATCAATAGAGTCCCCAGGTTCTCTGATTTCATCCGTATATATCTTTAGGGATGGCTGTCAGGAAATTGGATGATACTAAGTTTAATATGCTGTGATGTCTGCAGAATAGATGTGACACTTGCCCACTTCTCTACCCAGATAGGAGCTTTGTAAGAGATCACTGCATTCACTTCTGCACTTCCTTCCTTATTTAATGTTCTCATGGTCACATGAGATTACTAAATGCTCAAGTCCTGAGCTACAGTTCCATGTTTAGTAAACCAGGAAATAGTGAAAGATGTGTCTTGTGACACTTTCATTCCAAACTTAGACTGGGCATGAGTATTTAATAACAAGTGAATAGACATGAATGAGAATGAGGTCAAGGTTTTAATAATCTGAATTGATATATAAGGCAATCTATAAGGAAAAAGTACATATGTAAGAGATTTTAATCAATCTATTTCTCTACAGAAAGTCTCCAGATTCCCATAAGTAGAGTCAAACATTTCTTCTTCAACGTCCCACCAACTGTCCTCATCATAGCACCTCAAACACTTTATTGTACTTGTTTTACACATCTGTCTTTTAAATGTGAAGTCTCTAAGGACTTTTACCCATTTCTATATCCCTATTTAAACTTCAGTAATGCTAGAACCAAGTAGATGCTAAATATGCTTAAGTAAATATTGAATGAAAAAATGTTTATGTAGTCTATGCCATTAAGGATTTTGTACTAGAGATGGAGAGAGAATCGATGATTCAATATTTAATGGTACTTACTGCAGGAGGTAAAATAAGGCAACAATGAATTGTACTCTGAGGACTTGGGAATGACAGAAATGAGATTTCCCTACATACAATGAATCAGAGCAGAGATGGAAAAAAAAAAAAGTGAACTACAAGAGACTAAGACTTGACTGGAAACTAAACAGCTATAATTAAGAGCTTATGAAAAAATTTGCCATTAGGAAAGAAGTTTGGTCACTCATAGGATCATTGAGAGAGTCACAGAGTAATCCTCTAAGTAAGCACTGTCTAGTGTCCAAGCTTACCCCACCAAAGGATACCACTTGCTTGTGGCCAGGCTTATCCTTATGGTAAAATGTATCACCAGACTCCTTGTTCTAATCCTCTGAACATCTGAATCATTCGACTAGCCACTTTTGCATCAATTACGTGCTTACCAAGAGTTCTGATGGTAATAATCGGACTCACATAGCTCACTCAGAGGTAGATGATGCATTTACCTGAGGCCTTAAGTGTCTAACTATACCAGACAGTTATACTTCATTCTGAAAACTAATAAATGGCATTCTAATCACCTTCCATGAATCAGGTGAAGGTGAATTTGCTTCTAGTTGTTGTAGCAAAGCATGGCCTCCTAACATTCTGGTCATTGTGCCTGTGAGTTTGCGGGCCAGAGTTAGATTTTAACAAATCCCTCAAGATGATTCCTCCCCATGCATGCTTATGGCCTCACCTGAACATCACATCTCTGGCTTCCCATGAGCCATTTGCCTTTTCTTCAAACGGCTGGACAGATTATGTGCTTAACACTATGCTTTAAACCACTAGAGAGTGATCCAAGATAATGTATAATTAAGTGAGGAATTGTTTGGCACAAACTAAAATTGCTACAGAAATTCCGAGAAAGTGAGGATCATTGTGGTGGGCAATTATCCAAGGAAAGATTCCTAAAGGCCTATGGTCTTAAGAGAGGAATTGATGTCTGGGTAAAATATAGGTGGATGGAAAAAAGGGGAAAGGAATTTCTAACAGGACGACGGATGTAGGTCCACAGATATGGGGCCAGAACACTGGGTCACATTATTAGAGTCTCAGAACTACAGATTGGTCCACATGCCATTCCTTTTTCCCTCCAGAATAAAACTTGGAGATTGGTGAGAAATGTAAGAAATAAGTCTTCTTGTTCAAGTTTTGAACTGTAAGCATTAATAAAACAAACAAACGGAACCCAGCATCTTATTATGTGCCTAGTTTCGGAAGGATATTAACCTTTTGATTATTTGCCTTTAAAGACCAATTTTTTTTAATGCTGTCATTTAACATTTATATGAACTTTTAAAGCAAACCGAGAAGGAAAAAAAGTTACATTACCAAAAGAGAAGCAAGTTTGAATACTAGTGTAAAGTTATTTATTATCCCAAATTCATTCTAGAGACTAACATGACCACAGCAAGTGAGGCTTTATTAATTCCTAGTAAAAGAAATTTTCAATAAATAGTTTTCCTTTCAATTACTCTCCAAATAATCTTTATAGATAGATACAACCTTTATCTTTGAAAATAGATAGAGCAGGTAAGAAGAGCAAGCAAGAAAGAAGGAAGCCAGAGGGAGGCAGAAGGGGAAGTCTGCACTTTATCAGATGAAACGGTGGCATATGAGTCTCCAAAATTAGAACTCTAACCCCTCTCCCATTTCTTGTCTTGGTCAACGCTCTCTCCATCCTACTCTGTATGTCTTTCCATTCTCTATTTAAGTATTGCTTCTGAATTGAGAGCAAAAAGAAGATAATTCCAAAAGAATCACTTTTCAAGAAAGTATGAGTATGGAACAGAAGAAACCTATAAGTTTGTGATAACAAAGATGTGCTCATCTAACTCCAGGATGTCTTAAGGCACCAAGCAGTTTTAATGGGAAGGAAAATTTTCATTCTAAGTCCAGCTATTGTTTAGATGTAGGTGTCCCCTCCAACTTGCCTCCTAAAGATCTCTCTGTCTCTCCTGGTCTCCCTGAGCCTCCCTCCTCTCCCCTTCCCTCCTCACCAACTTAAAAAATTTTAAGCTTGCTTTATGTTCCAAGAGGAATTTTACCGAAAAATATAGGAATCTTTTAGAAACCCTTTAAATTATTTTCATTTAACTACTGCTAAACTGGAAAACTCTTTGGAATCCTGTTTCTGAAAAAAAAAGATCTTTGCTTAGATTTTTAAGAGATTATTCGAGTTAACAAAATCCAACAGCAATAATAAAAGACCTCTGTTGTGAGTGTATTTAACTTCTGAAAAGCATATAGAAACATAAATCTTCCATATTTAAGTGGAACAATACTGACATGAGGACAATCCTGAAGAATGACTCTTTAATATTTTGAAATTCTTATAAACAACATTTTCTGAGGAAAGCTATAAAAAGGGTCAGTTTCGCCCAAGACAGAGCAATCCTGTCTAACAAATAACACCTTCTGGACCTTTGAAAAATTGACATTCTCCATGACAGATCAAGTTTGGACATGGCTCATAAAGAAGCTCCCAAAAAGATTTTCATGCTTATTTTCCTCCTTTAGATCTAGAGCAAAGGTCAGCAAAGTATGCCCTATGTGCCAAATTTGGCCCCCTGTTTTTGAAAATAAAGTTTTATTGGAACACAGATAACTCTTGTTTATGTATTGTCTATGGCTACTTTCGGATACAAGGTCAGAGTTAAGTGGTTCTGACAGTAACCATATGCTCGCAAAGCCTAAAATATTTACTATTTGGCCTTGAAAGAACAAGGTTTGCTTTCTCCTGATCTAGATGAATCATTTCCCTCTTGCATCACTCCTTTAGACTGAGAGTCAGGATACCTGGATTTTAAACTAAATCCTGTCAGTAAACTGCTTTATGACCTTGGGCGACTAATCACTTTCCTCAGTTTGGCTTCTTATTTATAAAATAACGAGGTTAGCCAAGGTGATCATCCATTTCTCACTAATTCCCTCTAAATTTCTATGTTAGAGATTAAGACCTTTCCTTGTAATATGATTTTTAAAAGAAATCCAAATCAATTTGAAAAAGTGTTTCTTCAAAACCCCAGTTCATAGTGAGATGTTTCACATCATTTCAAGCATTTAACAACCAAGTGATACCCCCTCGCTACCGTATCATGAACAAGCCAGAAAGCTGCAGATTAGAGCTGGAGAGGGAATGTAAACAGCAGTAAAATCTGTTTTAGACAAGGCAGCACATCTGGCCCACGCTTTCCTAGAACAGATGCGCTGCACTGCTTGTGCCAGAGATGAATGCTCTTTTCTGTCACATTTTGGTAAGTGAACATTCTATCTCGACCACCGTTCTCGGATCCTGAGGGAAACGTCAGGAGTCCTCACACCAAAAGAGCCCTGTGACTTGATGACAAAGGCAAAATTTCTTTGTATCTGTTGGGATGGAGCTGTGTGCTGTCTACCGGCATATTCTATGTTATACAATTTCTCTCTAGACACAGGACATAAAGCTACTAAATTAAAGAAACGATAATAGAGCAAGAATAGTCTCTCTTAAATTCTCCACAGTAACCAAGGATCTTTTGCAACTGCTATCATGACAGAATAAAAGACTTGAGATACTATATCACCTTATAGTATCAAAATCATCTGAAGAGCTTTAAATAGATGACAGAAACTGCACCAGATCTCAATGCTAAGGACTACTGAAATCAGAAAGTCTGTTATCTGGAAAATAGACATTTTCTTCCATTTCTTTTCTGCCTGGAAAAAAAAAAAAGGTGTTTGGGGGTATCATCAAGTCTCTGAACCAGAAATGATGAGTTCTCGATATCCATAGCAGGGGATTTTCAATAAGAACAAGCATACATGGAATTTAGAAAGCATAATGAGTGCTCTCTCACTTTGAAAACATTATATTTCAAAACAGAAAGGAGTGCCTAACAAATGGAGTCACTTGAGAGTTTTTATAAAACTCAAAGAAAACCAACCCTACAAATAATATTCAGAGCTTGGTTGCCATCTTCTCATAAACACTTCTATCGTATGCTGAGTTCTCTGCATTTACATTTTATAGTTTGGCTGGCTTCTTTGTTTTCAACACTGCCTTTCTTTGCAAGAAAAAGACATTAATTTGCACTGTCCATCATTTCTGCTAGATCATCTTCCGAAATTCCAAAGAACAGCACTATCTGCTTTTCTTTCTCTTACAGAGAAACCTCTGAACTGGATGCTAATATTTTGCAAACCAAGCATGAGCCAAAATGGATTAAAAAAATCTAAGTTGGCATATCTGCATCATTCTAAGGAGTTTCAAAGGAAGAGCTGCAATGTTAAGCTGATTACTGAAGCTGCGGCTCTCCCTTGTCCCCTTCCCCCATCCCCAGTTCTGTATTTTTATAGTATTTTACCTTCTCTTCTTGGCCAGTCAGTATTTTTCTCATCCTCTCGGATCCTGCTTAAGTTCCATCTCTGTGATCACACTTCTCTCTAGCTCTCAGAATGCTTTGAACATAGAAGGGGCTTATAAATATTGTTGGTCTGTTTTGAAAGTCTTCCTGGATGACCTCAGCCCATGTTGATCTCTACCTTCCTTAACTCCTTTGAGATTTACTGTCTATCCCACACAATTAACACCTTATTATCCTTGGCTCTAATAGCCTGTACCACATAATACATTTCATTTCTTCTTTAAAATTGTTTTGCGTGAGCTAGGTTTTATTTTTTTCCCCCCTCCAATTAGATTGTCAGCTCCCCATGGGTGAAGCTGTTTTCCATAATATCTAGCAAACTGTTAGGCACATAGTAAACAGCCAATAAATACTTGTTTTTTTCCATCAACAGCAGTTTTCACATTGCTTGAAAGGTTACATAGCTTGCTAGTTGTGTTGTGGGTGACTACAGATCAAACTTTTATAACAGTGATAGCAATAAGGTAGTAAGAGTAAAACCCCTAAATGGGATAATTTTAATAAATATATATGGAATCTCAGGCCCAAATGAAAGGGATTATTTCAGTCTTTACTTTCAAGGCCAAATATCAAAATATGTAAAAGAAGAGCTAAGTAAACAAGAAAGGATATCTGAAGAATTCACATATAGTTAAGAATAGAAAATTTAACTAATTGATCCAGTATAAGCCAAAATGGTTATAAAATTTAACAATTCAGTCCTTAATTCATTAATGTAATAATCATGTATTGAGTCTGGCTGTGCATATAACCTATTCGGAAAACTACATAATCTTTTACATCATGTCTAGTTTCTTCAAGGCTCACGTATTTCCAAATTTCACACCTTGCTCATTGTTTAGAATGCTTCTGCAATGAAAGGAATCTGCTAAGCTAATGTTTATTTCAACAAACACTTTGTTTAGATGCATCTTGACAACTCAAACATGTTTTTTTAACTAGAAACATCAACCAAAATGACTTACTACACTGATAAAATTTAGAAAATTGCTCAATATTCTGCTTTGTACTGCTTGTTCAGGCACAGCCTAATGCTTTCCATGCCACCAAATTAGTACTTAAGTGGTTAAAGTAGCCAAAGGAGCTTTTGAACACTCTAGGCCAGCTGTGTTCTAAAGAGAATTAGACCTGAAATACCCAGCTCTGAGGACAAGTAATTAGTACAGGGCTTTAGTTGTTTAGCTGTGGGTTTCATTAATATGGAAGAGACAATAAAACTGTTATTTACACTATTATAAAGTTTGATTTAAGCATTTCACGCTAAGACACCTCACATATGAAACTAGTGATGAGTTTGAATAAAGAAAAAGAGCAATATTAAGCTCATCAGACACAGAACGAAACTAAGCCAAGGAATATTTGTGTTATGTTTCAAGTCAAATAACACATTCTTTACTTCCAAGCAGAAGAAGATTTATTTTTTCTGTAAGTGGCTAACCTCTGGAAATAATTTGGGAGACCAGAGAAAAAGAACTCAACTCAATCTCAAATGAAATCTCCGTTTTGAGTCCAAGCCTTATTGTCTCCACAGTGGCATGTCCACGACTGCTGTGGTTGTCACAGTTCCCAACTCTGTCGCAAACAAGTTTAAGTTCAGTTCCTGGATCAATAATGTCATTCCAATGTTAGGTGTCATTGTAGCTATTACTACTATAGACAAAACTTCCCTTTTGGATATAATATGTTGAGATGTGCTTGCTAATGTGTTTTTTTCCCCCCAGCTTTCTTGAGATATAATTGACATACAATATTGTGTACATTTAAGATATACAATGTGTTGCTTTGATATACACTATATCCCAAATAATGTCCTTTTATTCAACATCGTTTCATTATAACATTGAAAAAAAAATTGATTCCTGGCTGGGGCCACTGTCTGTGTGGAGTTTGCATGTTCTCCCGCGTCTGCATGGATTTTCTTTGGTTACTCAGTTCCCCCCACATTCCAAAGATGTGCACAGGAGGTGAATCTGCATGTCTAAATTGTCCCACTCTGAGTGAGTGTGGGTGTGGGAGTGGGTGGTCCTGCGATGGAAGGGCGTCCTGTCCAGGATGGGTTCTCACCTTGCTCCCTGAGCTGCCAGGACAAGCTCCAACCACCATTACCCTGAACTGGAATAAGCAGGTTGGAAAAATAATTATATTACTTGTTTTTTTATTAATCCTTCGTAATGTAGGTATAGCTCATATTTACTTCAATGTTTAATATCAGAAGTATTTGGGGTCTTTATTTAGAAGTTTGGTATTCTTGTGACCAGAAATACGCTGTAGGAACTTAACTCTTATTTATATAAATTAGCCTATGGTAAAATTGGTTTTATTATGTCATTTTGCTTAAAGTTGCTGTTTCCAAGGACCTATAGATGACGTTAAGCAAGGACTTACCGTACACATATACTGTAAAATGATTACCACAATAATGTCAGTTAACACATCCATCACCTCACATAGTTACCTTTGGAGTATGTGTGCAAGAACATTTAGGATCTACTCTCTTAGCAACTTTGAATATACATTACAGCATTGTTACCTATAGTCACCAAGCTATACATTAGATCCCCAGAACTTATCCATCTTATAACTAGAAGTTTGTACCTTTTGACCATCATCACTCATTTTCCTCACCTCCACAGCCTCTGGCAATCACCAATCTATTTTCTGTTTCTACAAGTTCAGTGTTTTAGACCCCACATGTGAGATCATACGCTATTCGCCTGTTAATGTTTTAATGAGCCAGAATAACTAGAAGAATAAAACCAAGAAATGTGACATATTCAAGTGTCTGGTGTGAACAGAGCCAGTCAGATAAAGAACTTGTTCACAAAATGGGGTAGAAAATGATTGAAATATAATTGATGGAAGCTTCTTCAAAAAACAGAACTAAGCAGGAAGGAATTTAATAGGGATTTTTGAAGGGTCATTGCCCAAAGGAGTAAGCAGCAACTTCGTACTTCAGGAGACTGTGGAGAAAACAGGGAATAAAGTGGTAAGTATTTTGGCCAAAGCCCAAGTCAGAAACAGCATGTGACACCAGGTCTAGACCTAAAAGGCACAGACTGGCCAGCCAGGAGTAAGACAGGTTGACACAACTACAATTGCAACAAAAGATGTAAATCATGCTATCATTTTTAAGAATGTCAGATTTATTAAATACTCAAGCTCCCACATTTTAACACACAGATATGTTATGGCCCAATCCTTTTGACTGCCATAAAGTAAATGCTGTGTTATTCTCTAAATGGCTGGCAAATAGTGTTAGGTTTGGATGATTTAATACATTGGAAGAAGATAGAGAAGGCTCTAGGCTGCAGCTAGCTCACAGAGGTGAATTTTCTTTCTTCCCCTGGGTGATGGCAGTAGAAGAGATAGAAGTAAATAGCCCTTGACTCCTGTTGGGGGATATCACTGTCAGCGCTATCATTTTTCTACAGTAGCTCTCTCCTTGGGAAGTCCAAAACAGAGTGACACAAAGACTTTGGATATTTTGGCCAATTCCAGAGTAAGGGTACATTCCTGGGACAGAATCAAGAACTTTGAGAGTTTGGGTTTTCTTAAAAACTGAGGCTATATATAATGTGCTAAGAGTTGATAGCATTATTGAGCGTGAATTAAAATGCCTTTAGTTTCCTGCATGTTTTTCAATGCAAAGTAGTACAGGGGAATCAAGGAAAAAACAAAGTCACAAGCCCTGGTTTCAAATTCAAGGGCTACCATTTACAAGTTGTCCACTCAGAGTTTCCACTTGGAGTCCGTGTTTTATCATAAGTTAGAATAATCTATGTCTTAGAGCAGAATGGTGATCATGCTATGGAGCAGACTGGTGGTCGATGTTGTAAGTATATCAGTAAGTTTTCAAATATTGTTATTCCTCAGTCCCTGCCTCCTGCCCCCTACCTACTACCACAGCTGCCCAAGTCTTCTTACCATTTCTGAGCTGCAGTTTTATCACTGGTAAAAGAGGAAATCTATTGATTCTGAGCAAAGTGGTCGTGGTGATCAACTGAGATGAAGGGAGTGTTTCTTGTTATTTTGGCTTCATAGGCATCATCAGTTATAGTCCATGAGAAAATATTAACCAATAACTTTTTTCTTTCTTGCCACACAACACTTTGATTTATAATTTATATTAAAGACAAAGTTAAATAAAAGCTAAAGGTCTATGCCTTAGAATGCTAAATCATCATTGAAATAAACCATTTGGAAAACTCGATGAGCTGTTCAATTTTATACTGTGATTATTCTTTCTCCAGGTTCTCCTCTCAGACAAAAATAGAAAATTTGGTTTGTTTTTCACAGTATTAAGAAAAGCTGAGAAACTGTCTGTGTCAGTGTTATATACTTAGTGAATTTATTATTATTTTTGCAATGCTTTGGCACAGCTCAATTTTAAATGCAATTACCACATTACAATCTTGGCAAAACCCACTGTTCCAAATAATGCTCTCATGTACAAGTAAGTCCTTGTACCAAATGAAAACTGCCAAGGAAAAGGTACTGTTAGATTATATAAAAATGAAAAGTCTCACTGAAGCTCAGAATAACTATAAATTTTATTTCAAAAACATATACTATATACACACAAACTGAAAAAAAGTTATAATTAAGATGTCTAAGTCTCCTGAAATAGCACTCTAATATATAATATAATTCACCATAGGGCACGTAGGCAGCCAGGATCAAACCACATCTCCCTACACTGTGAACTACAAACACAATTAGACTCAATATGTTGAAATATTTCTGCAACTTTCTTCAGGACATGAAGATAAACAGTGATTGCAATGCGGTCAGAAGATTCTGGAATCATTTTATTATCAACCCCGTATCTTGGTATGAGGTAAAGTTTTAATAAAAATGTGTATTTATAAATGTCTCCAAAAACTTGCAGTATTTTTCACTATTTCTGCCTCATGATAATGCTATGTACATGGTCTTTCCAGCATAAACCATTTCTTTCTTTAGCATAGAAACCAACTCTGGAACGAGGACCTATCAAAACTGGCTTTCATTTCCTACTGGGTGATCCTTCTGGGCAGATAAGTGTATAGCTTTTCCTTTCAATATCTACTGGAAAACCTTTTTGAAACAATGCAGGAGGCTAATGACTGTTCCCCTATGGCAGTGGCTCTCAACGAGGGGTTATTTTGACCCCCCAAGAGATATTTGGCAATGTCTGGAGATATTTTTTATTGTTACAGCTGGGGGAGGGGTACTGGCACCTAGTGGGTGGACGTTAGAGATGCTGCTAAACATCCTACAATGAACAGAATAGCCCCACACAAAGAGGAACTATCTGGTCCAAACTGTCAGTAGTGCTGAGGTTGAAAAGCCCTGACCTCTGGTTTGTATCTCTCTCTGACAACATAACAGGTATTGTCCATTAACACTGGCGGCCTGAGTCTCTGTCCCTGGGACAACCATCTACGTGACCATCAACATAAGAGCAGTCCAAACCCTTCATTTCCTGCTGGAATCCCAGAAGCAACACCAGTGCACAGATCCAAGCCAATGCGCTCTTGGTTTGTTTCAGGTTAGGTTTGTGGAATTTTTTGAAGTTCTGGTTTTGTTTTGTTCAATCATTTAGAAAATATGTTTAAGTATCACTCTGGTTTGAACTAGTTTATTAGGTCTATTTTGGACATGTTTTGGTTCAGTTACAATATTAATATTTGGGTTTTGTTCAGGTCAGGGTGTTGCACATTAGTGCAATTCTGACTTTTGGCTATGGTTACTTGGTTTATGGGCTTGCATTAGTGCCCATATGAGTGTGACTGGAGCAGAAAACTGAAGCCCATCACCACCATGGCCACTAGAATCTTCTGTAGGCCAAAGGAATCAATTCGTTCTTTACTTTGTTTTGCTGGAGGACTCAATGCCAAGCACCAAACCAAGAGTTTTTAGGATGCTTCGACTCTCCACTTTCTATTGCTTGGTTTAAAATTCTAATACTTGACTAAGAAAAGTAAATTACTTCATATTATATTTATGAAAAGGTACAACAGTCTCAATATTTTGCGTCTTCTTGAAACTGTTTACTTGAGTACACTGCGAAGAAAAAAGAAAAGAAAAAAGTTCTTACAAATCTCCAGGGATTTTTTTTAAAATGCCCCTTTACTCTTATTTTGCAATGGCCTTGGTTGTGAAATCCTCAGACTGAAAAATACTGGAGGAGTGTTGACTGTGGGATTTTGGTGACAAGATTTCCTTAAGGCTGTAAACAAACCAAATTCATTAAGAGAAAGAAACAGAGGTGGCAGATTTCATCATAAAATGGGGAAAACATGTCCAGCTGAATTATAGATACAGCATGACATGCAGTTGTACGTTTTTTAAAACTTCAGTTTCTGCAGGCTGAAAAAGAACATTTCAATTGGCTCAGTTCATGAAAGCCATCTGCACCTGCTCACAAAACAGTTTGAAGAAAAAAAAATCTGCAGAAAAGATTTTAACTTATACAGACAATAAGGAATAGCCTCTGGTGCACAGGCACAAATAAAGTAGGAATGGTATGAAGCCAAGGTATCATAATTTTTTAAAACTACCAATAAATAATAATCTAAAATCAGCTTACAGCACTATTTCAGTTTTACCTGTGGCAGCTACACTTGCCTGTTCTGGTTGTATGTTAAAAAGTTAGGCGATTAAAATTCAATTATATGGGGTTTTCTTTTATGTAGCCTAGGGTTGAAAGAATTACTGGCAGGAAACTTTAGCTCATGAATTCAATCAAAAATGCTTTCATTTGTCAGAACTGCTTCCTGCCTGTCTCCTTTAAACATCTGCTTCTCCAGTTCAAGGAGCACACACCACACACACACACACACACACACACACACCATATACACTCCTTCCCTCCCTCTTTCCTCCAGTTCAGGGAGAAAACTACTCGGTACACCCTCTTTGTTAAAATAATAAGCAATCACTAAAACTTCCCTTGCAAAAGTTACAGATTCTCTCTTAAACACACATTTGCTCCCAGTAGAGTTTATTTAATATAACTTTAATAGCTTCCTTGTACTCCTCTTTTCCTTTCCGCTTTTAAATTCTGGAAAATCTCAAGTTGACAAAAGGAGACATTTTTAAAATGCGAACCTTCGCAGGGATAAGTCTCGGCCGTCCGGCGGGCCAATGAGAAGGCAACCACGCCGCGAGGTGGGGGAGGGGTTCGGCTGTCGGGAATCGGGGGCACTCCTTAAATGGCAGGCACTTCCTGCCGGAAAAGGCCAGCTCTGCACAAACAGAAATCGCGTGGAAAAAAAGCAGGAGGCGTTACTCAAATTCCAACTCTCTGCGCGTGTCCACGCTCGCGCGGGGCCCAGGCCTGGTTGGACCCATCACCTGGGGAATACGCAGTTTTTCCTCATCGACTTCAGCGTGGTGCTTCCCCCACGCAGCCAAGAAGGAAGACATAGATGTTAAAGTTCTGAGAAAAGCTGAAAGAGCCTTGCGAAAAGCTGTACTTCTTTAAGCAAGACAGAGTCCTTTAGTCCACGCGCCCGCCTTCCTCTGCATTAAGGAACTTCTCTTTAGGAAACTGACTTAAGGGCAGACCTCAGTGGCTTATTCCTTTGCCTTAAAATCGTGCTGTTTCTTCCTCTGGAGATATCTGGAGTAAAAATTAATAAAACTTGAAGCTGCGCTACTGAAATGATCTCAACCCTATTTGAGATTTCTAAAATATCACTCCACTTGAGCACCTCAGTGTCATCCTAGAAGGAAAGACACCAGCTTTAGCAACGCTTACCTAGAATTCAAAAACTTTTAAAACTGTGCAAAATGGTGATGTTTTAATAAGACTTGATACATAATACAGCCAGCTGCTGTATCATGGCTAAGCATAAGAATGTTTTCATATCTAAGCTTTTCTTGAAACACTATAAGTGGAAAAGGAAGCTTCCAGTAATTATACTTTTCCTATTCTTATAGATAGAAGAGTTTGAGCTCTAATGATTGGAAAAATACTAGTATTCCGAAAGATACGACAATAAATACATTAATAATTTCTATATATTTTATTGTTCACCCTTAAAAAAAGGTTATTGGCTTAAAGCCATTCATTGTTATGTTAACAATTGTAACAACATTAACTAACATTTCTGAGCATTCACTACAAATTTCTTTACATGAATTAATTCATTTAATCCCCACAATCCTATGTAGAACTATATTATGTACATTTGAAGAAACAGATTTATATCCTTAATTTGTTGTAGGCCAGACACTTAGTAGGTAGCAAAGCTGTGACCCATACCCAACACCTGGAGTCTCAAAGCATACACACACTATTCAAACATCTATCCATTCACCTATCCATCCATCTATCCATCTATCCGTCAATCCGTCCATCCATCCACCTGTCTACTCACCCAACCATCCATGCACCCATCCATCCATCCAAAATGAAATGCATATTATTTGAGTCAAGCAAATGAGATAGATGTACATAAAACATTAAAAATAAATATTTTATCCAACTGAAACATAAAGAACATGAGATATTGTAAAATGTCTGATATCAGATTAATAACACATATACACACTGAAAAAATAAAGTCAATGAAACTGGTATCAACAAGAAATCCAATACTCCTTTGACATATAAAATATAACATTCAAGATATTTCTCCAAAGACCAATTTTTCCTTGAATTTTCCAAAGAATTTGCAAAAATAAATTCTGGGAGCATTTGGGAATAGCAAGTTTCCAAAACAAAACGTGCATAGCTAGATTCGTTTGTCAGTTTTACCATTTTCTCTTTCAGTGGAAAGTTCATTGGACAAATTAAAATTTTACCCTAGACAGGATGTGAGAATGTTTTTGTAAATCACAATTTACTGTATATTAATGCCATGTGAAAGTTTTCTTTCCCAAACAAGAACCCACATGAAACTTGGTTATTAAACCTTAAATAAACCTTTCGTACATACCTAGAAGCCTCAAATTGAAATTACCTATAAATGGGTTTTTAGATTTCTTTCTAGTTTAATTCCTGACTGTGTAGGGCAAAAGGTTACATCCTTTATATAAACTTCTGCTTTGGGTTAAAACCAATAAATCCTCATTTTGAGGTTTCATCTGAAATGCATCAAGTTGGTTGATTTACTTCAATATTAGCTTGCACGGGTTATAAAACTGTAACCCAATTTAAACTATTTCTGTCTTCACCAGAATTGCACAATTAAGTTTAATTCTTTACATTTTGCTCTCAACAAAAACATGAAGGCTTATTGTGTGCTAGGTACTATGCTAAGCACTAGGGACAAAAAGTACAGAAAACGCAGTCCCTATGCTAGAAAAAGTTAGAGACTCATTAAAGACACCAACAGGTCAATGTATCTTAAGAACTGGATAAATGTCAAAAATGAAGCATAACCCAGATGTACAAGGACTCATAAGAAAAAGTGATCAATTCATGGAAGGCCCTCTTCTCTACAAAGCATCTCATTCATCCATTCAATAAATATTTATTGGATTTTGAAGGATAAGGAGGTGTTTACAGGTGAGGAAGACAGAAAAAACATCCTATGCAAAAGCATGACGTTCCAAAAGGGGTTTCATGTTCAAGGACATGGTTAAAAAATGTACAAAATGCAGTGGAAGCACGACAGATCAAGTGATTGATTTGGTCAGGGGTGTCAAGGAAGGCATCAGAGAAGACATGAACTACCTCCTGAATGCATCCACAAACTCCGCTGATAATTCTGAAAGGCCTCTATAGTACAGATTAAGTGCTCAATCCCTTTGATATCAAACCAGTGAAAAAATTTCTGTGCCATTTTAGTAAAAGTCTAGATAGAGTCAAATGTACCTAACTTACTAACTGAGGAACAATTAAGTGTTCCCACATGCACGGTAGAGAAAGACCAGACTGCACTTACTGCAGTATCACACTCAGGAATGTAGTTACCCATGGTGACTGATCAATGTATCTAATGTATAAGGTTGGAGGTCTGCTCTGAGGACACCATTGAGGACATACACGGAGTTTGTCAATTAAGAACAGAGAGCCACCTCCCTCAGACTAGCAGTTCTCACAGACTCCTCACCCTGTCTCAATTGTTAATTCCGACTGAAACAAGGACATGATTCATACCCCCAGTTGCTTTTCTTTTCATGTGTAGCATGATCAAAAGAATAATTATACAGAGAGGAATTCTGCAAAGACAAAAATTGCGTGTGATCCTCCTTACATAAGGACCTCAGTGTGCTGCTGGAAACCCTCTGATTTGTTCTGTTGACTGGCAGCTTCAGGTTACAAACAGGGAACACAGAGCCCTCATTAACATCTTCCTAGCCTCCAACAAATATAGAGTGGGCTCAACACACCCATTTAGTTTTGACAAGTACATATCAGATGCAGACCCTGCAAAAATAATAAGCCTTAGTAAACAACTTGATGACTTATAAGGAAAGAGAAAGGGGACACATACAGCTCAGTTAAGCCACCCTAGAAGAAAAGTTTGGAGGCCTTGCTAAGAGAAGAAATCTGAGTAAGGAGTTCAGTGCCTAAAAAAAAAAAAAGGTTGCTATGCTTTTAAACTCTTCCCACACACTCTTGCCAAACAGCTATACTCCCACCCCAACCCACATGCATGAAGCTTAAATCAGAAAGGGAAAAGGTCAAGCTTCCTATGGGGAAATTATAGCATTTTTTTTTTTTATGGGATTGGCAGATTAACATCTGCTTTCCAAAAAAATAATTTCACCCTGGTTAAATGAAACTTTGTCTACTCTGTAGATGCCCCTGCCTTTGTCTCTGCGGAACAGAAGGTGGCTAACGAAACTACACACTCGAGATTGCCAGTCTCACTTAAATTCTGGACTACTAACTTCAGGTGGGGCATCAGTGCTGTACCAATTATAGTACATTTTTCTGGCTCTATCCTACATGACCATTTCATATCTTTTCCTCTCTCTTCAAACCTCCAGCACCTTCTGTCCAATTCTTACTCCCAGTTGCTGAATGAAATTGTTTCCTATTTCACTGTGAAAACAGAAGAGAACTTCCACAACCTCCCACCAACACAGCTACTCACTTAACCAAATATTTATTCCTGCCTTCTCCAATATGGTTGTCACTAGTCACGTGTGGCTGCTGACCACATATGGCTAGTCCAAATTGAGATGTGCTTTTTGTGTAAAATGCACTGGATTTTGAAAATTTAGTATGAATATGAGTGTAAAATATCTCATTAATGTTTTATAGTCAGTATATGTTTTAATGATAAGTTGCACATATTGGGTTAAATAAAATCATTAAAATTAATTTCACCTGTCTCTTTTACTGTTTTAAAAGTGGCTGCTAGAATTTTTAAATTACGTGTGTGACTCGCATTGCATTTCTGTTGGATACTATTGCCCTATTCTCTGCTGTTATTATGAAAGAACTACCATGCTTTTAGTTAAGAATAAGATATACCCTCCCTGTACATTAGAATCCTATCCTCCCTCACACTCAAGGCCTTCACTCCAGTAATTCTCCCTGCTTTCTCTTTCTTCACCAATTTCTCCCCTCTAATTTGATCATTCTCATTCACATTAAAACAGGCTGCTATCTCTCCTGTTTAAAAATTAAAAAAAAAAAACCTTGACCACATATCTTGATCAGTTACCACCTCACTTCTTTATAACATACCTCCTCGAAAATATTGTCTACACTTACTGTCTCCAATTCTTCTCATTCACCTCTTATAAATTCGCTACAATTCCTACCCATTCCACCAAAACAGCTCCTGTCAAGGCAGTGTGTGCTGGAGCTAGCAGAAGCCAACTGTTAAATGTTCAATAATTTTGCAGGCTACCCATTAAACAACTTGTAGTTTGAAATTGGCTATGACAGAAGCATTTACAATGTGGAAACTGGTAGATCCTACAGATGAGGGTTTTGTTGTGTCTTAGAAAGCCAGTTTACCATCATACCAGTGATTGAAAGTTATCAATGGCCTTCAATAAATGTTGTGATCAATTATCAGTTCTCAGCTTACCTAATTTATTTGCAGCATTTAATGTGGTTAAACACTTCCTCCTTCTTAACTTTTTTCTTCACTTGCCTTTTGGGGCACCATCTCTCTCCTATGTCTTCTTTTCCCTCACTGAACACTCCATCTCTGTCCCTTTTGCCAGTTCCACTTCGACTCTCTGATCTCTAAATACCGAAGAGTCTCAGTAGTCAGGCCAAACACATCTTTTCTGGTGTTTTCTGTTTTGTAACCTTAAATACCCAAATGTAAACTTTTGGGCCAGACTGTGCCCATGAATTCCAGCTTACTTATGCCCCTGCCTACTTGACATCTTCATTTAGTCGACCAATAGGCATATTCAACTTAGCATGTCCAAAATGAAAATTCTAATTCTCCCTCCCTCCCTCTTCTTTCTCTGTTGCCAAACATGATATTCCAATAACATTCCCCAGCTTAAAAAATGGCAATTCTAGTTATATTCATTTTGAGTTTTCCTTGGTTCTGCTCTTTCTTTGACACCCTATATCCAGTGCATCGGCACTTCTATTGGGTCTATTCTCAAAACTTATCCTGTCTTACTCGGAATCAGAGAAAAATTTCTAATGGTCTACACAGGGCTACGAGGCACCCCTGCTACCTCTCTGACCTCACCTCCCACTGGTCTCCCTTAGTTTACTCTGATCCAGCTGACTCAGAGGCTTTGTGCTTGCTGTGTTGTCTGCCTGAGAACTCCTCTCCCAGGTAGCTGCATGGCTCACTCCCTGACTTCCTGCAGGGCCATTCTATACGAAGTTAATCTCTTTCATGGCACTTATCACCATATGACACACTATATTGTTATCTGTGTTTATCATAGATCTAGCCTCAGCAGGCAAATTATTTTTCATTGCTGTACACATACCTATAAGAGTGCTTAGCACATAGTGAAGGCTCAGCAAATGTTTGTTGAATGGATGCAACAACTGATGTCACATTACCAGCTTTGGATCACGAAGAAAGCTACTGTCACTTTCTGTTCTCTGTAAAGCACTAAGCGATGGAAACATCTTAAACGGCAAAATATTTCATTTCTCTCCCAGACTGCCTTTGCATAAGGACTCAGTAGTGAATGAGGCTTTTGGACCTGGCGAAACAATTAAATCTAACTCAATTCATTTGGTGATAATGACACAACAAACTCTTTTAATACTGCCTTTTAAAAAGGGGAACTTCAGGAATGTCTTCATCTGAAAGCCCTCTTGATTTCATACCAGGGGTTCCTGCCAGAAGAATTCTAATAGAAACGACTGAAATTATTCCCTAGGACCATGGCCCTGGTCGATTTGTGGAGTGGTGGAGTGGGGTAGAAGGAGGGAAGGAGACAATGAAACAAATACCAAAGGTTTTAACAATTTTCTGTCATTATCAATAGAGTAGTCTTTACAGAGTACATATACATAACTGTGGTTATTTTCCCCTCACCCCTTTCTCTTCTGCTGTTGGCTTGCCTCAAAATCTGATGTTGAATTCGTCCAGTGAAAACTGTGTCTCCAAAATTCCTATGTCTCTTTAGTAAACTAAAGGTGGTAGGGGACCAGTAGGAGGCAATCCTCTCATCCTCATTCTCCTCAGGATTTTTATAGGGGGGATGTGTTTCTGATATGTCAATAGCTAGAATTCAGAACACACACCACAACTCATACATGATAATTGGCAGTCTATACTACCATTTTTTAAGATACTAGGATAATTAGATAGGTAAGCCTACATTTTAACTATCTCTTGTAACATTATTTTTATGGGAAAGTGTATTAGGAGATCCAAATTCTTGCTGTATAACTGATTTTTTGGAATATAAATTATTTATAAGTTAGAAGTTCCTACATAATCAAAAAGGTTTCTTAGTCGAGTCTAAAAGCCAAGTATGTTCTAGCCTTCTATAGTGATAGGAGCAACCAGCAGTGATCGGCCCTTTGATTTATGAGGTATTAGAGGTTCCATCCACAATTGAAAATGTTGGAGAAGCATCATTGAAAAAAGCAAACCTACGACTATGAACAAAACAAACCATTTAAACACCAGATAGTATAGCAAGAACTCTCCTAGATGTATGGCCTGGCTAATGTCCATTCTTTCCTATATATTTTGATCCATAAAATTATGTTTCTTATGTTGTTGGAGAATATGTGCTTCTCTCTCTTATTACATACACATGCTCACACAGACACAGACACAGACACAGACATATGTAATTGATAATGAAATGAACCAAAATTTATTGAGTACTGAAAATGAACCACACATTGTATTGGGTTCTCTAAATTTTATAATACTTAATAATTACCTCCTAGGTATGTATCAAATATTTCACATGCATTTTATCTAATTCCCACAAAAATGATAGCACACCTTTATGTAATGTTTTGTGCAGGCATTGTTCTCAGCCCTTTATCTATACTAATGCACAACAGTTCTATGAGGCAGGTACTAGCACCATCTCCATTTTCAGATGAGGCCACTGAGGCACAGAGTGGGTATGAGACTAAGGTCTTACTGGCTGCAGCTGGGCTTTAAGCACAGGCAGTTTGAGCTGTGTCCTTTGTCAACCAAATCTTGCTGCCTTTTTCATAGCAACACATGAGGCAGCATCTTCATTATCTGCATTTTCCAGATAAAAAACTACATGAAGTCCCTTGCACAAGGTTGCTTAGTCAGTAGGCACTCAATCCCAGGGTGCTTATGTAATAGTCGGGGTTCTCACAATACCACACTCTCACTCTCAGAACTCCCACTATGGTATCTTGTCTCTCTAAATAAATATTTAGTTCCTTAAAGTCTACTGGTGTGCCTTAACACTATTTTGCATAATCTCTCAAGCACAGAAATACCAAAGGCTCTGCAAGAGTAGATATTCAACATAGGAAAGAAACCCACACAAAGAATGATTTTGCTTTGTATGTAAAGATAAGCAAAAACCTCGTCAACACCACAGCTTCCCTTTGTTTCTGAGAAAACGCCAAGGAAAACTGACTTTGATTTTCTAAATCTTTGATTTAGCCTACTAGAGGCAAATCAATGCTAAAATAACTATCGAGAGCCCCCCGAGACGTGCTGATCTAACATGACTAATGCCAAGGAATTCAGACATTAAATTGATCTTGGAAACCAAACTCTTCTTCCTTAACTCCAACAGAAGAGAAATCACAAAATTCACATGAAGTGGAAATCTTTTTATCTAGACTGTGGGGCTTGTCATTTACTAAATGCAAGTAGAATATCTCCAACACAATCTTGTTTACGAAGCAGATCAGGTTACTTCAGTAATCAAGGGAGTGCTGCCTTTTTTATTATACTAATTGCAAGGATATTTTGCTGGCAGCACACAGAAGTTGGCCACCAAAATGTATCTAAAATCCTCAGAGTCTCGTTTAATATCTTTATCTTCGTTGAGAAAGAAAACCTAGGTTGTAAACCCCATTTCTCTTCAAGAAAAGGTGAAGCCATTCCAGCATATGTTTTTAATGATTTATATTGTTTGACAATGGAAAGGTAAATTCTCTCACAGGATTTACGGTATAATTCTCAGCCATCTGAGTTCTGTTTATTTCACCTTGTCTCATTGCTCAGCGAATTATAATTAGATGGAAGCACCATGTCAGGGCATCTAATAACTCCAGCATGGGACATTGTGACTGTTACACGTATTTTTCTCTGTGAAAATCAAGAAAACTTATTGATAGTCCCCATGTCCCTCTCTCATTATGGTACTATCAGGCATATTTAAGGAAGAGATGATAAACTCTAACCTGGTATACAGGAGTAAACATAATACACTGAAAGAATCGTTTGAACTTTTTAATGATAAGAACTCATGTAGAACCTCTGAAGGAATTTTGATAGGTCAAATTAAGATTATTTTAAAACACAGGGAAATTTTATTTGAAGTTAAATACTGGCAAATCCACATACAAAAACAAAAATAGCCCTCTGAGACTTTCGCTCAAGATAAAGTTCTACTAAATCTATGCAAATAGTAATAACACTTTCTAGAAAGAGTTCTTAAGTAAGTCACACACACAAACCTCAGTAGCAGCACAAAACATCCTTTGTTGCCGGACGTGAGAAAAACACACTCGCTTCTAAAAAAAGCCATAGGAAGGAAGTGGAAGAACCTCAGGGGCGAGTGGGAGTGTGAAAGGAATGCTGCCGCTGTTTAAAAAAAAAAACATATAAACTTGCTGTGGCCCTTAATAGTAGGGCAGTAGTTCAAGTAAGTGAAGCAAAATCTTTGCAATATTTTTTTCCTACCCTGTAGGTGTACTTATCAGCCAAATAGATTTGAAAATCCTGATAAAAGTATGTTGATATTCTGGCATGAAATTGCCCCAAGTTAAAAAGTTCTTTAAAAAAAAAAATCAAAGAAACTCAAACACACCTGCATTTGATTCTAATTTCACAGATCTCAAAACGACTTAGATTGTCAAAAAAAGAAAAGAATTACAGGAAAGGTTATCTGAGAGGTAAGCAGTGTGCTGAAATTTTGCAGTGTAACAAAATACAAAATGGGCTGTATCTATGAGAAGATAAACTGAAGACTATTCTGAAAACACAAATATGATCATGCTGCCTCCCTGCTTAAAATCCCTTAATAACTTCTCATTGTGCCAGCGATGAACACTAAGTTCTCAATATGGCTTACAAAGTTCTTTATGATCTGGTCGCTGCATATCTATCAAGATTAATGTCAGAGCTTACATTGACTGATTATGTACTCAACACAGAAATTCTTTCAATTAACTTCATAACTATCCTTTGAGGTGGAAACTCCTACTGTCCCCATTTTTCAGATGCGTAACGGGAGAAGTCGAGGTATTTGCCTAAGATCATAAAGCAAGAGAGAGAGTGGTTGTGACAGACAATGTTTACTGAAGAAATCAATACACATACTCAATCCCCTCCACTTGGCTGCCTCCATTATCAGAGCTGGAAAATCTCCATTCTCACGTTCCCTGTTTTCCTTAGTAGTTGGGTTGTTTTCTAGCCAATGACATGCAGGCAAAAAGTGCACCAGAGGATTTCTGAAAAGCTTTTAACTTTTCTGATGAAAGAACCTGGCAATTTCCCCCCTTTCTCCTCCCTCCAGTGGAGCCAGCATGCCTGGGGCCACTTTCTAGACTCAGAAATGACAAAGCAACAGATAGAGAATGCAGAACAGGAGATGAAAAGAGCCTGTGATGAACTCATTGCGTCCTTCACCAACCCTGGACTGCCTATTTTCAGCCTTTTTGTTTTGTGGGGACAATATATTGAACTTTATATATGAACCTTAATGACACAAGCTTTCTGTTATTCCCAGCCAAAAATATTCCTAATTGATAAACTGTGAGACCAAGATTCTAACTCAGAAAATTTGACTCCAGGGGCCATGAGTTTAATAATCCCATTCCTCCCCATTGTATTCTCCCTTTCACTCTCTTTGCTATGCCCACAACGACTTCTGAATCCCTTAAAACCACCATGTTTCTTCCTGTCCCCAAACCTTTGTTCTTCCTTCTGCCTGGAGGAATCCCCTCTACTTATCCTTTAGATCTTAGCTTAAATATCTCCTCCTCGGGGAAGTCTTTTCTTATCTTTTTACATCTTCCAGACAAAGTCAGTTCCCTCTATAGCACTTATCGCAATTACAAACAAATGAGTATCGAATGCCTGTCTCCTATGCTACACAGTAAGCTTGTGAGGCTGAGAACAATGTTTCTGATTGTACATAGTAGGCAATATTGATTAAATGAGTAGATAATACAGGCATTCCTCACCCTAAATTCTTGAGCTAGACAGACAGAGATAGGAAGTCACTCATCTCACTCATTTGAAACCATATAAACATTTCAGGCTGGAATATATCTTGTTTGAGTCTTGTTAGCTGCCATAAATATCTCAACAGAAAAGTAAAGGGAAACCGAGCTCCAGAGGCTGAGTGCAAAGACAGAGGAGATCCCAGTAAAAAGAAAAAAAAAAAACAACCTCCAGTCCCAAGGTAGTGGCAATCCCAGAAACCGAAAAGTACTATAAGAAGAAAACAATGAGTGGCAGGATATGGGAACTACAAATGAAAGCAGGGATTACCTTGTAAAATACAATTTTCAGCAGGCCAAATATAGACACAATATAGTAATTTCTGTGATCTCAAGTTTTGCATTCAGCATTTTGGCTTTTCTGTGGGAAAATGTTTCCAATTTTATAGTGGAGTCGTAGGAAAATGTTTCAATTTATGTAAACTTTGTTTTATTGCCAAATTTTCTGCAGTGGGTCTATTCCAGAAAGCAAGAGAGAATTCGTTTGCATCATCTTCTTAAAATCACAGCTCTTTGTGCTATTAGAACACTCTCGTCACCTTGTAACTGATCATTTTATACTCCTTTCTCCTCCATTAGACTGTGAATTCTTGAGCATAGGAATCTCGTGACTTATTTAATTTTGAGTTTTTGACATGGAGCACAGAGCTGGCACAGAATACAAACACACTATATCTTGTTATTATGAAGAATCAACAAAATGCATAGGCATGTAAGGCATTTAGTAAATACATGTCAAATCGAATCTTTGATAGATGACTTAGAATTGTTTTCCTTTCAAGGTATTTGTTCAGTGAGCCTAATTACAGAGTTCACGATCCAACAAAGTCTTCATTATGGGGGGGAAAAAAACTAGAAAAGAGTCTTGGAGTTTCAAGACAATATGACTTGAAATAGCAACTTCCTTTTTATCATCTGCATAGTTCAAGTGCAAAGACAACTCAAAACTTGAAATGAAAAAAAAATTCTACTGTAGTTCTCTGCTCACCAATTCTAACCATCTTGTCTTTTTTCTTCACGGTGTTTTCTGTGATGGAAGAAGAAAGCAAAGTAAAAAAGGGGAGAGACAGATGAGATGGGAAAGATAGCCAGTAATAGAAAGGAAAAGAATAGTTTGGAATGAAGAGCAAAAGTGGAGAGAGGGCGAAGACTGAAATAACGGAAAATACAAAGAATGGAAGCCGATTCTCTCTCATTTTCTCCAGTTTCTATAAAAGTGTATGCAGATTTGGCTATTCAATTTTGACTTTACGGCCTGCTCAACTGTCACAATTTCTTTTTAAAGAAATTAATCTAGCACTAAATGGTTTTAATTTTTACAATGACATGCCGTGACTTTTGACATCTTTGGGTCCTGCTCATTAAAACCATCGACTAAGTCCAGAGTACATCAGTAGAGTAGCTTTAAGAATACCTTTAATGGGTGATGAACATAATCTATTTCCACATTTACAGAAAGTGAAACTTCTTTAGTGCATATTGTAATCCGCCTACTTAGTAAATATTGCGTGTCTTCATTTGCATATTGTGCCAATTACATACATGTTGGTCCTAGGTCAGTTACCTCTGCGCTTGTACAAATGTGAATGGAATTCAGTCCTGAAATGGGCTAAAACTATGACAAAAACATATTAGTAGCAAGAAAAAATGTTTGCTTCAAATATATAAATTACATTAATTTTCTACTGCCTTAAAAAGAATGAAACTGAAAGAGGCAGCTTGCAGAAGCTTACACATGCTTAAAAACCACATCCTGTTGTTATTCACTGCCCTGGCACAGAGGAGCTGGTTGGTGAACATTCTCATTAGGGTCCCATTAGCATTGATTTGCAGAAGGCTTCTCTAAGGAAAGAAGTCCCGTTCACCCTCATCCTCCCTCCATATGGTTGGGCAATGGCCCAGGCACCACCACTGATGAACATCATTTACTGAGTAAACACCTAAGCCCAAGAATACAGTGGTCTAACCCAGTAAGCGTATATCTTCAGTTGAAAAGCACATACCTCCATACTTCATTCCAGCCACTATCAGCAGATTTTAAATCACCCATGAGCTGAGGCCCATTTGCCTAGGGCCTAAAAGAAATTATAACAATGACGAGAGGCCTGATCAGAGGCAGCCAGGGAGAATAAGAGCAACTGTGGCTCAGACTTTTGTTCCTTTTTATTTATGTATCTGGTTGAAATGCATGTGTTTTGGCTGCAGGCAGATGTCGTTGGTATCCTAGCCTTTTGTACAGGAAGCTGTAGAAGGAGGGGAGGATGACTGGTAGGAAACAGGAGGAGGACTTGCTGGGTGGGAACAAAGAATATTTTATAGGCCAAATGGCATTTTTTTGTTAGCCCGATGAGTTTTTTGAAAAAGCTATTTGTAATTCTGTTCAGAACCCTTTCAAAGGGTGAAAACCATCCTAACAACCTTATGGTCCAAATAATTGCAGAACGTTGTTTTAAACTAGTATCTTGAAGTTTCCTCCTTTATGTTACTCTACTTAACAACCACAGGCTCTTCCTAGCGGCTCCCTGGCTATCCGCATGTCTTTTTAATTTTCTAAGAGAAGACTGGCCCCCTTCAAGATGTTCCACCAACTCAGCCCTGTTTTCCTCAGATGTTTCTTCTTTTTCTTCTTCTGTAAAGCATGTGTTGATAGACTACAGGGAATTGATTAAGATTTATTTTTTAGACAGTGTTTTCTCCTTGCAACCAAAAGTCGGCCTCACTAGGAAGCGCAGCCAGGGCAAATGATTCTAATGCACTTTGCTCTGATGCTTCCATCTCAATAACCCTTTAAAATGAAAACTGGAGAGAGTGAAGTGAAAAACTCATCTCCATCTGGAAGCATTTACTCGCAGAGGTGTCTTTAGCTTCAGTTGTTTGTCTAGAATTTCCATTTATGAACCGACCTTCCTTTCTCCTGTGGGTATGTTGAAGACAACTGTTTGCAAAATCCATTTTATGCAACAATCCAGAGGTTCCTTCAAACTCAGTCAGGCTGGAAAGGCTAACCATGACTCATAAGATCCCTGACACACATAAAAAAGTCATAAGTCAAGGAGAAAGCTGATCCCCAATGGATGCTAAGGGTAGCTGCCAGCTCACCTGACAAGTCAGTGTACTGTCATCAAACCAGTTTCTTGCTTGGAAGACCTTGAGTTGTCTCAGTAAAAGTGTCAGCACCCCTTTTTCTGAACACTATCCACATGTATGACAGGGCCTGAGTCCAACAGAAGGTGTCTTTAACCTTTTTATGCTTTAATATAAAGGTTACCTGAAGAAAAGCCTTAGGATATGCTTTCAAGATACTGACTCCTGATTTTAAACATCAGGATGTCATGTTCAAAGCTCACCATTCTTTCAAAGAAGCAGGAAGGGTTGCTGGCCATCCACAGAGAAATTTTATTCAACAAAACAGTCTATAATCCTAGAGACACCTATGCCACATTCCTGAAGGTCAGTCAGTTTAAGTACTTCTCTGAAAATGCAGGTTCCAATGCTATGTGGTCTGTTTGGACTTGTGTTCCCTCTGTATGGTGTATGGGGTCAGCGTGGGGAGGCAAAGCAGCAGTCTAGAAAGATGGTGGAAGAAGAGAAGAAAGAAGAGAGAATGCCCGGCACTGGAGTTACCCTCTGAGAACCAGTCTATACTCAAGTGACACTGGAATAACAGAAGAGGAGCTCTTCAAGAATTGGGAAAGTGGCAGACGCTCTGTTACAACACACACATCCTCAATTCTCTCTTACTCATCTCCTTTCTAGAAGATAAAGTTGAACATTTTTTTTCCCAACTTCCCTTGTCCTTGGAATGGAGGCATGGCATAGTTCTGGCCAAGGAGATGAATGTCTGCTGGGAGAGGGGTGTGCTCCTGAGAAACGAGAAGCTTTTCTGATGAAGGCACATCTGTGCTAGCCCCACTCCTCCCTTCACCTCACTTTGAATGTCAGTGTGATACCTGGAGATTCAGACGTGAAAGAAAGTACAAGAGAATCTCAGATACCGACCTCGAGACTTGATATTATTCAGTCACTAATACCAGCAATAACCTATCTTCAGAAATATTGTAATATGGGGAAAAATATTTGTTTCAAACACTATTAGTCAGTTTTCTGTCATTTGCAGTCCCCCTGCTCCCCATGCCATCAAAAAAATCCAAATTGATTTGTCAGGGGAAGCAGATCAAATAAGAAGCTATTTATTCTAAGAAAGCTTCTAGGGGAGAGGGCAGTTTTGAAAAACTGAAGCGAAACTGAATATCTTTCAGAAGGTAACAATTTAGCATATCCTGGAGCCTCATAATTTATTTCAAGTTTTATGCCTGCAATAATTTAGCATCATTACTCCATCCACTAGTTCATGACATTTGTTTAGATGAAAGACAAGACATATCAAATAGTCATAGCCATAGAATTACTTTTGTTAACTGTTTGTATTTATGTTTATATAAGTATCTAACCTTATTTTTCTGTATAAGGCAAAGGTATCAGCTAATGGGGTATTTGGCTTGTCCTCAGTCCTTTTTATCATACCGGACCATTTTCAGAGAATTTCTAAAGAAATTTAACATAATGACTGGAAAGAACAAAATAATCTTGCTTGGTCACTAGTGGGCTATGTGACATTGTGCAAGTTACTTCAACTCTGTGAGCCACATATCACTCATCTATAAAATGAAGAGCTGGATTAGTAATTCTCTCAGCTCTATGTTCTAAGAAGTTTGATCATAAGCAACCAAGTTATCTAACCAGAGACAATCTTGTAATTATTTTTTCACCAAAAGGTATTATGACATATTTCTAATATATCACCATGAATAAAAATTTAAATTTTAAAATTCCTATTTGATAGTCAGTTCATAAAAATCAATAGCATTCTCTCACCCAAAAAGCCATCTCCTTCCTGACTTTTAATTCTCTATATTATTGTTTTCAAAAGATGATCTGAAGTCCTTTCATCTTGCTGGGTCCCATTCAAGATCTACTGAACTAGAATATCCAAGGATGGAACCCAGAAATCTGCATTTTTTTGCAAGCATCTTGGGACACTCTGACATGCACTAAAATTTGAGTGCCGCTCATCTGGAAATAATTGTCACTAAAAGTATGAAATTGAGACTCGAGTAGATTAAAAATTATATAGAAGGTGTTATGATAAAAGAGAGTTCAGTCACAAATTCAGTTCTTCGCTTTTCTAAAGGTACTGACTCAAGGTAATTTATAACTTACCCCTAATTAGCATTATCAATTACATAAATGAAATTCACTGAAACACAGTGAAAAAACGTCCCCCAGGATTTTGATTACCTCTCATTTTGCCTCCTCTTGGTTTTTTTTCCCCAGCCAGTCGCCATGTGTTTTCATTTTAAAATTTTAACTCATTTTTAATCCTCGTTTTAATACTATTTCATTTGTCACCCAAGAAATGGCAAATTTTTAGATAAGCTGGTTGCAAGTGCCAAAACCTTCCTGTGTTTTCTGGTTTCTGTTCAGTCTTATCATCCACTAATAAACCAAGGAATTTGTACTTACTTTGCATCAATGTGTTTATTGATCTCTATTTGACGAGGTTTGATAGGAATCATTATACTGCTGTCCAGTAGCAAACTGCTTACCCAGGATTTTGATAAACAGTTCAGGACTTTCTAGTCTACTTTATGTATTTGGGTGGGGTATACCATGGTATTATAATATCCACATAATTGACTTATTTCTCAAGAACACTTTATTCACTCTAAGATTAGTTGTATATCACTTGTTTAACCAATTGTGAGTCATTCGGTTTTTCTTTAATTACAAATCAGAAAAAAAAAAAAACCTCTCCAAAATTCCATGTCTAATTCAGGTATGTTTTGAATATACTTCCTAAGCCTGCTAAAAGTAGGAACTAGATCTGTAAGAGACATCAACATTGTTTGCTAAGGTTTCAAAGCCGATAAGGTCACTTAAAAGGCAAGATAAAACAAATCGAAATAAACACACTGAATCAAAAAAAGGTTAAAGCCATTATACTTCCAACAACTTAAGAGCAATATTAGTCAATGTTATTTCATCACAATAACATGTTCAGCATTTCTGAAATGTTTCTCAATCAAAAACTGTTTGTGTATCTTACAAAAAAAATCAAACCATTAATGAGGCATATATAGCACCTTAAAAGGAAGTCTGATGCCCACTGTGAAGGATGAAGAAGAACCTAAGAGGCTGGTGACCCCACACTGATTACCTGCATTCACCCATAAGGAGAGCTCAGATAGTTTTAAAAGAAAGGAAGGATGGAACGGGGTCCTGGCATTTTATACACCTCTAAGCACAAGGCAAATTCCTTTCAATGTGTTCTTTGGCTCTGCAATGTGGAGGGAGGCTGGTGTGTCTACAAGGAGCCCTCTAAGTAGTCAAAGTGCTTGGTTTCATTAACAGAACACACGATTTGAAGTCAAGAGACCTGAATATACATTCTGTGATTTTTATTTATTAGTTGTGTAATCTTGAGCATGTCACAATCTCCCTGAGTCTATTTGTGCCCTCATGAGAGATCTGTAATAGTGTATTAAAATACCTCCTTCTTGGGGCTTCTGTGAGGAAAAATTGAGATAATGGAAATCCCTCTGAAATAAATGTTGGTTATAGTTATAATTCAGATAAGGGCCAGATCACTTTCTTAGGCCCTATATACTCTGCAGTAGCCAATTGTGCCCAAGTGTCTCCTATATGTTCTGTCATCCTACATTTGCCCACATTTGCCTCAGCAACTATTCATCCCCATGTAACAGGCTGTGGGTGCTTTGTAAAGCCCTCTCACCAACTGAGATGCTGTCAGCTGTTGTAGAACTGGTTACAGGGAGTGGAACTCATCAGTTCATGTTTTATATGACCCAGACCCCCGACTCAGTTCAGTGTCTGGAAACTCTGACTCCTGCATGCTGCTGGAGAAAAAGTGATCTCCAAACCAACACCTACCTCTGGCAAGAATGTGCACTGGAACAGAATGAGGCAAAAATAAGTCATTCGAACACAATATGCAAGAGTGTGTGCAACGATGTTTTATGGCTGAACATGAGCTCTTTTTGATTGTTAACATGTCCTGTTCTTTTGTGCCACCCACACAAAAATGTGTTCTATTAGGAGTCAGGTTCTATTCCTGAGCCTCTTAGTCACACTGGGCAAGCCGTTTTAATTTCCCTCAGCTTTATTTTATCCATTTTGGAATCTCTCCTTGTCCACTCCACCTCTCTGAGGTTTCAAGTTATATCTTATAAGCTAATTAAGGAGGGTCTGCAAATTAAGCTTTAGAAATTGTACTAGCTGTTATCACAAAGAGTTGTAATACTAAACCACTTCTTAAGATGCATCTGAAAAGGTTGAAAGTAGTACAAATCATCGACATATTTAATACACGAAATAGCCTTTCTTCGGCTTACCACATTCTGTATGAAGAGGAAAGTTCTGAAGAACAAGACCCTCTGGCTTTCAAAAAGGTAGCAGACGGCCAGAACTTAACAATACTGAGGCTACAATATTAACCTAAGGAAATCGGTGCATTCAAATTGCTATGTAAACAAACTGTATTACTTACTCTTTAGTGCATAGAACACGGTGTCAGCTGACTTTCATTAGGAATTTGGTAAAGACTGCTACAGAGGATGACGAACTACAGAAGAGGCTAAGAAATTGCCAAACCAAGCATGCTCAGCGCAAAGCATTTCAGTTCAAGTAAATAGCTGGAAAAGCGGGGGCCCTTTCCCAGCCTAAGTGCTTGGAAGTGGAAGTTGTCAGGAGCTGAAAGTGTGGTGAAAAAACGAGAGATATTTTCCTCACAAATTCCTCCTGCAAGTGGTATAATCTTGTAAGGGAATAACTAGAATATGGTTTATGATGTAGCTCACATCACTGAAGTCTGCATAGTGGAAACCCTGTTCAAAAGAGAAGGAGCAGATGACTCAGCAGCAAAGACTCTTTCTGACGTCAGTACCAAACTAGACTTTAAGAAGACAACAGTTTCAAGAACAATATATTTGTACTATTCTGAACTTCACCGACAAAGTGAAATTGACCACATCTTTCTAATTAATTATATTTCAAAATGGTCTACAAGCTTCAAATGCTGACTTGACCTCAAGGATAAAAGCTAAATCCTGATCGACATATTAATACCTAGTGGCAAGATGCACTTCTTCTAGGTTTCCTGTGCTATGACAAGTTTTCACACTTCTGTGATTAAGTATGTTCCAAGGATATGTCTCAATGAATATACTTGTAAAGGTGTGTAATGGTGAGGATCCTCTGTAGCAGAATATTCGAGGACTGTAACAAGAAATATTTGAGGCTCACTAAACCACAACTTTATTGAAAAATAAATCTCCTATTGAGCATATCACATGTTGTCACATAGTAGGTCCACAGGTAATTATTTTAAGAAAATGAATTAATGGCTGTGCAGCCTTCTGAGAAAGGGTATAGCATTCCTAATGTGCAATTTGGTATATGTGCAAAACCTAGCAAAAAAAGACAGATGATCTCCTTGCAGATGTAGCACGTTTATCATCTACTTGGACTTACTTAGTGTTTAACGAAAACAGTGAAAAACAATCATGAAGTCAGTACTAAGCTGATGACTAAAGTACAGAAAAGCATTCTAACGGAGTATGAGCTGGTTTAAATAAGCCCTAAGACAATAGAAAAATTATGTCTCCATTAAATGAAATTTCTGCCCCACGTATTAAGATTGTGGCACAAATAGACAAAAGAGAGGAAATATATGATTACAGATGCTTAATTCAGCCAACACAAATACTGCATGTCCATTTCAATACAATGTGGAATTGTTCAGTTTCTAACTAGGGGAGAAAGAAAAAAAGGCATCAGGAAAAACAAACAAACAAAAACAAACTACCCCCACCCCCAGAAAAAATCTTCCCAACAGTTCCCCCCAAGGCAACCAGAAAGTGAAACTTAATTAAACAAGTGAAATGTAATTACCTACTGCTTACCGTATGTGGTGCTGATTTGCACTTCACATTCTAGGTGCATTATTAACTGCCCTGTGCTGCCCAGAGGCAGGAAGAGAAACTCTGTGTAGGGGTAAGCATTGGTGGGCAGCAAAAGAAGGAAAGCACTGCCTGTTCTGCCCTCCCATGAGGGGCTCAACTCCTCCAGTGGCTGGTTTCAGCTAGTCACACTGCACGCTGGTACTGAGAGTTGAGTCTAATTTTGGAAGGGCTGTCGCTCCAGCATGGTGGGAGGTACTCCCACTGGGGAGGTGAGGAAGCCAAATCTTGGTCTTTTTACACCTCTCTGGTCCTGACTGTGCTTGTTCGTTCAGCCCTTTTGTTATTTTATGCACCGTTTGGAACAACTCAACAGTTTTGCCTATAAGAGGCATTCAACCCATGGCACCTGTTGAAACCATTTAAAATATGATTTCATCGTGACTCTGAAACATAGAGATGGCTCTCCTACTGACAGGCACATATGTCTAGAACCTGTAGGATGCCACCTCTGCCCTCTAGGATTTCTTTATAGTAAAGATTGATGCTATGATGGTATTTAGATATCTTTATTTAATTTTCTACATCTCCTTCTGCTAGAGCATCATTAAGCACACACCTTAAAAAGTAGGTAAATACACTTTCTTCCTTGCAGTTTCCAAGAACTAAACTTCGAAAAATCAAAAAACTGACTTGAGAGGAAAATTAATATGTAAATAAATCAAGCCAATGCTGGATTGCCTGAATGAATGCATATTTGGATTGGGATAAATCTCTGAACACTGAGAAACATACTCAGAATGTTGTGAATTGATAGTTTTGGCGTCATAATCCATTTCATTCATGTATCATAGTAGTGAATTGGACACTTTTATTGAAGCTGCTAATTAGAGGAATTCACGGGGGGAAGTTTGTATCAGATAGACTAAACTAGGTTTCCGTTCAAATATTTTTAAGGGAAGTATCTATGATTCCGTGAACAAGGTGAGCTTTCTATAGTAACCAGTCACATGAATCATCATTGTATCATATGCTTCAGCTCTCTGTTCAGCCTAAGTGGCTGTTGTATGACATACTCCTGAGAAGGTATTAACATGGCTCTTACTGAAAGGACTCAGGTTAAATATCTCCTGTTTCCTTCTACTTGCTTTGGCGTGTCTTGATAAATATGTGTAACCCATCGAAAAGCTCTTTTTGCTTTTCTTTAAGTTTCCTTGAAATGTGTTCTTCATTTGGCTTCCAATCTGTCCTTTATTTGCCACTCTTTCTAGTCTCCTCTGGAGGTTCCTTCCCTATCTCCTTGACTTCTAAATGTCAGAAGTCTTCAGAGCTCAGCCCACCGACCTCTCACTGAGCCACATGGCTTTAAATAACATCTATGATTTTAGTCATTGATGACTGTCAAACTTATATCTCTAACCCAGACATCTCCTCTGAACTCCAGACTCATATAGCCCAATGATATCTCTGCTTAGATATCTAAGACTTAACATGCCCAAAACTTAGCTCCTGGTCTATTCCCAAGACTCAATCCTTCACAGTCTTTTTTTTTTAGTAAAGAGTAATCCCATTCTTCTAGTTGCTCTGGTGGAAAACCTTAGTATAATTGTTGATCACATCCAGTCTATTAAGAGTGCAGTCGCCCTACCAGATATCCAGAATCCAACAAATCACACCTCTAGTCTGTTCCAAGACACCATCATTTCTCATTTAGATTAATATGACAGCCCCCTACATAATCTCCCTTTCCTGTTCTTTCTCCCTTCAATCTTTTTTTTTTTTTAAACACAACAGCCAGAATAATCCATTTAAAAACCGAAGTCAAATTACATCACTTCTCTGCTTAAAACTCTCCAATGACTTCCCATCTGATTCAGAACAAAAGCTAAAGTCCTTATAATGGTCTACAAAGTCTTATGCAATCTGCCTCCTACTCTTTCTCCCAGACCCATTACTTCTTTGACATCAACTTCATTGCTCTCTTCCTTGCTTCCTGCTTCCGCCATACTGGCCACCTTGCTATTCCAGGGCATGCCAGGGATGCTCCTGTCTCAGAATCTTTGTAGTTTTGTTCAGTCTGCCTAGAATGCTCTTGCTCCAGATATCTGTTTGGCACTCTCCTATAACTCCTTCAGGTCCTTGCTTAAATGCCACCTTCTCAGTAAGGCCTTCTATGAGCTCTCTATTTAAAACTGACCTCCTTCTTTGCCGTATTTTACACCACAGCACTTGACGCCATCTAACATTCTATTTATTTTACTTTTGTTTGTTTATTTTTCGTTTTCTCCACTAGAATGTAAGCTCCATGAGAGCAGGATTTTTGTTTGTTTACTATGTGCCTATTACAGCACCTGGCATATAGTAGGAACTCAACTATTTGTTGAATATATATATATATATATATATATATATATACATATATACACATATACATACACATATCTATATATACATATGTGTGTGTGTGTGTGTGTGTGTGTGTGTGTGTGTGTGTGTGTGTGTATACACACACACCTCTTGGTCCATACATCTAGATACTATCCTTCTCTTTCCTGTTACAAGGCTTCCATATCTGGGTTAGAATTTTCAGACATCTCTTTACACATAAATGTCCAACTGCCATAACCTAAAGTTTTTAGAAAACAGTCCAGATTCTGAACTAAAAGCAAAGAAACAACAGCATGTATTTAAATAACTTCCGAGCAAATCTCAGAAGCCCACCAGATTTAGATATCATGTACTTGGCAGTGTTGCTCTGCAAAGACTGGAAACATAAGGAAGCTCTGGAAGTCAGCAAACACCAGTATTTGGCCTTAAACTGATTTCACACACACACAAAAATGGCACTGTGCCTTTGGAGACCTGGAATGCAGCATTACAGGTTTTCTCCAAAACAGCTTCATTTACTTAACATTACTCTGACCCTTTAGCTTCTAACTTGCTGCACAATTAAGCTATTTAAGCCTTCGACTTAGCTCTCTTTGTGCTACCATTTGGGTCTCCAGTGAAGCAAAACAACCCTACACCTTACTGTTTTGCTAAAGTTTGTTCTGTCCCATGAAGATGTTTGCATATGCGAATTTTAGCACCACATCTGATTAGCATGCAATTGTATGGCTGAGACTATTTTTATTTTACTCTTTCGTTTAGTAAACATTTCTTCAGCCCCTACTAAGTGTGTGTTTTAAGCACAAAGAGTCAGGGGTTTTTTTTCTTGCCTGTTTCAATGAAAAAAAGTTTTTATGTAGTGCTGATCGCTTTAAAGTTTGTTACCATAGTAATAAGAGGAAAGTCACAACAGAACTGGCATCAAGTTGCATTAAAAGTTCGGCACTGCTTTTGACGGCAATGAAAAACAATCTAAACTCTGTACTGTTTATAAATCGAGGCAATAATCTTGTCTTTCTTGCACGGTGTTTCTTATTTTCCCATTAAAACTGTAAATGGTTTTGGAAGAACAGTTTATTTACCTTTTGAAAAGTTTTTTTAAAAAGTCCGACTTAGATTAAAAGGGACAGAATTTACTAGGTTTCATCAATATTTGACTTGGGACAAATTACACTAGCTTCAAACAGTAATTTCATGCAAATGAAAGTAATTTATTTTCCTACGTTTAAACAAATGATTGTTAATTTTGGAAAGAAATTTTTTTGTAGCTTTCATTTTTACCCTTTTGTTTATTTTATTTATATTTTCATTTTTTAATACAATTTATTCTCCATAGAACTAAAAAAGAAAAAAACAAACAAACTGAATTTAGGGGTAAGAAATCTGAGTCTAGATTATTCTATGTAATAGCTATGGGGGTTAGGGAAAGCTACTTTGTAACTGCTGAGACTCAGTTTTCTCATCTGCCCAATGAAGGAATGCTCTCTAGAATTTATTTTGAGGTTTAAATATGATAACTTTTAGGATGCCAGGTACATAAAAAATAAAGAGCTCTCCAGCTGCAATATCCAATTTGTGACACAAGGCAAGATGCTTACCTTTCCTAGGCTTTCATTTCTCATATAAAAAATGGTGATAAAAGATTTCATCTACAATGTTTTTAAAACTCTTGTGGGGGTCAAATTCTTATGTTTACAATATTATAACAAGTAAATTCATGCTCATTATACGGTAGTGTCATTGTATCGTCTTGTCTCCATTGCTTGGGTTTTGCAAATTTTCTTAGTATTTTTATTTTATCTTTAGTTATCTTTCAAAGCATTTCTCATATTTTCCTTTATAGATATCTTTACTCATACCTCTTTCAACTACAATTCTTCTCTTGTATGTTTTTATTTCTGTTATTAATCGTAAAATTTTAGTACATTTCTTCTATTTTTGCTTATTTTTTTCGAATCTTGTAGTTATTTCTATTGTGATTTTTAAAAAAACAAATTATTACATTAGGTCACATTAAACATATTTCTAATTAAACATATTTGTAATTAAAACAGTATGTATGTGAAATTGTATTGGAAAAATTTAATTATTTGAAATGACAGCTGCAAAAGAGCTATCGTTCATATAGCCTGTTTTTATATATTTACATTTTAAACATTTTTAATTAGTTAAAAAAAGATACCTTCTTTCTGTAAATATTGAAACAAAACAAAAAGTTATAAGAGAAGAATAAATATCACCTGCATCCAACCACCTAGAGATCATTACTATAAATATTTTGGTGAACTGCTATCATTAGTCTCATTGAATATGTGTATACACGTATTAGATATGTATAATTTTACATAAGTGGGTTATATTATAAATGATATTTCAGAACTTACTTTTTCATTTAATATCTTGTTGGGTTAATTCCATGTTAATGTAATGTGTGTGTCCTAAATTTTAATGGCTGCATTAACATTCCGTTGTATACAGATACATCATAATATAGCCAATTCTCTCTGGGTGGACAGTTATGCTACTTCTCCTGTTTAACTATTACAAACGACACTGCTGCGAATAACTTTTACACCAAGAATGCTTTAGAATAATGACTAAAAATATAATTGAACTAGTGCTTACATCCTAACTTTTACATTTTCCTCTTTATCCATAAACTAAGGAATTATCTTTTCTTGTTGTAGAATTCAGACCATGCAACACCTTAAAGTGAATTTTGATATCAGTGCCATTGTAAGTACAACCCTCTACATGGAAGAGTGCAGAAGAACGGTGTTGCCTGACCTATTAATTTTCACTAATGTAAACATTCCTGTTATATAAATAGCAGCACTTAAGCAAAAATGTTTTCTTATGCTACAAAACAATTAAAATAAAAGCTCTTTCTCTTCAGTTTTCGCTCATCTCTGCATTAATTACCTAGTAAGATTATAATTAGCAATATCATCAATATCATTTGTTCTTACTGTGGCCTCACAGAGGTTCCTATTCTCAACCTCCAGAAATTTACCTTCCTTCAGAAAGAGGATTTTACAATGATTGAAAAACGCTTAGCATGGTAAATATGTTAAGAATTCCTAATGTTCACACAAGGAGGAAAGCAGGAAAATCACAGTTTTCATTCAGATCCTTTACTATCTCATGTCCATGGAAATCATGCAGAATCTCAAGAAAAACATGTGAAATAATAAATAACCAGTTTTCTGGTCCATTCTCCATTTCTAGAGGAAACGATTACCGGGGGATGAATACAGTGCAGGAGACTTTTGTTTCATTTTTCTCCTTTGAACTGATTCATTCTACTTATTGAAGGCTGTGCATACTCACTCCTAATCACCAATAACTCTGAACTGTTATGTTACACTCTTGCCATTTCTCATCTCCAAATGATGGTCTCTTGGCCTATGGGGAGCACAGCAAGAACAGTTTCTTCCTCTTGTCACTGCTCCAAAATTTTAAAAACTTAATCCTAAAATCCAAACCAGGGCAGAGGGCCACATTTAAGGTGGGGAGGCGGGGAGGAAATCCTTGCCTATCCTTGAACAGAGGACCTCCAAAACTGAGAGCGATGAGTTAGTCACGCCCACCTATATTGATGCCCATAGTTCCAACCAAACAAGACGTTATACTTGAGGTAGAGTATAAGAATTAGCTTTTGTGATCCATGTAGTTAAATGAACCTAAACATTTAAGTGTCCATGTCTTCAAAACACCTATCAGGCTGAAGTGGCTTGAGAAAAAGCTACTAAAAAGTAGAAGTGGGGGGTGGGTGGGTGGGGGATGAGGAACATGGTTAATTCTCAGACGCGCGCACGCACACACACACACACACATACACGAGATTTTAATCCTTGCTCTGTGTAGTACAAACCTAAATCTGGATAGAATTATGATAAATGTTGTAAGATTCATTCATTCATCCAACTGATATTTATCAAGTGTTTGGCTCATATGCAGAGCAGAGTGTGGGCCTCTGCATACAAAACAGGGTCTATGCTTTGTAAAAACACACAGTATGAGAGATAAGCAAGCTGCTCTCAGATAGCTATGATTCAAGACAATATATTTTAAGTATCACTTCAATGCCACAGATCAGTATAAAAAAGCGAGGAATTACTCCTGGAGTGTGGTGAGTGGAGGGTGCACCATTTTCATCTGGCCAGATACTATAGCAAACTCAAGACCCCTGTATCTAAAATAATTTTAAATAGAATAAAAGGCATCTCAGCAGAATTAAATCTTAAGGTGCTAATCTGGTATTGTGAAAAAGTTAATGAGATAAGTAAAATAAATGGTCTGATACATAGTAGGTGCTCTATAAATGTTAATATACTTCTGTAAATTTTTTTTTTTAAGTACTCAAGGAAGTAGTTCTCAAGCTAGAGTGACCATTAAGATCACTTGGAGGGCTTGTTAAAACAGAGCACTCAATCTCATCCTGAGAGTCACAGATTCAAGAGGTCTGGGGAGGGGTCTAATAATTTGCAAGTGTAATGAGTCTCCAGGTGATGCTGCTGCTGCTGTCCGGGGACTACACTTTGATAACCACTGCTCTGGGACTATCTTAGGGGCTATGTGAATGTGATCCTGTGATCATTTTCCATATCAGAGATAGAGCCCAGTTTTTAAATTGTGCTTTAAAAAAAAAAATCTTACAAAATGAAAGGGGGTGCGGGGAAAGTAATACAACTTTACATAAACCTGCCCTTTTGGTAAGCCTGGGCAACAACTTCCCATGTGGAGAAAATTAATCTCTTTCATGTATGCTTTGTGCTCTGGAAAAAGTAAAACAGATTCTGTTCAACATTTACCAAATATTTCTTCTGTGCTAAGGCCATCAGAAATGGTCTCTCTCTGAAGGAGCTTACCATGTAGTGAGGTGGATAGCCCAGCAAAAAAGTCATCAGAGTTCAACGTCTTAAGTGCTACAATGAAACATGATAAACCATTATGATTGAGTATTGTGAGGAGGTGAAAGAGGAACAAACTTAAGCTGGTGAGTTGGGGGAGGAGGTGGATCACAGAGTCTTTCCTAATAAGATGACCCATGATTCACTGAGCAGTGAAAGATGAATAGGAGTTTTTATGCAGGAATTGGAAGGGCTTTCCACACCAGGGGACAGCATAATGGCATCAAATACACTTTGTCTTTCTAGGGCTGCCAACAGTTTTGCTCAATAACGCCATATCACAAAGGTCTTTGTGGGTTTTGTTAATGAGTTTGAACTTATGATAAACACAAGAACATTTTAGAAAGAGCACTCTGGCAGCTACATATTGGAAGAGATTAGCATGGAGGCAAGTAACTGCTTAGGTTATTTTTGTAGCAATAAAAGAGAAAATGTGAGATCTGAAGGAACTAACTGTGGCAGTGGGGACAAAGAAGCAGACAATATAGGAACTGAAAAGTGAGTGATAGTGTGGACTCCACAAGAACTCCCATATTTATGGCTCAGATGAAAGACTATCATTCACTGACATCAAGAGTATAGGAGAATGAACAGATTCGAAGGGGAGACTTCAGTTTGGGACATTGAAATTGACATGACTGTGTGTCATCCAAGTAGATATGGCCATTACACAGTTGAATATGTGAGCTCAAAGCACAGGAGGAAGGTCTTAAAATGCTGAGCTGATACAAGGTTACCCAGGGGAATGCATGGAGTGAGCAGATCCATTACAAAGCTGGTTATGGATAATATTTTTCATAATATGGAGAGAGGCAATATCAGGAGGGGCTCCTCATTGCTGAGCTGTCATTTGCAGTATGCAGGGCATAAACTCCTGATCTGTCCTTATGATGACCTTTTGCTCATTCCTGCATTCAGTAGATAGAAGAACAAATGAGATATTAAAGTCCTTTGCAAACTATAAAGCACTTTACAAAGTGTAACGGAAGACACTGAGAGGAGAAAGAAGATAGCTGACAAGCTTCTTAGGGTTTAGCTAAGGGCTAGGGTATTGAATGTAGTTCTCCCTGGTCCTTCGTTAATCACACATCCTCTAGTCCCCTTATATGTTTGGCATGAAAATACATTTTTCTTTTTATGGATGTGCCATACCTGTGGCTCACCTGTAAGTTTGCTGACCTGTAGATTCAGACCATCTGGGACTGGCAGTGTGAATGACTGTGGAGCTCTAAAGCTACGCTGCTGAGAGAGGAACAGCTGTCTCATGTACCTCCCCATGCAGACGAGGACGTGTTGTAACCCACAGCGTGTCTGTGTCCCTGGGGGAACCAGGCACTTTTAAGTAGGTTTTTCTACATCTCAAAAAATAAAAATAAAAAATAAAAAAGGCGTAGAGAGAATGATAACTGCAAAAGCTCGTTTCCATCATTTGAGTGAGTGCTTTATCAAAAATAATGTTTTATTCGTGCTGCTTTACCCTGGGATCGGTTCAAGTCTAAATGAATCTGTCATGTATGACATATATTTGTAAATAGATCCATAGACAGAATGAACTGTACACAGCCATCAACAGACTCACATACAATCATTCTTTCATTTCAGGTGTAAACCGTTGTACTATTTTGCCCAGTTCAGACACAGGTCATGGGCTTTCGAACTAATTTTGGAAAGCAGACACTGTGTAGTTGGTAGGTGGAGTAAAAAGAAAACCACAAAATTAATATGCATGCCACTTTAATTGGTCTTGTATTTCTCATGGATGGGGGCAATAGTCTAATTATTTAATTTTTTAAAACGAGACTTTAAAAGCGGGCAACGAATTGCCAGTAATTTCTCTACCTTACCTCATAGCATTTTGCTTCCTACCAAGTGAAAACTTACAGATCTTAAAACTGTTATTAAATTCTTTCTTTCTTCTGACCTGTACAATGCCAAGATTCATTTCTTTTTCTTTAGTTTTTACTATTCTGGCTGTTTTGTTCAATTTGTATTGCCTCTACTTTCCATCTTCTTCCTAAGAGGTGAGGGATAATTTCATGGAATTATAGAAATTTGTAGTTGAAAGAGATCTTAGTAAATCAGCAATATTCTTGACAGATGGTTAAGTAGGTCTGGGCTTGAACTTTCCTTGTGATGGAGGACTCACTGCCTCAGACTAAGCTATGTCATTATTTAAAGAATACCATACAATGCCCAGGGTACTGCTCTATTTGTAACACAAACTGGAACATTACATTGGATCATAATGATGAGTCGTAGCTAAAAGTCCTTTCCCTTTGGTGTAATTTAATTTGTTACTTGGCTTAATTGATCTACATAATATTATTCTGTGGTATAAACCTCTCTCATTTAGCACACGCATTTCCTACTCTCAGCTGGGAGCGCCCAGAGGAGTAGGTACATTACCTTCACTTCTGCACCCCCAAACTAGTGTACCTCTGATACATTAAAAGAATTCAGTATATTGGTTTAATTCTCAGGTAAAGGAACTAAAGTTTGCAATGATAGTTCCAAATGTTGTGAGTACATTATTAAAGAAACCATGATATTAAAATGAAGATTAGCGTACTTATTATTTATAGCTTTTTGAATCATATATACTTAAATTCTGTTTTAAAATGTATCACAAAACTGAACATTTGGCATGGTTATCAGCGTGTGTGGGAGGATAATATTGAAAATATTTAACAACCCAAAAGAAGAGAGCCATACCTCCCACAAGTAGCCATGTGAAGGTGATTCTGGGAGACGTCAGGCAACAGAGGACGGTCACAGCTGGGGCAGGCTAGTGGGAGGGCAGGTGGTAGATGAGACACCGAGCATTTATCTAAAGGTCACTGCTAGTGTGGTTGCCAGAGGTCCAGGTCTGCTCTGGCTGGGGGAGGAAAAGGATGATACTCTCACGCAGGAGCTGCAGGCTGCTGGCTATGGCAGCCCCCAGGGGCACCCACCCCGGGTTCCTGTGGGTCTGAGCTCACAGGGTGGTAGGGGGCACTGGTTGGGGCAAAAGGAGAAATGGCTTTTACTCAAGTTTACCAGTTGAATTAGCAACACTGTTAGTAAAAATATTAAAATATGCCGTTGATTTTTTGGGATATCATTAAGTTTTGCAGTGAAGTAGAGTGGATGCCCAGTTTAAGACCCTCTGATCTGCTGAACAAATAAACTACTGCAACAACAAAACAAATCAGAACTTTAAGAAAATGACAGTGCGATGTACTTGGGTTGTGGAGTGACCATGGTGAAGGCACCCTCCCTTGTGCAAGAGGGTTCACGACAGAATTCTTTTAATGTGAGCCATTTGAGTGGATTCAAATTCTTTTCAAACTGAAAATTGGTTTCAAATATAACGTTTCAAGGACAAAGCTACTGCGTAGAGCAAAATATATTGATGTCTACCTTCACAGACCAGACCAGGCCAGGTCAGGTCAGGTCTTCGAAATCAAAGCAGAGTTGAAGTTTGCAGACATTTTCCTGATCTTTTACTTTTTAAGCTCCTTCTGCTTAAATTACTCTCTCTCTCTCCCTTAATGTTAGATTATAAGATATACTCTTTTGCCTGAAATATCCATTTCAATTACACAGGAATTAAGTGAGGTTTCTTGGTAGAAATAATGCAGAAAATTCTGCTTTAACAATCTAGCCAGGGTCAGATCTCATCTTCCTACAATCTGTAATCATGTTGAATTTTATAATACAAATCTAAATGAATTCAAACACTTTATACTAAACTTTAGAGGTAACTGTAACTTCCTTCGTGAATTAGTAAATAACCTTTACAAATTCAAATGTGAACTCAGTCATCTCCTTATTCCTCTCTCCTCTTTCACTTCAACCTTAAAGTATACACTTGCAAAATTTCTTTCTCTTATATTTTCCTTTAAAGGCCAGTTTCTAGCAGACAATTCAACTAACTGCTGTATTTTTCCATATATGATGCCAGGGAATAGAAACAAGTGAGATAGTTTCTTATATGATATAATTGTTTCCACTAAAACTCAGGAAAGCAGGAACCAATCCATCAACAAGGGAAAACAAAAGATTGTGTAATCCACAAACTTTAACTTTTGATCACTTATAAAATTGAAAGCTAAATAAATCATAAACTAAAGAAATGGCAACTGTCAAGGGGCAGGGCTTTTAATTCTTTTTGTTCACTGCAGAACCGTTAAACTTTCTACTCTCTCTTGGCCTTACTGTTGAACACCAAAATCACCATCACAGTCCTAATCAGTTTTAATCTCACATCAGTTTTAAAACCTGAGTTTAAATAGGGGCATTCATTTTTCAGCACATATTGTGTAGATGTGAGTTCAGAATTATTTGCTGCAATGTCTACCAGAGCCCTTAGTAAGAGTAATAGAAAGAGAATATCAAGATGCCTTTATTTCAATACAAATAAAATGCAGGGACCGTGTTCTAAAATCTTTTTCTCCAAAAGTGAAAATGAACACTAACAGATGATTCCTTTTGTCCTCAAGGACTAAATACTACCGTGTTTGAGTCTCTAGCTGCAAAAGTCATTAAAAAGGTGAGAAACGTGGCTGAAGCCCACCATTTAAGAAGGGGGAAGAGGCACACGTTGATGCATCGTCTTCTGCTTTCCAAGGTCCAGCTGTATCTACGACAGTCGACAATCATTGTTAATTGAGCTATTATACACTAGTGATTGATCCCTGTTTCATTTTACATTTTTAATCTCTTCTCCACTTGCTCATTTACCTATAAATGTATTTGTTATTTTAATCTAAAAATGAGATTTTTGATATCTAACTCTCTTACTGAGGACTATTTCTTCTTTACATCACCAAATTTTTGAGAGTTCTTTATACCTGCTGTCTCCACTGTTTCACTCCTACTCAATCTACAATTGTCTTCCATTCTCGAAACTTTACGGAAAGCACTTGTCACTTTGCCCCATAGATGGTCACATATGTCCTTCTAATTACCAAACTTTTCTTTCCGTCCTCATCCTCTTACATCTCTCTGCGGAATTTGATTTTACATAAACATCATTTGCATTCTTTAGACTCCTTTCTCCTTTACCTCCAAGTCAAAGGAAAACCATGTCTCTGCCCATGCCCTCAAATATTGGAATTTCCTTTCAGTTTATCTACTTAGCAAGATCTTCTACGCCCACAAATTTCATCCTCAAAGACATGTGTGTAGCTTTTAAATCACTGTCCCTGGACATGAATCCTCTCCAGAGTCCTGGACCCATATTTTAACTGCCCAATAAACATTTCCACCTGGCCACTTCACCTGCTAATACCTCTAACTCCACATATTCCACATCAAACATCACCATCTTTAGTCTGTTTTTCCTCCTGTTGTTCTTACTTCTTTTAATGGTTTCACCTTTCCAGATGAATAATGGTTTCTTCTCTTTGATCCTAAAGCATTGAACTGATAAGCCATTTTCTGAAGATAAGATTTGGAAATATAACAGTGAATCCGACAGTGAATCCGCATACTTTTTTATGATTGTAATAGTTATTCTGGGCTTTCAGGGCCAACACCAGTCTAATGGTGCTAAAGTACCTGCGACACCATTTAGTTCATCTTAAAAACAGTTTTTGAACTTGGACAAGGTACGACTAGAACTCTGCTAGCAGCACAGCCTTAGTTTTTCAGGAATGTTAGCCCCACAGTAGGGGATTTGATGATAGAAGGACACGAGTTGGGTTCAATGTCTCACCTTTCTTGAAAAATCTCCATGAATACTCCTCCCTGATGAAGAAACAATCTCTTCAGTTACCCTAACTTATTATTTTATAATAGTAATAAATATTTACTTAGAACCTAAAATGTGCTTGGGCATTATCTAAGCACTTGTAAAATATTTTCTATCAATCACTAGGCTACGAGGTACCCATCATTGACTACTGAATGGTGCCACATATGGCTGCATGAAGTTGTGCAATGAACATTCTGTGCAACCATATCCTTTGGCCCTGATACTGCCATTTTACATATGAAGACACCCACCAGAGAGAGAGGTTAGGAAACTTGTCTAAAGTCACATAAGCCAGTATTGAGCAAGGATTCAAACCATGTAAACCAATATTCTGACATCCATTTTTCTGCTTAACTAATATACCAAAACTTCTCTGCTCATATTTCTTTTATAGTACATATCACAAATATCCACTTTTGTCCTTGTCTCCTCACTTAGGCTGTGGATCTCACTAGGGGAAGAAGAGATTTCTTGAACTGTTATTATTAGTATATAAAAAGGGCCTAGAAACTGACACGTAGCAGGCGTTCAATAAATTGTAGCTAATGTCATTCATTTTTATCATTCTTATTACAAATTTGTCACAAAGTATGCTATTAATGTTTGTCGAATAAATGACTATGCTAATTCTTCGGTGTGTCAAAATGAGTATACGTATGACCTGATCTCAAGGAAGACATGTGGGAAGGATGTTAAATAACTTTTGTTCCATGTTAACTTACTGATCAATCTCTGGGATAGAAATCCACTCAACCATTCAGATATAGAACTAAGCAATTTAAATATATCTTCACATGGTCAGTATATCAGCCAGTGATTGCAGTGTGGCCTCAATATTTTCAGTCATGGTTGTGTACGCTCAAGCCAAAAAAAAAAAAGAAAGAAAAAGTAACAATGTTTTCACAAGAAAAAGCAGCCTAAAGGACTGCTCCAGGGATGAAAATGAATTGACATAAATGGAGATATTGTGCAAAGAAATCAGCAGCTAGCACTTATCAGATCAGAAGAAGAAAAGTTGTTAACTGAGCTTACAAGAATAAAGATTATTGTCATCAGATGGTTTCATGAAGGGGCCCCCAGACAACCTGTTATTATAGAGTGTTACACCATGGGATAAAGTGAAAAGCAATAGCTCTCTTAAATGTATTTGATTAACAACATCTGCTAAAATTCTCTCTAACAAATGACCACAGTCAGAAATATATATGTCCTAAAGAGAAGCTGCTGGTAGCTAAGAGGCCCTTTGGGGGAGATTCATCTGATGAAAACCCTCTGGAGGATGTAAGGGGGATTATGTGAATGCATATGTCTACTTCTATTCTTGGATGGGATAAATTCTTTAAAGCAAAACAAATGTCAATGTTTGATGCTTTACTAGTGGCTAGTGCCTGATCAGTGCTCTTTTGACTAGAACTGGCACTCTAAAGCATTAAAAATGCACTAAAAAACGTTATTTTACATGAGTGCATAGAAACACCTATTTATGTTTTTGTCCTATATTTTTTAGTTTAAAACATTTCTAAAAGAGTATAGAAATTTTAAATTTAATATTTATTTTAGAATCCAAACATATAGAGCTGGAACAGTCCTAACAGGCAATCTAGTGAAAGTAGATTATTTTACAGTAACTGAACTACAAAGCACAATCATTAAATACTCAGTCACCTTAGTAAGTGGAGGAATCAAACATCAATGTTATCTTTCAATGTTCTCACCATCATAATAATCTTCTTCTGATACATTTTATTGTTTGATTCCATGTTAGGAGATTAAATGGCTAAAAAGTTAAGGAAAAAACCCAATCCTTTATTTTAATGTTCACAGAGAGTGCATTAAAGGAAGGGCTTATTGGCTGCATCATAAAATGTACTTTGCTTACAATTTTGTGGCACTGAGACATTGAATCCCCAAAGGACTCCACATGAACTCTGAGACTAAGTGAAATGGTATCCTGATAGACTTTTTGCTATGTCACTGAAATATTTACATTAGGTGTTATAAATCTACATGACAAATCTTGGAAACCACCTGAAAACCACAGGAAATATTCTGTCCTTGCTTAATATATGGAAATAGTTGATGGCAAATAAATAAAAATTCAGAGTTCAGAGTTTAGGGCAAATGTGCAGTATCTCTTAACATTGTGAGGATACTGTTACTTGAGGCTCCATATCTACTGTTTTTCAAATTATGCTAATTGGCTACCATCTAAACAAGGCATAAAATAGGCAAGCACGTTTTTCAACTGGCCTGTGCAATGAAAATCAAACTGCTAAACGGCAAATAGTAATACCATGATTATTCATGTCATATTAAGTCTGACTCCTCATTAGCCTCCAATGTGAATTTAAATTAATCGATGAGGCTAGTAAACGTTTGGCATACAAACACTTGGGTATTATGAATTTTAATTAATTTTAATGATTTCCAGAAAGTTTGGCAAAACTCAAAAGGTTTTCATACTATACCTGTAAATTAAGGTCATTCTGGAATGGTGATACCTAAACACAGAACCAAAATTTTTAAGTTAAAAATGTAATTTTTCTACTAGCAAGGCAGGCCAGCATGTTAGAATTCTTGATCTACGTGCTTTGATAATTAAGTTTGTATTTTTCCAACAACATGGCTGGTAGAAGTTGATGCTATGGGGAAAGATGGCAGTGATATGGATAAAGCTTGCTTTATTTTTTAATCGCCTCTGAGACTTACGTTCAGTTACAGTACTTTAGTCATGAAATGGTAGAAAAAGACTTGGAGGGATATCAAAGCATTTACTTCTACCTGAAACTTGGTTTTCTAAAACCATGACTGGGAATGACCGTAGTGTTTAGATTGCAATTTTTTGGTAATTCTTTTAACCCTATGCAGTCTAATCTCACCTAAGTAATGTCACTTTGATTTAACTGTGAGTCGATTAGCCTTCAAGAATGACTGCCGTTTTATAAGATAAGATAGATTACAAAACTGTCTTATTCTAGACTCTTAATATCAAGGAACGGATCCTTATACTACATTGCCTAGAATCTTAATAGGCACTTCAAAAATATTTGTGGAATTTCATATAACTCATGTAAATAAATGAATGAGTACATGATTTATAGTTGCTAATAGATTTGAAATAGAGACTCCAGAATTTTAATACGTCCATAAATGTAACCCTCCTGATTATTTTAGAAGCCTAAAAACATCAAACTTTACTAAAGAGCAGACTTAGAGCCATTAACCATCTTATGCTGGGTATTTATTTAAATTAATAGAAATCCATAGACCTAGTTAACCTGGGACAGTTTTGAGAGAATTTGTAGAATACACCGTGTAAGTAGAATAGAGAAATATAACTAGATGTATTTTTGAGAGCATATGTTTTATTTGGCATTATGTTTTTATTTGGTGTGTCTAACATTTTAAGGAAACTGGCTACAGACATCATATATTTAAAGGTGCAGCTCTTTCTTTCTTTGATCATTTCAAAGTATTTTTATTACTTAATGTCCTTTTTATTATGTAAAACAACTTAAAATGTGTGTAAGGAGACTGGGCATAAATCCCAACTAAATTAATAATTGGAATCAGAGAAAAACGTCCTCTAACCTCCCTCACTTTTCTGAAGCTTACAAGCAGTGTATTTTTATTAGCCTTTGTTAGCCTTCAGCAGAGAATGAGCATGAAGTACCCTTGGACCACCTCTTCTTGATGGTAATGTCCATTTTGTCCTATAGAATAATGAGAAATGTTGGTACTTTTAACCATATCTTACACTCTGGGGAAACTTAATGGCCTTTATCTCCCCAAAGCTCTGCTCACTCTCAGGTAATAAAGTTGGACTCTAAGAGAGATGCAGTTACTCTTTCAACCCAGTAGAGTACTATTTGATTTACCACTCTACTGCACAAAATAGTACCCTGGTGGCTTGAAAGACCCAGTGGGGAGAATGTGGCTCATTAAATAGTAATTGATGCTGCTGCTACTAATAATGTTAGTGCTGCAGCTAAAATAGCTGTATTGCTTCCATATTGCTTCTTCTATGAGACTGAGAATAGCACAGTTTATCCACATGGACAGTCAATAGCCAGGCTAATCCGACGGAAGCATAGGGGCCAAGCTGACTAGTGAGATGACCAAGATTTCAAGACTCTAATGTGCTCCACATTGCCTGAACCATACACTACTTTCTCAATCTACAAATGCATTATACATCCTCATGAATCCTAATGGATATTATTTCACAAAAGTAAATTTTTAGATATTTAATATTTATCTGTGAAATGCCAACTCTTCCTCCTTTCACAATTGGGATAGAGACCTTTGTGAAATGTTCTTACACACCACCTACTTTCTTAAAGAATATCTACCATAATCCAACCTATGTCTATATGACTCATAACTACCATTATTAGCAATAATTATTGCACTGCGCTATAAAATGACAAAGCCCCCAAAGATTACTCTACACGTAATGCTATGTGCCACTGATGTCTGGCTGTTGGGCTTTTCTCTTTTGTTTTATTTTAATTTTTATAATTTTCCTGACTCCTTCCATCTTCATCAGTTATCGCTTTTTGCCGAGATTATTATGTCACAGTATTCTTTTCTAGGTCAATTTGTCTAAATTCTGAAGGCAAGAAAACTTGAAAAGAAAAACTTGTTAGGTAAAAAAGGGCTTGAAAAATAGAATTGGGTTTTCTGATAATCATGGGATATCTATATTAGTTCCCCACAAGCCTCCTGTTGCTTGCTGCCTGGTTCTGTGTATTCCATATTGTTGGGGTTTCAGAAAAAAGTAACATCCAAATAAGTGAAATCTTAGCTCAAATGTCTTAATAATCTGCTTTTAGTATATTACTTTTCCCTTTCATTTTATAGTTTTAGTTTTCCTTTTCCTGGTATTATATTACTGAAGGCCACTTCAGATCTTTTTAAAAAATGGATATTTATCATTTATATCTACCTTCTGTCTCTTGTGTGTATATATGTGTGATATTTGTGCATGCACACAAAGGGGAGGTGTGTGTGGATGTGTGTGTCTTTGTGTCTCTTTTTGTACCTGTATGTATATATTGCCTTTTTTATTCATAAAATACTGTTGCTAACCCCGGTTTCTTTGAAGGGTATAAGTTTGTCTGTCATTGTAAAGGACAATCACTTGCTATTATGATCTTCACCTCCTGGATGTATGCTACCTGTGCTCAGTAGCAATACACCAGTGGCTGAATTCTGGGATGGCTGGCTTTCCGCTGCCATACATCTATTGCTGCAAAGAAAGCATATCTTTATGCAGCATGTGAGTCTCCATTTTAACATTTATGTATTAGGAAAAGCACTATTCTTAGGAATCTCTAGGAATATTTGAGTATTAATGTTGTCTCGCCACTTAGCAAATGAATATAACAAATTATTTCCTGCCGTTGTTACCCTGAACCATTTTACCTTGTAGTAAAGAACTGTTGTCATCCTCGCATGGGACTCAGCTAAATCAGTTCCTTTTTCTTCTAGCTGATTATATTTACTACTGAGTAAGGCATCATATAATGGAATTGATCCAATGTAAAATATTGGCTTTATCACAGAATCATAAAATTTTAGCACTAGAAGGGGCCTTAAAAATAATACTTTGGGTAGTAGGAATATGCAGACTCCATAAAAAGAAGAGAGTTCTGTGAAGGAAAGGAATGAATTTTTGTATATTGACTCTCCACTATGTATTTGGCACTGGACTAAATACTATAGATAATTTTTCTCATTTAATCCTAACAATAGTCCTATAGAGTGGATATTATTATCCAGTTTAGTAGATAAGAAAACTGAGACCAGGAATAGTTCATTATATGGTCCAATCTTATAATTATTAAATAGAGCAGTCATTATGCAAACCTAGGTCTGTTTGACTTTAAACACTATCACATATACTATGCTGGAAAAGGTTATCCACAACTTAGAATACAAACATTTTCCAAACAACTATAAAGTCATATGTAATCATATGTTCCTTATAATGAATCTCTAATGAAAATGGACATGTTACCTTTGTCATGTCCTAATTGTTTACATTTCTACTGTGAAAGCATCTATAACAAAGGTTCTGCCCAGTTCCCTAAGTGTGTTACACGGCATAGAGATGTGGAGCATGTCCGTTTTAATCCACTTAGTCAATGTAAGTGTGAGTCTATGGTAGACTAGAATATATAAATAAATAAACAAACATAAAAGTCCCACTGTAATCAGATCTTATAAAATTATGTTACAGCTTTGAAATAATTCAGCAGAGTAAATAATTTTCCTCAGCCTCTCATGTACGGAAAGGGAATAAGATCTTGTAAAATTATGTTACATCTTTGAAATAATTCAGCAGAGTAAATAATTTTCCTCAGCCTCTCATGTACTGAAAAGGAATAAGGGCATAAGGCTGCATTTTTGGTCATCTGAAGTATATTAAATCATACAATTTTTGTGATACACATTAAGATAATAACTATAAAAATGTCAAATGCTTTGCTAAAAAGAGAAAGTTTGAAGCATAGCAAACTAAAAGGGAAATAGCGATAGTAGCAACAGCAAAACTTCAACCTTGAAGAGTCGAGCAGTACAGACCCTCAAAATGTCAGGCTGTACAAATTCGACACAGCCTAACAGCCCACAGACACTGTATGCAAAACAATAATCATTTTGATAACATGCCATTCTTATGCGGCAGCCCAGTCTGAGGAAGTTAAAGTGAAACAGGGCCATGACTGAACAGGCTGGTCAATGTTTCAAATAAAGATTAAAACACTGAAGTTTGTATGTATGCAGCAGAGAAGCAGAGAAGAAAACTGTGGAAAGATCCAGTGAATTCTAAATGGCCCAAACATCCAGAGTATAGCAGTCTAAATGGATTAGCGAAATACTTTCTTAGTCCTTTGTTTAACCTTGGCTTTTCAGGCAAGAGCTGACTATCCAGTTGCAGCTAGAAAATAAATGCTGAATGCCCAAAGTTCAGAAATTACTCTGGAGGGAGACCAGTGAATTTTAAGCATCATTTTCAGCATTAGCTTAGCTTTCATTTTTAAACAGTTCTTCAAAGACTGATATGTTCGTTCTTAATTATCCTTGCCCCAAAGCAGTTCTGTCCCCTAGAAATAAGTACATCATAAGGAAAACTTATACAAATGCCAAGCTCAAATATTTCCCTTTTGCAAACAATGCCAGCTACAGAAACACATTACAAACATCTGAGACTGAATTTTCTCTCCCTTGGAAAAAGAATGTTCTCTTATCAAAGGTAACCCATTACAAGAAGGAATTTACTCATTTTTTAAAAATGCACACCAATTAGTTTTAAAGATGTGGTTTTCCATAACACCAAAACCACATGGTAAACTTGTGGTGAAGAAAATGAAGCAGATAATCGTTTTGTGAAAATGTTCACCTTTTCATCAATTGCAGGTAAGCGATCGACATTCTATTACAAGCACCTTCTGTATGAATTATTACAGGGAGAACTATAAGGAGTTCTAAAGGAAAGAAATGGCAGAGATCACTATTTTTAAGGAGCTCACTGTTTATTCAGAAGTATAGCAAATAAATATTCCACAATGATTTTAACCTCATATAGTTCTCACATATTTTCATAAGAATGGAATCTCTTCTGGAAATAAACAAAATGATAGCATTTATTGAACACTTACAATATGCTATGGACTATGCTTTATCCTTTACATGCACTGTCTCTATTGATCAACACTATAAGGTAAGCATTATTATTATCTCCATTTTACAGATGAGGACATTAAGGCTCAGGGAGGCTAAGAAAATTGTTATCTGCCACAAAGCTAATAAGAGGCAGAATGGGATTTGGGAACCCAGGCTGTCTGATTGCCAGGTTCCATGTGTTTAGCCACTAAGAAAATTCACTAGGAAGTGAGGTATTTCAATACAAATTAATTTTGTTTCCCTTCAGCCAAGAAGACTGAATTCTGTGAAATGACCGCAGCATGAATATAAGGGCATATTTAGAATTTTCTCCCAGATGTAGGAACACATTTTCAAATGATCTTGTCCAGCTGAAATTTAGTCAGACATTCTACTGAAATGGAGGTAACACCAGGTGAATGAAAGCCTATTTAGTTTGGAGTATTAATAAATTGGGTATTAATAAACTATAGAACAGTAGCTCCAATGCTAATATTCAAATAAATTGCTAATCGTTCATCTGTTCTTTGTAGGTTTCATACTCCCTAAAACAGTGGCTTTCACACTGTTTTGACTGTAACTCTCAGCACTAAGTGCATTTTACATACCTTGAAATATGCAAAGTTAATTTCTATTACTAATTTACTTTTGCAATGGTCAGAATTTTTCTGAAAACACTGATATTTTAAGAGAGTTTTAAAGAGTAATAGAAAAACCACAGGTGAATAAACGTTCAATAAAAACAGAGACAGGATTAAAATGTTTTACTACGTATAGAAACATAGAAATGAACTGGCATTTTTCAAATTAATTTGTAAGCCCAGATTTACACCAAATACATTCAAAACTGCTCCCTGAATGCCCAAGTGAGATGAGCTGTAAATAGAAGTTGATATATACTAAGATACACTGCTGAAGGCCTAAGAATTCTCTCAAAATACAAACCCTGAAACTAAAAGTTCATCATCTATAGCTTTCACCCCCAAGACCCTCCAAAACCTATGTTATTACTTAACCTGGCAGCGCAATGGTAATATAAATGCGCAGTCATGTTATTTGATAAAATCCTAACTGAATATTAAAACTACATTATGGTTCAGTCAAATTACCACTGTTCTGCTGCTGAAACATACATGCACTCACACATGAACATACATGTATCAGGGGGTGTCTGAAATAAACTGGTGGTGTTAAAAATAAACCATAAAGTAGTAGCTCCAAGTGCTAACACTCAGATAAATTGCTAATCATTCATCTGTACCACATTCTTCTTTGCAGGTTTCATACTTCCTAAAACAGTGGCTTTTAAACGGTTTTAACTGTAAGTGTCAGCAAGAAATATATTTTATATCATACCAGAAAACACACAGACATACAGATACACAGACACACACACAATTGAAACAAATTTCAGAAAATAATACTTCTACTATATTTAACACACTAATTTCTATTCTATTTCACTTTTTAAAAAATTGATTACAAAATTAGTAGTTGATAGATGGTCATGGGGGTGGGGAGCATGGCTAAGGAATGCAGTTAGCATTAATATAATGGCTAGGTGGAGAGCCAGAGGAGAGAGAAAGAGCAATCAGGGAGATTGTTTCATAAACTATGTAAGTGTCTAACCAATGTACTGTATACTTTAAACTAATAATAAAATAAAATTTAAAAAAATTGGTTGCAACTCACTAATTTGATTTCATGACCAACTAAACTGAAAAATACCACCCTAAAGTACCTAACTTCCAGGTAAAAAGTTCGAGGATGACAAAGAGAAAATAACTCTTTGGGTTGGTGGCCAAGAAAGTATTCAAGATATTTGAGTTGACCCTTGAACAACAAAGTAAAAACAATATAATAGCCACTTAAGAGACGGGAAAACTGAGGGAAAAGAGGATAAATGCTTCGTTTGCTTAGTTACTTAGTCCCTAACAGAATCCTCACATGAACTGAATACTTATTGTGGTACCCAGCTATCATTGCCGAGCTTTTCTATAACAAAAAGCAATGAATCTTGTCCACCCACCTGCACACAGAGCAAGCTCTATGAGCTTTGTTTGGCATAAGAGCATCATTGATCTCAATGGCCACTACAACATGGGAAAGGCTGAGGCTGGGCCAGGACTCCAGCTGTAATGGGAAGATGGAGTAAGTGAAAACTCTTTCTGGAGGAAAACTTCAAAGTCATTATCAGAACACTCATTTCCATTTAAAAATTTAAATATTTGAGACTATAATTAAAATAGAAAAGTGGAGGTATAGTCTGAGCATTTCCTATTTTAAAAGATTCATATGAAAAATTTTCATACACAAAATAAAAAGATAACATAACACCCCATATATATGCAGATTCAATAATTATCAAGATTTTCACTTTGATACATGCTTTATGTTGCTGTTATTCTTGCAGAATATTTTAAAGCAAACTCCAGACATAATTTCATCCCTACTTACTTAACACGTATCTCTAAAAATTATTTTTTATATAACCATAATGTCATTATCTTTAAAAAAATTAATAATCCCCTAGTATCCTCTAAAACACAGCCATATTCAAATTTACTAGACTATCTCAAAAGCTGTTTTGTATTAATTAGTTTTCTAGAATCAGAACCTACACAAGGCCTGTGCATCACCTTTGGTTAGCACGTGCCTTTATGTTTTTGTAGTCTAGTGTAGCACTCTTCCTTCAATCCCAACTGTAATTTTTTTGTATACATCTGACTTACTGAAGAAATAAATTTTCTTGTAAAATGTCTCATGTTCCAGATTTATCTGTTTAGTTCTTCAAGAATCATTTAACTTACTCCTCTATCTCCACTCTGCCCATGAACTAGAATTTAATTTTAAATTTTTGATTAGATCCCAGGTCAAGTTTTTTGGGGCAAGAATTTTTCATAAGTTGTGCTGCTTATTATATATATCATGTCAGCAGGCACACAATATTATGTTGTCCTGTCTGTGAAGCTATGATTGATCAGAGAATTCCAGTGTTGATGACCTGACTCATCACTGGAACATTCTCTATCAATATTTCATCTAATAGTTTAATTCAGTGATAACTTTGCCTGAATCAATTATTTCATAAGGGTTTGCAAAATGATGGTTTTCTAGTTCTTCCTTCTATATGTAGTTATTAGCTAAAAATTTTTCCATAAAGAACGGCTCAGCTAAATTGTTCAGATATACAGAAATATGATTACAAAAGGAAAGGCAGGATGAGTGCTTGGGTCTTTTTAATTACCAATTTTCATATTAATAATTTGGAAAATAATGAGTTTTTTAATGTATGGATTTTTATGTATTCAACATGTTTCAAATACTAATAATTATTCTTGAAAATCCGATTGTTGCATATTTAATCACATCCTTTCACATTTTTTTGTGTCCATTTAACAGGACTTCATTAGAATCTTTGATGTCTCCTTGCTAACTGTAACACAAGATGACCCGCACACATCTTGTACATTTCTGGTCTCATTTCTGGAATGACCCATTCTTCCAAAGAGCTCTGATACCTTTTAGTGGAAAACGCTGATTTATTTTAGTGAAAAATGGTATTAAGAGACCACAATCTAGGCATTAAGAGTGCTCGTTGTTCCCCTTTTCAGTAGATAAAAGTACATTTTTGAAAAGATTGATCATGAATTCCAATTAAAATTTAACACTGCAGGATTTTCTGATTGATCTGGGTCTGAAAATGTGGTTACCAAAATGTTAAAATACGTATTGGCTTTATCTTATGCAAATAGTTTCAAAATAATAACAATAACATTACTGCTAAAATAGAACTATTGAATAAAATTCAATATTTCCCCACAGCTTTGATTTTGAACTGTATTCCATTAAGAATGTCACTTGAAATATTTCTCTTCTTTGTTAACTATTTTCTTTTAAAAACACTAAAGATACTTTCCCCTCTTAAAATTGCAAAGCATATCACCAATGAAATTATAGTAATTATAGGTCTGATCAAAATTGGAGCCCAAATTATCAGAAAATGCTTCATTAATTCCCATGAAAAGGAGAAACAGTGAAATGACCTTGCCTCTAGCATCTAGGATATCTAAAGAACAGGTTCAAACTGACCAGTTACTATTCTCTCTATACATGGTGTAGTCTAAGATTAACTTCCTCTTACTGTTCTTGCATTTTCACAACCTATGTACAGCACAGCAGAGCATTAATGAGAAAATCCACAGAGTAGGCACTCAATAAGTGTTTCAGAATAAAAGAAAAATACTAATGATAAATTGGCACATACAACAGGAACATATTTTTTTCAGTATGTTTACTTACTATAGAGAGCAACTCCCACAACAAGTTTTTTTATGTGCAGTCTGTCACCTATTTTTGCCTTCACAATCCTAACGTCTAAACACTTTATAAAAAAATATTTTAGTATGTCAATGATATTTTGTTTTGTATAAGGGTGAAATACAGAAATACCGCATATGTTAAAATTTCTTTTTAAGTGCAGTTATAAATTTTTTCCTTGATTTTTAAAGACTAACACCTTGCCCTAACTCCTATGTATTGCCTATTACCTACACCCCATCTTCTTCATCTTCTCATAACTTTTCCCCAATTTTCCATAAACCTATAATGCCCAGAAAATATAAATGTTTTAGGTCCTCAACCCCTGCATCTGTAGAAATCATGTTGAAAGCAACATGACTTTCTGTAACATTGATATCCATCTAGGCAGCTATGTGATGTAAGAACATTTATTGCTTCAATTAATAAAGAATATGATGTAATTTATGATTGGGTTAAAGTAAAAATGAAATGTATATATAAGCCAAGAGATTATAATCATTTAAAGAAAGTTCTCTGAAGAAAATTAGTGAAGATAGAAAGACTAAAGATTTGGGAAGGAGATGCTGGTAACTGATGATATAAAGTTCTGCAGGAATAGAAATGGGCTGAGATAAAAGTTAGCTTTGAACAGGCAAACAAGTACCACCCCCTCTGAAACTCAGGAATATATAAACATAGTGTAGGTAAGTATTCTCTGTTTGTAGGGCATTGAAAAGTCGTGGAGTTAATAGCTGATCGTCTATTTTCTCTGTGAGCTATACAAAGCAAGGCCATTTGCTAAAAGCATCGGGATTATATAAGAGAAGATAACTAAGCAGATAAAGAGCTAATGAGTTCCTGTTATGTATTAGTCATTGTCAGAGGTTTTATATCCATATTATATAAAATATTTATTATAATTGCATATGCTATATGTATGTTTTAGTATATATGGATGTATTTATTATTTCATCAAACAATTTGTAACAAAAAATCAAGTTGGCATTAATCTCCTGATTTTACAGAAGAGGAAAGTGTGGTTTGGAGAGTTTTGATATGTGCCCAAATTCACAAAAGGTAGAGCCAAAATGTGAACTCAATCTGTCTGAGTCTAATCATAAGTATTGAGGGAAATGAAAGAGAGGCAACAAGTTAAAAGATAATACTATGTCATTTATGGGTCCTGATGAGATCAGAAATCATATATTCATAATAGCACAAAAATACAGTCGATAATACAGAAGACAGTATTTAGGACCAATCCAGTATTGAGAGGTTTGCATGGTAGACAAATGTAGTAGACTCTGTGCATGCCCCAACCATATAGTCTAGGCACTCACTTTTCCTGTGCATGTTGACAACTTCTTAACACAAGCAGCTGAGACTCTCTGCCTTGGGGCTTTCTCTAGCTGTGTAAGAAGGCTTGGCCCTCAGTCAAAAGGGAGGAAAGAAATTCTAGAAGAAGTTCTCCTCAGAGCAGCCCTCAGCCCATGACACGTGGATATTGGTGGGTAAATACCTTATGCGCCTTATCTCTGGTGGAGGGCAACTCTGAGACATGTTTCTCACAGCTGCCCAGAGGTTCACAGTTGAATTGAGCCTTAGTTGCCTCCAGCAGCAACCTGCTTCTAAACACGCCCTGCAGTGGCTTCCTTCCCTTCTCTGTCTCACTTCTCCATGCCTTTACACGCACTTCCCAGAATCACCTCCTAAGTAAACTATTGGCACTCAGTTCCTCACAGTCTGCTTCTTGGAAATCAAAACCAAAACAATGGAAAGAAGGGATAAAGAAGTCAAGGAATTGAAAGTGCTGGTGAGAGAGTGATTTCACTGTCAAACATGAGATCCAATTTGGGTAAAAGAAAAACAAAAGTCAAGAAGAGTTGGGGAGAGTATGAAACAGTGGGGAGGTCAAGTGAGTTGAGGTCTTCATAAATAAGAGCAAGAGGCTTAGTGAGAATGAAGAAATTGGGAATGTGGAAATAGAAAAGATATAGTGTGATTTTGGGGGAAAAACGAGACTTCAGGTAGGACAGTTTGAGGAGATGATCAGGTCGAGGATGAGGCCATGGAAATCACTTCTCAGTGGAGCCAGATGAAAGCTAATGAAATTGGAAGTCACGAAACTAAGAGCTGGAGTGTTCGAAGTATTTCCTTCAGGAATGCTAAAATCTGCTAGGATGACGACAGGAACTGGGAAGAAGAAAAGCCTAGGCAGGCTGTCAAAGCATGGAAATGACCTGAATATAGGCAGACAGCTATGACAAAACCTGTTAAAAGCGATAAAGCTAAATGGGACAAATTTCAGAGGAGGGCGAGGGTGAAAGAGGCAGTTTGGAACTAAGATAATGCTGACACCACTTCCTAATGGTTTTGCGGTACACAGGGCTTCTCCATCTTTTACCTAAGAGAAATAAAAGGAAGGAAATGTTCCTAGGGGAGAACCAGGTCTCAGCGAAGGCCTGGAGGTAAAGGCAGTACAGTGTGGATACAGAGGGTGTGGAGAGGGTTTTTTTTTTTTAAATAAACAATGGAAAAGAGTTTTTAGTGTGCACAGTGGAAATAGTTGGAAGGGAAGTTAGCAAAAGGAAGATAAGCTGGTGGAAGAAAGGGAGGATTCCTGTATCAGGTGACATCATAAGAGCGATTCATGACCCTAGAGGCTTTTGGGGGTGAGAAGGAGGGAGCAGGGTTTGAGAATAACTGGGGAAATGGCCAGGACGGTGGTGGCTAACACCGTATTCAAAAGCGTGGACTTTGGAGTAAGACTTTGGATCTGCTGTTGACTCTGGAATCTTGGTCACATTACCTAAATGCTATGCCTCAGTTTCCCCATCTTTACAATGGTAATAGTTATCTCATAGGATTATTTTGAGAATGAAATAAAAAATGCTTAGCTCCACTCCTGGCTCAGAGTAAATGTTCAATAAATGTTAAACATATTTTAAAAATCAAATCTAGCCTGGAGGTAAAATTTTGAATGAATCTTTTGGTACAACAGATTTTAATACCAACTGACCAAAGGTCACAGGTATTGTTAGGACCCACATATTCTACGTCTATCAGGCAAAAATTTCAGGGGGTGGGGAGAAGGAGCAATAGAGAGAAAGTCAAAATGGATTCCTTTTTCTTAAAAATTAAAAATTCTGAATCTGTGCACAGACCAGCTTTTTTGTCACCAGAGCTGAGACTAGAGGGAAATGTGATATTAAATAAGACACGCCTCAATGAGTGTATCTTTAAATTTTGTACCCTATATGCCTCCCTTGCTGGTCCTGGCCCAGGCCCAGTCCATCAGTAACTTCCATTTAAACTGAATGAGTAGTTACTGCAAAGCAGAACCATTCATTCCACATACAGATCCTGGTCAAGGGAATCAGGTGAAGTACATGAACATTTATGAAAAGCAGAATGACTCTCTTGTTACTCTGTTGATGGTCTATGACTAATTGATATGAAAAAATATATTTCTCAGAGCTTTTCACTAGAATTTATATATACTAACAGAATTCTATCTTATGGGAGACATCTTGCTACAGTTCTAAATTAAATTAAAGTATATATGCCATGGTTAACGGCATGCTGATAAATCCAAAGCTGAGAAAATTAATCAGCTACATCATGAATTGTGCTTCTTGAAGTCATACTCCGATAATACATTCAGGTGCTGACACTTTTACTTATATAGGTTAATGGCACTGGCAAAAGAAAATCTAAATTGAACCATAATTCACACATTTTACAATCATTATCACCCGCCAATATATATATATATGTATGTATATATACATATATAACTCAGTAGTTGCTTTTTGGCTACAACATAAACATAGAAGAGCTATTGCAATCTCATTCTTTATACCTTTTAGACCTTATTTGGGTCTAATATGCACTTTTTGTGTGTGTACTAGTCATTGTGCAAAGTACTTTCTCACATGCTACTTCATTTGATCCTCATCAAACTCCATCAGGTATTTCCATTTATTAAGATATTAAGATATTGTTACTTAGTTTAGTGTTAAAGATGTGATTTGTTTTCATGCCATGTTGCTTCATAAGGTTAGTATTTGCAACATGTGTTGTCTTTTGCAATAATATAATGGGAAATCTTTCTATCTCCATCCATACTAACTTTCTAAGACATACATTTATTGATTAAAATTCAGTGATTTTAAAAGTATAAGAAAGTTTAGGTTATAAAGAGAAAAGAAAAAAAAATCCCACTACGACTGTACAATGTTGCTTTGGCCTGTTTAGCATTCATTCTCCCTTCTTCACTGTGTATAGTATCCCCACCCCCCTATTTCTCCAAGGGGAACTACCTCTCTTTCTGCATTTGGTCTGGATGGGACTGTTGATCAGTCCCTCCTCTCCTGGTCACAAAGTGGGCATATAATCCAAGACAGACCAAAAATCTCTCATTTCCTGGAAGTTAGGGACAATGACATTTGAACAGAAATCAGGTGGAGCTGATTGTCCCCTGAGGAAGTGCCCTGGAGATAGGATTATCCAATTTCTGCTACCTGGAACCTCAGAGCTTCCCTGACTCCTTCCTTCCCCAAGGTTTGGTCATTCAGCCTTTGCTTGGATTCTACAATCAATCCCATGTCCTTTTAATACATTATTTAATTGATTAAGTTAGCCAAAGTCCCTGTCTGTTGCTCGCAATCAAAGAATATATGCTGATACACACCATCTTAATTTATATATGTTACTCTCCAGGATTTTTCGTATTCATATTTTACATAGGTAAAATTCACACAGTTCTGTTTCTGTTATACATACAGATGTTTCCAAGAGTTTTTATTATTATTATAAATAACCCTACAATAATTATTTTCATGCATATCACTTTTTCCATATTTTGGATTCTTTCCTCTGAGAGATTCCCAGAAGTGAAATTACTGAGTCAAAGGGCACAGATATTATTATGGCCCTTTAAAGATATTGCCAAAATGCTTTTTAAAAGGTCTCTGCCAACTTATAATGAATTCAAGGACCCTTTTTTTTAAAAAAAAATCAACCTTCTAGTCAACACTGATCATCCATGTGGTCATTTTGATATTCTGTACCCAATGTTTTCTATACTTTCTTTGAAACAGTGGAACATACAATTTCACATTCTCTGGGAGAAGTACTTTCTACTCAGGCATTCTGAATTATTTCCTCAAAAAAACGGTATATTATCTAACTTTGATAGAAGTGTCACATAATTTACCAATATAGAAATTGTTTCAATGTCAAAATGTAAGTAATCTTAAAAGTACAACCGATACTGTTTTCTTTGCTAAACTTGCTAGAATTATAGTTATCTCTACAGTAAAATAGCAATTTCTCCCTAAGGAATGAACCATAGAGTAATGAGCCAGTGGGCACCAGTTTCCTTGAGTTCTGATATGAGTATATACTAATACAAAAAACCGTGGAGACAGTCTTTCTAACACATCCTTTTGGTATACCTAAGAATTTTTTAATACAAGAAAGTAAAGAGGTCTGTTTTTCTTTGCTCTTTTGAGCTATTTTCATGCCAAGTATACTTTAACAGTAATGACTATGCAACAGGCCTTTGAACAAGATAGGCTGACAACAAAAGATAAAACGTGTCCTGTAAGAACACATCCAAGAAAATGAGCCCTAAAGGGACACAGATGGGCAGGGGGTAAGGCAAGCTGCCCAAGCTGCCCTTGACACTCACAAAAAGCCAGAGTACTTTTCTCGAACTACTTTGCTCACCCTCGGCTTCTCTAGAGCTGACACACCTTCCCCATTCCACTTAACCTATGACTCAGGTATTTGAGAAAGTGAAAGAAAAAAATAATCGTAAGAACTGCTGCTGTGGGTCAGCCAATCCTTTGAGCAAACACTTACTGCACAATTACTACGTGCAAGGACGTAAGTGCCAGGACCTAGAACGGTTTCAGTCATTCCCCCATCGACTTGTGCACCTCCTCCCCGAATCAAGCACTTTTCGATCCTCACAGGATCTGCCCTTTGCAGTCCTCCTCTGAATCTGTGAAAGCTGCTTTGGCCCTACTTCTTACAAGTCAGCTTCAAGCCTCTCTTGATCACAATGCCCTAATTCTGAGGAGGGGACACTCTCTAGTGCTGAAGCCAAAGTCATTCTCACTCTCCTGAGAATGAGAAGTCAGGCTGACTTCTACCACAGTTATGTTTCCAGTAACAAGCCTAGGATCTTCCTGACTTTGGAATCCACGAAATTCAGGGCCAGTCAGGAAGTTTGGAATTTTTTCTGTAGGCAGAGCATGTCATTTAAAGATTTTAAGCAGGGGCTTGATACAAAAAAAGTTTCATTTTAGTTTTGCTGGCAAAAGGATAGAGGATACTTTAAGGGGGTAAGAGATCAGTTTGAAAGTATGCCAATAGTTAAAACACAAAGAGAGAAGTGGGGTGAGGTAAATTTACAAAGAAGGATTCCCCTCACAGATACTTCACCCATCCAGCAGTGTTTCCTGAGAGTGACACCCAGGTTTGTTTTACATCTAGTAGATCATCCTTTTACATTTCATGGCATCTACTTCAAAAAGTTGTTAATGTTTTCCATTAGCCCTAATTTCCTTAATAACCTTTTATAGATTTGTGAGTAATTAAAGTATTCATATAAACTCTTCCTAGAGAAGGCAAAGGAGCTGTGGAGAACTGAGTAGCTAACTGCATAAAGTTCCCAGAAACAGCCCAGATCAAAATGAGACTATGCCATGGTCATCCAGGATGAAAGACCATTTAAAAAGAAAAAACTAAGTGCATTTGTACTGTATTTTGTTCTAATGCATTATGCTATTTTTGCTTTTATTCAAGGAACTACTGACCTGATCATTTTTTGAAAATTTCAAATTCCCAGAAAGCTGCAATTCTTTTGATTGAGAATAGCATTCTAAAATATTATTATTGGATAAAGCAATTTTCATTTCTGGTTTAAGAATTAGAGTTCCTCCATTTATAACAACTTTTTAATGCAAAAACAGTTCTGAGATATAAACCAAAAAAAAATTAATTCATTTTAAGTAACTTTCAAATTTTAGCGATATGCTTCAAAATTAAAAATGTTGCATTTTAAAGAAATAAGAGAAATGCAAAACTATGGGGACAGTAAAAAAAATCAGCAGTTGCCAGGTGTTGGGGCGGAAGGGATGAACATGTGGAACACAGACGATTTTTAGGGTAGTGAAACCATTGTGTTTGATACTGTAATGGTGGACATGTGTCATTATACATTTGTCAAAACCTATAGAATGTAAAATCCTCAGAGTGAGCCCTGATATAAACTACAGACCTGGGGTGATAACAATATGTCAATGTAGTTGATAGATTGAACGAAATGTAGTACTCTGGTGCTGAGATGTTGACAGTGCAGGAGGCTGTGCGCGTGTGGGTCAGAGCGTATATGAAAAATCTCTGTACCTTCCTCTCAGTGTTACTGTGAACCTAACACTGCTCTAAAAAATAAAGTCTTATTTAAAAGATGATAATGATAATGATGATGATGATTATACAGTATATATTCTATATTAAAATACATGTAAAACCATACTATGTGAGAAATCTTTGAGTTTTCCACATAGTATGGTTTTACATGTATTTTAATATAGAATACATACTATATAATCAATTTCCTACTTCCCAGAGGCCTAGACACCTGTAGGTTACTATTCGAGTCAGCAAGTACACAATATGAATTTTTTCTATATTAGAGAAATTTCCACAACTTATGATTATTCCAAATGTTATCAGAACTTGGAAATATAGTAATTGAAAATTAAGATAGATGAAAACATCTGTCTCTATGCAAAATATGTCCTTCTAAGTTCAAACTGGATAAAAATAAATAGCTAATCTGGCAACCACATAAAACTACAAAGCAATGAACACAAGTATAAACACTCCGAAAGTGTTTCCAAAAGGTAAAATGAAATGCTCCTAGAAAATGGACATTAAAAAAAAAGCACTGAGAAGACAAATCAAATTCTGCTACAAATAATTTTTGTCCATCTATTAAAGCCTTTTGATCTTCTTTTTTAAAAAATAAAATGCACATTTAAAATGTATTATATGGAACTTTTACTCTAGTATTTTAAAACATGAAAAATATCTTTCTTCCTGTTATGCCACAAGATATAACTGCTTCATTTATCTGTAACAAATGTATTTCTTATAAGTCTCTTGATGAAAATGTATTCAAAAGTTTGGAGCACTTTAGTTGCATCTTTGTGACTGCACAGGCCTAGGCCCACAATATCGAATGAAGAAGAGTTAACATGTTGACATGTGTTTTAGGCTAAAAATGGAAATTGTGAAGTTCTCCTCTTCCAAGAGTTCTTTGGAATGGATCAAAAGGCTTCAAAAGACTTGGCACCAAGGGAACTTCTAGGCAATGTCTACACAGCACAAAATGCGATGGAGACTTGGCATCTTCCGGAAGAATTAGGCTGTGTTAAATACTGCACAAAAAGGGGCTAGGGCCAGCTCCCTTTGTGACTTGAAAGGCCGAAACAGTTCTCGAAGCTCCAGAATTGTCCTTATGTGAATTTGTGTATTCACTTTTCACACAACCACGACAAAAACTCCTTGCTTTTGGTATGGTTGCACACTAACTAAGCATCTAGGCTGGGCCAGGTATTGTGCTAGGCACTGAGAGAGTTCGAATGGCTGAACCTCCCTGATAAGTGAGGCAAGGGAATGTCTGGAGTCTGAATTTAAAAGTAACCATCCCAATCTTCCACATTTTTTTCACACCAAATCAAACTTTGCCTGTGAAGTTTTGCTTTCCTTGAGGCTGAGTCAAGATGAACTAGCATTCACAGGTGGAACAGTTATTCCAGAGCATGCCATTCTGAAAAGGGGGGTCTTTATATGTAAAGCAGAAGCATTTTTGTTTTGCCTTTAGTTGGAGTGAGTATGAAGAACTGACTTCTTTTTCCTCCAAAGTTAAAAGACCAAACCCAGAGACTACCAAAATGTTGGGTTTATTTATCATTTCCAAGTTGAAATAAAGCATTATATGAATACTCAGAGCTCTATCTTTCCCTGATTAAAGCAATCCTGCCCTTTGAATTGCTGCACAGGATACTGCTCCGTGCGGCTCACTCACAGGGCTGTAATAAGTCACAACAGCTTGGCACCTTGCCCAACAAAACACAACTCTCCTGAAGTCTTGAGCTTTCCCATGGCAACATCACAGTCACCAACACAGCAAACAATCGCTCCAATCCCTACTCCTGCTCCCCTTTTCTAACAGCAAAGGATATCATTGCAGCCAGCCTCCTAGAACTGTGCTAATTATCATCTATGAAAGAAGATAGCGACAGAGATCAAGTTGCCTTCAGCCTGAACTTAAAACGAGATCAAAGGCAGGATAACTACAGGAGCACAGGGAAGTTTTACTTATACTTTCGCTCTAAAAGAAAAGAGAGAGGCTGTATGTAAAATATATTCCTTAAGGATTAATGTGCTTGCTGCCCTGATTACCAAGTGGCTCTGGCTCACCAGCAACCTTCATACAAAACTCCCATTCACATGAGCCCAGGCTCTCTCGACAGCAGCTGGGGGGTGCGGGGGAATGCCATCTTAAAGCTGCAGCTCTGACACATTCCTGAAACTGCAAAACTGGAACTGTTTTCAAACCTCAGCTGCTTTCTCCAGCGTAATGCTCATTCTGCTCATCTGGGTAGGCCGCCTAGCAGTAAAGCGGGGTGGCAGCTCCCTATAGCAGATTAAATCAGTGCCACTTCCTTTATGATCACCTCTTTTCAGATTCAAATAACATCCTTGGGGGTGACAGCCTCTTCTTATAAAAAGTGTCTGGGCTCCTACAAATCCCCTACAACGATAATCTCTCCTTGTATATTAATTTGATTTCAGTCCACAGATGGCTCATGGGAGTTCAGGAGCAGAACTCATAGCAAACCCACGGGAATGAATGCTCTATGACTCATGGGTGGCTATCACTTTATTGGGGGGTGGGAAGGCAAGGAAGAGAGTCCAAACTTCATGTGGTTTTGAATGCTGATTTTTCTACTCTGAATTACGGTAAAGCCCTGCATGTTCAGATGAAAGATTTTATAATTCTAGACTCAAAACTTATACAGTGCTATCTCAGAAATAACATAAAAATTTCAGAGGAATTTCCATTTCAGCACAGCTACAGTTGAGGAGCTAGTCTACATAATAAAGAATATAAAATACCAAGACAAAGTCTGGAAGTAATTATACAAAGATATTTCAATGATACCCCAAACCAGGAAAGAAAAAAAAAATCTAGTGATTTGCTAAACAATAGTAGAATTCTGAAATGTAACTGAAGTCTTTTTAACATACATAGGGGTGACTGCTGTGTCATTCTAGACTCTACCTGTATGTATGTATGTATGTATTTATTTTTGACTCTACATGTATTTAAATACCAATCTCCCAAATTTATTCTATTGATGATTTAAATAATTACGGTATTATTTTAAATTCTGGTACCAACTTTTCACTTATCGCATACTCAATTGTTTTATTCTTTATTACCCATGATTTCCAAAAGCCCACAATCTTATGTAGTAATTTTTATCAGTAAGAAATCTATTGTAGACATAAAGTACTGAGCTTAAAAAAAAAAAAAGGACTGAGGTATCAATTAGAGTTGCTCTATCATCCCAGAATGCACTTTCCAAAATTATTTCCATGGCTAATTCCTACTCCTTTATGTCTCAGCTTAAATCTAAAGACACTTGGGCCCTGTGATCAAAAATTACTTGCCATTAGAATATTTTTGGTATGTCTGCTTGTTTTTAATCCATCTCCCTATCAGAATCTGAAGTTCTGAATTCAGGGATCATGTACCTAATCTGATGTCTTGGACACAATAGATACTGAGCAAATATTTGTTGAATGAATGACTTCTTCATTTATAGAGAGTGATCAATACATGTACTATATACTTTCTGCTCCGCATACTCCTGTCCAAACTTCAAAATGCTGCAACATAAAGAAATAAAATAGAACAAAAATAATTCATTGGTTAAGTTCAGCAAAATATAGAGCTAAAAGAGAGAGAAAGACAGAGGACCAAGTGTCCTTGGTGGAGTTAGCTGGCAAGGTCTTCATCACTATATCTTGAATTTTCTGGATGAATGTTTTTGGGTTTGAGAGAGAACTCCCAATAAAATGAGTAATTCATTGTGTCTGACATCATACTGAGATCTGGAATGCTATTGTATTTTACTGTGAAGTGCTTGACAATGCATTCACACTCAGAGGCCAAAGTTTCAAAACTGCCCTCCAGTTTAACCCTATAGATGTGGTTTTGTAGAAAGACTCTAGTAACTGCATGATTTAAGTTTATCACACAGTGTTCTGCTCATAATTACAGGTAATTCATTCTTACCTACAAGCATGGAATCTGTACAGAGAGATGCATCCAACCAAGTAACAAGATTACTGAGACCATCATGAACGATGGTAATGATGAAGATAATGATACCACCGGTAGAACCTAACTACCACTGAATACTGTAACTACGCCTTCTCACGTAATCCTCTCACCAATACTGTTAGAAAGGTTCTATGAAATCACCATTTGATAGAGAGGGAATTAAAGCCTAGAATGAAATAATTGCCCTCGATTTGCTCAGTTAATAAATGATAAAACTTGGATTCTAGTCCCCAAAGCCTTAACTATTATGATATTCCATCTCCCAGGTGGATGATTTTCAAGACTCTTAAGTTTCCAAAATTTATATGATGACAGATAGGGAGAACACCTCTTGCTCTTTGAAAAACTAATGTCGCTTTTGGAGCCAAAAAGTCATAACAAGGGTTCAGCTTATGCTGTGATTATGTCAAAAAGGAAATTCTACTATAGATATATAGAGAACTGATATGCAAAGGAGACTACTCCAGGGAGAAAATTGCCAAAACTATTATCGTATCAGAAGTTTAAATGTTTTGATTTTTTTTAACTTAGTAATCTAAAAATCGGTATGTGGAAAGTCGCAGTCACTTAGAATGAATAAAAATATTGAAATGACCTTTTAAATTCATTTTACTTAAGAATTTATCAGGGTTTCCACCATCTCATTAACGTTATTACCTTAGGGATGACTGGAATATGTCATATTTCACCTCAGTGTGACCTGAAACTGCCAGAAGCATGAAATCCCTGGAATCATCTTTTATGTTACCACACTACTTCACACAAGTAAAAAATTTCAGTACATGAAAGAAAAATAAACATTCTAACCCTATTCGTAAAGCATGGCTTCTTGGATACATTTTCTAAAAAACAAATTATTAAAGCAAGAAATGGGTAAGCCTTTTCTCCCTAGTCCTTAGGTTGGCAATATTATGGTACCAGTAATTGTAAAATATTTTCTCATATTTAACAGAAAGCACTGGACTAAAGAATCTTGACTCTGGTTTGACTCTTTGCTCTAAGTCCATTCAAACCAAGTCATTACACCTCTCTGAGCCTATTTCCTCATGTGTAAAAAGAGGAAATATCTTCAGCTCTTCTGATTGCACAGGGTTGTTGTAAGGAGCAAATGAGAAATTGCTTTATAAATTCCTATGCAAATGCATGGAATGTTTATGACACTTACTTATTTTTATAATATCATTTATGCACATTAACTATATATCAGAAAAGTAGCAGTAAATAGCCCAAGAAGCATGTAACAATAATAATGGAGTCCCAACTATGTCTATGCACTAGGTTAAGCACTTTATACATATCATCTCATTTAATACACAGTAAAGCTTTATGAGTTATCACTCCATTTTACACATGAGGACACTGTACCTCACAGAGGTTAGGTACTTTGTTCAAGAGTTCACAGCAAAAGGAAGGGTATAGACTTAAATCCAGGTCCAAATAACTCTTTGCCACTCTACTATGTTTCATTATGTTTATTTACATTGTCTAGGAGTTTGAGAAATCATATAAGCCCATTTATGGCGAGAAACAGAATAAAAAATAAAACAAAGGAAGAAGCTGAAGAGTGGGAAGAAATAGAACAAGCTAGTCACAATACACTGTATTTCTTTTTTTATGAAACCATGAGAAATCCTTATTATCTGTTTCTACAAACCATCTTATAAAATCAAATTGTGATTTCCGGAATACCTCCAACCTTGAATGTTAGTCATACCGGAGACATGAATGCACAACTTGAAGGACTCCTCCCATGGGGACAATAGTAGTGGTAGCAAAGGGATACTACTCCAGGATTAGTACTGTAGATTGCTACAGATGTAGTAAACTTGTGGAACCTAGATTAGATGCTCATAGCTGAGGCCAGGAGAGACATCTCTTCTTGATTGTCCAAATTCTATTCTGAAGTTCAAAATATATTCTCACATGTAGAAATGGTGCTACAGGAAAATGCATACCAAGTTATATACAACGTACTTATGAGCTTTTAGAATCCAACTTGCTTATATAACAGAAGGGCTATCTCTATGAGTCTGAATTTCACTCTGAGTTGGGCAATTGAAAGATGCCTGCATTTGCTTTTCTAAATCATTTTTTCCCAGATCTTTCTCATGTGTTTTGTCAGGAAGACTTTTTTTTCCATTGATGTAGTATTTGGTTTTAAGAACAAAGGTATCCTCACTTGCCATTTAAAAAAAGGGCTATAGACACTAGATAAATACCTATATAACCGGAATGGGCCAAAGGCCTATATTTCTCTATCAAATTCATCACCTCAGAAAGGAAACGTTCAAACAAAAGGTAGGTGGTCTCAGGCCAAGTCCTTAAGAGCAATTTCTTTTCCTATCACCCAGTGAGAATCCAGAAAGGTAGGTTTTAGTGTATGAGACATGATTGCAGTTCACCATTAGGGAACCTAAAACATCACTGGATTCACCTTTAAAACTGCTTTATTGGAGACTGAACTGACGAGGCAGGCCCAGATATCTTGCCCAGAAGATGTACAGTGTGTGTTCCAAAATTTAGTCACTCTTCCAACTAAGTAGGCTAATTTGAATAATAATTGCTAAACTATATGCTAAAATGAATTTCTTTACAGGAGATCATGGAGAAGGGAGCAGAAGTTAACACTTGGGCTATCTGCACCTTTTTTTTTTTATTGTGGTAAAATACACATAACATAAAATTAATCATTTTTAACCATTTTTAATTGTACAGCTCTGTGGCATTAATTGCATTCACATTGTTGTACAACTATCACCACTATCCATCTCCAGTCAGGCTACCTACTTTTACCTGTTGCAAAAATTAGCCTTTGTGTGTTTTCTTATCAGGAATCAACTTTAGCTAGTTAGGTACTATATTGTGAGATAGAGATAAATAACTTTATTATATTAGAATCTAAACTAGTCCATCCTCCAATTAGATATTATGCTTGTTCTATGAAATTATATCTCTGCTTTCATCAGAAGAACAGCTATATTCTGTTTTTCCAAAAAGGTACATGGGTAGCATCAGACAAAATAATAAGTTTTAAGATAGTGAGTGCTTGGATGTGTTAGCCCTTTGCTAAATATTTTGCATGCATCGACTCAACTAGGAAGTGATCTAGGTATTTTGGACACATTAATGAAGCTAATCGTCATTATTATCCTTGTTACATGTGAAAGAAACTGAGATACAAAGGTTAAACTGTCAAGGTCTCACAAGTAGAGTGGGGTCCATACTTAAAATCTCTGACTCCTGAGGCCAACAGTCTAACTCTAAGTGGTTCACAAAGCAAGTTCTCAGCAGCAGCAGCATCAACTGGGAAGCTGTTAAAAATGGAAATCTTCAGGCTCCACCCCAGACCTGCAGAAACAGAAACTTAGGGTGAAGGGGAGCAGTCACCAGTGCTCTAACAAGGCCTCCAGGTGATTTAGGGGCTCACTAATGTTTAAAAACTATTGCTTTAACTACTGCCTCATTACATTTCCCTTTTTTCAAGCTTCTTTCCTCCTCTGCCAAGTCCCACCACATGTTCTAGTCACACAAAGTCTCCATTTTAATGCCCCACCTAAGCCTAGCCTTCCAGAAATTGCCCTATTCTTTAAATAGACTCTCTCCTTCCTCTTTTCTAGTCTGTCTTCCTCCCATTAAAAACTCCTCTCTCCTCCACTGGCTTCTGCTGTTATTTAATAGAAGAGCAATCTTAATAAATAAATCTTTCTAGGTTTTGGTTCTTTATCCATTGAATAAATATTTACAGAGCCTCATAACGTTTTAGGTGTTTTTAGGAAGTGATCTAGGTATTTGGGATACATTCATGAATAAAAGACAAGTAGACCTGACCTCATGTAGGTTCTCATACATTATTAAAAATGCAAATATTTGGGCCCTCTGCCAGAAATTTGAATTTTCTAGGGTTGAGATGGGACCCCAGAATCCGCTTTTTATCAAGCATTCCAAGTGATTCTGACATCTGAATCAGGCGATCTGTGTATCGTGAAAACATGCTCTGAAGTAGTTTGATTGGGAACATGCAATAATCCACCTGGATTCTCTATTTTTTAAAATTTGCTTGTTTTCTTCCCACAGTGGGGTCTTTGGGGGCAGGGATGGGATATGAAAAAGGATGAAATCCCATTTATTTATTTTTGTTTTTGTTTCCCTTGCTCTAGGGGACAGATCCAAAAAAGATATTGCTTAGACTAATGTCAAATAGTTTACAGCCTGTTTTCTAAGTTTTATGGTTTTTAATATAATATCATATACCAACTACACTTACATTTTAAAAAAAGGGAAAGAAAAAACTTGAAGCAAACTGAAGCAGATCTTTTTCAAGGGAAACTTTCTAAGGTCTCCTAGGTTCAGTTCTGCCAGGAAGATGTTGCTTAGCTTGAGCCCTGGCTGATGAGATTTAAAGATGAAAATGAAACCCACAAGGGCAAAGAGTCAAAGGGAAGAGCCTTGTAGCCTGTGCCCCACCAGTGGGGCCGAGGATCTGCTGGTTAGAAGCGTGTGGCCTACGAGACCCGGACACGGGCAGTCTTTTTGGATTGTTTCAAAGACGACACCTTTAATCCTGAGTGGTAGTTTGGAATCACTTTTAAGTTATCTTGATATTCCCCTCCTTTCTAATAAGAACAAGACCAGTTTGTTTAACATTTCCTCATACTCCAGATTTTTTTACATGAGGCCTCACCCACTTGCAGACAATACCAGCATCCTTCCTCTGGGTTGGTGACCAGTGCCGTATCTAAGAGGTATAATGAGCATTCTTCACAGTGTCATTGTCACTGCCTTCTCTTTGTTTGAACTACTTCTGCTAAGATAACCTAAAACACAGGGGAACTGGGCAATGGGCAGATTAGTTCAACTTTTTTCTCCCTTTTCCAAGATGCCTCCCAAATTCCTGCCCTGTGTCAACTGCTGTTCTATTATTCTGCTTAGGAGATAATGTAGACTCATTTTGTACCCAGAATAAATATTTGGCACAATATGGTCCACAGGGGAAGTTGCCATGATTGTGGCAGGGGCAAGCATGGCTCCATCCCAGCCCCCTGCAGTCCAGACTGTAGGCGAGAGGACAAATGAAGTCAGCAATCTGAGCTGGAAGCAGTGTCACAGCAGCCAGTGAGAAACTGGGTTCTTATTCACAATTTAAAAGTCCAATTGTCCTACTCAGAGCAAGTGTCAACTCTAAAAGGTCTAACAAGGTACACAGGAGGCATTTGGAAGTTTTCAAGGTATATAGTATGGGGTCCCTAATCTAATTTCACCAACCTGAGCCATTTTCCTCAGTTTTAAAGAATATACTAAAAAAGAGGGTCTCAATCAGACAGGTTTCGTCTCCCATGAAACAAGTGGCAATGCCTGACCCACGTGTATAGAGGTATTTTTGTGAATAAATATTTTTGAAAGGATGAGGGAATAAATGGTACCAAAGAATGTTTTGTGGGAGAACATTATTGTCCTTGCTGTGAACCTCAAAGACTAGAAATGACATCCCCAAATACTTTCTAAGTAACCCATCATGGTTGCTTATAAAATAGATTTCTGTTTCATCTAATTTATTTTACACTTATATTTTCATTCGGCCTACTGTCTCTTGAGATTAGATTTCCCATAAGCTTACTATGTATTGTAAGAAGCAGAAGTATCTTTTTTTTATTCTAATGCTATCTCTTTCAAACTTTAACATTTAAACTAGTCCTTGTGTCCTAGTATCTTGTGAATGGCTTCCACACTTCTATTTCTTTCATACACCCTTTTAATATTTTCTCTCTTTGGAATCAAAGAGTTTTAATGTTCTTGGTTTGTCCTCATATAGCATTCACCCACCCACTCTGACAGATCAGAATGACTCAACCACCTCCTTCCTGATCCCCAGAAGGCCCAATAGAGAAGAGAGGAATCTGGCATGTCCCTGAGGACATTTGGTTCAAAGTCTCCCTATCATCCTGAGCTGGGCTGTGCATCTCGTTCTAAGTGTCAACATGCATGAAGGGACTGGCTGTGAAGAAGTCTATGGAGACCCTGATTCTGTTGATACAAGCTTCAGTTTTACATAAACCAAACTGCAGAATGCACTTATTCTCAATGGTCAGATCAGCAGTTGGACTTTAGCCATTAAGGTAGTCGAAAGCACTAGTAAACAGTAATGTACAAATGTTCTATCACATGGACACGGCCCTGCACTCACTTGTGACTTCTCTGAAAAACAGAATGAAAACATCTCTGGTTCCTTGAATTTCAGTTTGGGTGAGTCACTTGTATACTCCTGCAATTTCCTTCCATGGAATATTCTAGAGGGATGAATCTGTTTGGAAAACAGAAGCAGCTATTCCCATTAATCCTTCTTCAAACCCTATCCTCTGGGACACAGCAAGTCAGAGTACTTGTTCACTCATTTAACAAGCAATGCTCAAACACTCCAGTGGGTACTACAGGCAAACTGGTGAAAAAGAGAGCAAAACAGAGTTTATGTTCTAAAGAGGATGATGGAACAAAATGGGGGTTGGGGGTGGTGACTAAATAAATAGAGACAATGCAAATTATAATGTGTTATAAAAAATACAAAGAAGGAGCAAAAACGCAAAATAACAGGAGAGAAACCTCTTTAGAAGGGATATTTAGTAAGGCTGTCATTTATGTTGAGATCTAAAAATTAAGTCGGAGCCAGCCAGGTGACCATTACAGAAATAACAGGATAAAGGGCTCTGTGACAGGGAAGCTCTTGACTGATTTGGGGAATTAAGTGCCCCACACATGGCTGGGTGCAGTAAGGGTGCAGTAACTTGAAAAGTGCAATAGGAAACAGCATATACAGAACTTACAGGCTTGGGTAAGGAGGTTGGATTTTATTCTAAGTACAACAGGAGGCTACTAAAGAATATTAAGCAGGGGGATGATGTGAACAATTTTATGCAGTAAGAAGGTAACTTTTGCTACTGTACTATGTCTTAAAAGGGAGACGGGTTAGATGGCTGCTGTAGCAGTTGAGGGTAGACGGGGTACTGACCCGGGCCAAGACTGTGATCTGACAGGGGATAGAAGCTACATCTTGGAGGTGGAATTCAGAAATGATCCAACAGACATAGAAGGTCATAGAACTAGACAACTTCTCTGCTACTGGGGCTCTAAGCCCCCTCCACACCCTGGTGGGCAATTGCTACCATTTCAGTGTTAAGTATTCAGTGTCTTGGCATTCATCATCTGCATAAGCCCTCTGGTTTTACTTGTCCTTCAGCTTCAGGCCTGCATTCCACAGATATTCCTGGGTGTCCTGTTCCTGCTTGCATTCTGAAAGGGGCCTGTGGAAAGTAGTGAATCGTTCCACCCAGGTCACACAAGAAGCCCACAGATTTTCCACAGAACAGAAGATGCACCTCTGCAAATCTCTGCTTCTGTGTCTTCTACAGCTTCCAGAAGGCACATGGAAGCATTCAGAGTTCTAAAACATCTATGGTTTCATGTTTTCAAAACCCAAAGAATGTGTTTCATATCTGCCTTCCACAAATGCATAAAATGTTTAAGCCAAGGTGATTTCAAAACCTTCCAAGACTTGGAGTCCCCCCAGAGCCTGTGTCTCTAACGTAGCCTGAGAACCTTCCACAGAGCTCCTGAATTTCTGCTGATGGAGCCCAAAAGTTTAGCACACTCCCCAGCGATTGCTAAATACAGTCATGTCTGAGAACCAAAGCCCCGGAAGCCTCAAGTATCTTCTGCTAATAAAAACAATATGATGTTCCAACTTGATTAATTTTAAAAATTGGTAGAGTTCAGAAAGAACAAAAAAGAATATTTCCTGAGAACTTTTCTTTCTTTTTTTTTTTAATTGTTCAAAGTGCTATGTGATTTACATATTTTCACAGGTTGCTATTATTTCCATTTTCTAAATGAATAAGCTTGGATAAGTTAAGAAATACCATCACTTGAGGTCACAGAGCCAATCAATAAGTGTCAGGACCAGAATTCAAACTCAGGACTGCCTATATGCAAAGCATCTGTTCCTTTCTCCCCATCCCTCTCTGTCCTTGTGGGTCTTTAGAAGTCTCTCCTCTTAAACTAATTCAGAGCCCATAACTGCCTGGAAACGATCACATTTATTCATGTCTTCCAGTAGTTCAAGGGATTATATATCTCCCATGTACACATTCCTGCCCGATAGAGGCCAGGAGAAATTAGGAGGGTATGTAAAACACAGAGTTCCAAAACAGCAGGTATCTCCAAGAATTACACTGTGCCGCCCTCTGCCAAAACACACCTATTTGCTTAATTTGTATATTCTTCCTCGGGCTGGCAGTTACGCAGGCCCCTCCCTCTCAAATGGTATCACTCCAGGAAGGAAAATGAGAGAGGAACTGGGAGTAGAGCCACAGGCTTCCCAGCCTTGGGAAGGCAGACACCTCCATGGCAGGAAGTAACTGCCTGCTCAGTGTTGGACCAAGAAAAATCAGGGGCTTCCTAGCACAGGTGTTTGAGACTAAAAGAGTGAGACAGAAACCCCAAGCACATATGTCTTTCCTTTCCAGGCCCCTTTGCTGACAAATGATTTATTAGCAAAGTATATTCAACAGAAACAGCATCAGTAGGAAACCACCAGAGGGATATGGAAAAAACAGTCACGTATCTAAATGATAAACTCTTGATGATAAATCGAAGGCTTTAACACAAGTTATGAACCTCAGACTGAGTTATTCTTCCCACCTAATACACACACTAGGGGTAGCCATAGCTCTGGGAAGTGACACAGAGGGAAACTGCTCTGGGAGTAAAATTACTCTGCCTGTTATTGTCTTGAGGAGTTTAGTTTGGTGTGAACTAAGGGGTCACTGCTGACAGCACCTTTAGTAATAAGTCTCTGTGGTACACAGATACGGTCAGAATGAAGAAAAGACATAAAACAGAGTGGTATCTATGTATCAAATCCTATAACACGTGTTTTCAGAAACTGATTGCTTACAATTTCAAGAAAGGTGCTATTGTTGTCACCATTTTACAGATGAAAAAACTGAAGCTCAGATGAGTCGAACAACATGCCCAGGGTAACACATTAAGAAAGCTGGAGAGTCATGACTCGAATCCGGAAGTGTCTGACTCCCAAAGCTTAATTCTTAAGTAATGTACTTTACTTCCCTTAATTCTTAAGTATTTTACTTCCTCACTTAGCTATCAAAGAAAACTAATCATTTAAGACAATTATTAGAAGAATGTAATCACTAGAGAGATTGTGTTGTTATTACGTCTTTCAAAAAGCCTATCCTTACTCTGGCAGATATAGAAAATAACTATCCTTGTTTCCCGTGAAGCTGGTCAAATGCAAGTCAGTATGAAACAATGGTTTGAGACCCATGAATATGCCCTAATCACACGGGCCCACTGACCCTTGGGATTTGCTACATGAAAAGCAGAATATGAAACAGAATGTAAGACTCATGAGGGTGAGGATCTTTGTTTTATTCCCTGACGTAGCCTAGGGGTATGCATCTGGCACTCACTAAATACATGCGAGGTGAATGAATGGACTGATTTTAGAAAGTCTGTAGCATAACCTTCCTTTTTTTAATTAAAAATTATTGGAGTGACATTGATTAACATCAAACAAGTTAAATATATCATTCAACAGTAAGTCGTATATATATCGCATTGTGTATTCACCACCCAGAGTTAGACTTCCTTCTGTTATCAAATACCTGTCCCCTTTTACATAACCTTCCTTAATATCACAGAACGGAACATAGTAGCCTGGGCTATTGGCCAATGTTTATTCATTAATATGTTAAATAGCCTCTAAGCTGGCCCCCAATGATCCCTAACTCCTGGTATTTATATCCTTGTGTAGTTCCCCCAACACTGTATTAGGGTTGGCTCATGTGGCCAATAAAATATGACAGAAGCAAAAGTGTGTCACTTCTGAGATTAGGTTGTAAAAAACTGGCTTCCACAGTCATGTAAGGTTCTCTCTTAGATCACTGTCTCTGGGGGAAGCCACCTGTTGTGATTTGGGAACACTCACTCAGGCAGCCTATGAAGAGGCCAAGGTGGCAAGGAACTGAGACCTCTGGCCAAGAACAATGTAAATGAACTGGGAAGCAGACCCTCCATCCTCAGACAAGCCTTGAGGTTACTGCAGTACCATCCATTAACTTGTCTGCCACCTCATGAGAGACCCCAAGCTAGTCCTGAATTCCTGACCCTTAAAAACTGTGTGAGATGATAAACATTTACTGTTTTCAGTTGTTACTGAAATTTTGGAGTCATCTGTTATGCATTAATAGATAATTAATCTTGTCATTTTATTAACATGGGAACTGGAAATTCACTTTTGAACAAAAAACTATGTTAAAAATTTTTACAGAGAATTCTAAGAGTTAAATTTTGCCAATTCTTCTTCCTCCTGAAAGTTTTAAAAACATGAATATATGTTCTTCTGTTCTACTCTGGCCTCTTTTTCTTTGCTACTCACTGAGCAGCTACGTACATGTGTAACTGCAGGAGGGCACAAATGCTGTATTACAGTTGTTTATTCCAGGTCAGAGAGAGCACCCACCACACCCAAGGAGGGAAGAGCTCTCCTTACAAACTTTTAGGAAAAATCTTCCTGCTGACATTAAATTAATTTTGATTCTATTTTAAATTTTTCAGAAACTTACATCCAATAGTGGAGAAAATATGACCATACAACAAAGCAATTAGATACTTTTCAGACCGTAATAAGTACCACGAAATCAATGAGTACCTCACAGGTCATACACAGAAGGCTAGCTCTCAGAGAGAATCAAGTTGAGATTTTTCTGAATCTGGCAAAGTGCCCAGAGCAGAACCTCACTCAAAAAGTCATGTAAGAAACATTCATCAGTGAGAATCACCAGCTTATCCTGCAGAAGCTACAAGGAGCTTTCCAGGATGGCCCAGGGAGATAAGAGACATACAAACCAGACAAGACTGTTTTACGGCAATGATGCTTTTTCCATCAAAGGAGTGTTATGAGTTAGAATATATATATTATATATAATATAACTATCTATATATATGTCATATAGAGAGAGAGATATATGAGATACTTGCAGCTCAAGAAGAGGAAAATTAAATTAAGTGGAATTATCTCCTTATAATATTGATTGGTTTATGGTTTATGTCACTTGTCAATTAATACCCACCACAAACCTAACAATAAAATATAATCAAAGGTGATGACACGCTGGGAGTCTGAGACAAATGAGTCATTATGAAAGATACTACTTAGTGTATTATCACAGCCCTAAAGCAGCTCTGTTCATCTGACTGAAGAGTATAATTTTTGAGATCATTCTCAAGATTTCTGGTGCACCCAAGCTCCATGGTAACTCAAGAAGGAAGCATTCTTATTAACTTTGGAGATAACTCTGGTAGAATGTCCAGTCCTACCCAGAGCAGATCTGACAGAAATAGAGTGAACAATTCCTTTTGTGGGTTGGTCGTGTTTCTCCTCCTTCTCCTCCCCACCTTCTTCTAGCATGGAGACATTATCTTATGAATTTCTGAATTTATATGCAGTGGTAGTTTTCAATTCATTTTTACTTTAAGAAGATGGGTACATTATGAGTTTGTGAGGTGAGTGCATGTGTGTGTGTGTGTGTGTGTGTGTGTGTGTGTGTGTGGTGTTCATGCACAGGTGCATTGGATTTCTTATTCCCTAAAGAACAACTACCCAGCATTAGTAGCAAATGAAGGCTCACCAGGACCAGAAGGCTCTTGTCTTTGAAAGCACAGGGAAAAATGTGATTTAAAAGCCAGAAGCATGGTAACAAAGCAACATATTACATGACAAGGACCAAGAAAGCCAGTGTCTTCAGAGAAGATCTATTCGGGGAAGCAGGAGAGAACATGTGAAAGCCATGTGCTGGCCAGAGCAGGCACTCATCTGCCTGAGGTATGGGGTGGAAATATCTGAAGGCAGCCTGATGGGTCAAAACAACACTGAGGAAAAGTGCCTTCCAACAGAATCTGTGTGGAAAAGATGCCCTCTTCATTTAGTCAGAGGATTTCCAGGCCAAGGTACTTCCAACAGACTACGGCTGCCCAGTGGGCTCATGACCCCTGAAACACACACATTCCCAGATCTTATATTCTTTCCATCTCAGAAATGTGGTCAGTCTCTGAAGCACAGTGGCCTTCCTTTGCTGGAAAAGGTTTTAAGAAATGCTAAACTTTCGTGGAAAACTGGCATTTCTCCTGTGATGGAGTATGAGAAATTACCTAACATTACTTTCAGGATCTTAAATCATAAGAGGACGATGTCAAAGTTCAACCTCTCCTTTTTAGCATTAAATTCCTGAAGCTCTTGCTTTAGGGCTGTAAGTCACAATCTCCTCAAAACATTAATCTGTGTGTTTGTTACACCTGCCTAAATTCTTTCCAGAGATATAAGAAATAGACATATTTGCGTTACTCTTTTCTTCTCTGAATTTCTGGATATTACTTTTTAAGGTCCTCAGACGTCAGTGATACATCTATGTACAAGCAAGCCGACAAGAGTTTGGAATATTTATGTTGTCCTATTGGGACTAGTAAAGTTTCTAGAATTTAGAGTGTGTGGGAAATATGTCTAGAGAACACTTTTATTCTAAATTTAGATGACTCTAAACAATTTACTCAGCTTACTGGACTGCCTTTGAGCTGTTCTGGCCAATCACTTAAATATGTGTAGCAATCATCATTTCCTCCACATATGTTTGATGGGCATATGTCAAAGTAAAATTACCTCACGGTTCCATTTCTTCCTCCCCTCAAATTACCAATATGATTGGACCATCAAATTAAGCAACTAAATGCCAAATTTTCTTTTTTTAGATCACACACATATTTGAGTTACACGAGTGTAGAAAAACAGTCCTGAAGGTCTGAGCTTTTTATTTTTTTTTATAACAACTTTTCAACAGTTCAACCTCTTTGGTAAATATGAGTTAAGAAAGTGAGCTCCCAGTCATAGCACATGTTTACAACTAAGTTAAAGGCTCTTAAAAATAGGGTGTTTGATGGTCCATTGCCAAAATACGAACTCTAGCAGCCTGGAGTGCACAGCTAATAATAAAGAATCAGTGTTACTATGAAAATCTTTGAGACCAAGCTCCAATTCAGCTTTTCCTTTCACCAAGAATTCCCCACAATGACACAGAGACATAAATTTGTAGTTAGAGATCAAGGTGGGAGGGGAGAAAGGCTCAAAATGGTGGAAGGTCACTTAAAAACAAAGGAAAATGTTGCTGGACTGGGCTCAAAACTAAACTCAAAACGGAACAAAAAAATTTCAGCTGTACCTGAGGACTGCTTGCCTTTTGGAGAAGATGAAAATATTGATAGAGATAATAAAAGTCCAAGGTAAAGGAAATATGTTAGGCATGAAGAAAGCTACATGTGCTTTCTGCCCAGATTATTGAAATTCGAAGGAAATGTTCAGATCTCCAAGAACTGGCTGCTCAGCGTAGAGTGAAGAATCACACAACCCTAGTTTCAGTGGATTCTTCTTCCTGCCACCACAGCCTCACTTGGGTTTCTTTGGCCCTTAGAATCCTTGGAGACTATGACAAAACTACGGAACATGTCTACACTAAAAATGTATATATGCCATCACACAATTTTCTGCTTTCAGTTTAGGGGGTTCACAAACCCAAGACACGATATCACTTATACCGGTCATAAGTGATGGTGTCTCCACATTTCCACATCACAGGGACTTGGGGCCAGTCTGGGTACTAGTCAGGGAGGGAGTGAAGCTGAGTTTGCACTGTACTTTGTGAAATACTGAAAATACCCTCAGTCACCTTATTGGAGCTCTCAGAGAGAAGAAAGGTTACAGTGTCTTCAAGGAACTTACAAAATAACTTATTTAAACCTGACTTTATTCTATAAATGGACGTAAGCCCCACTGACAGTATGATCAGGTCTTAGCGTATTCTACATTTCACAGGAATCTATATTCAAGACCCTCCAGGTTTTGTTTCTGAATCCTGAAGAATCCATCCTAGGGACTTGTCAGCCATGCTGCCTTCTCTCTGCCAACTGCGGATCTCAGTAATGAACCACAATGGCCCTCTTCCCACTGAGCTTGGATGTCACCTTAGGATCTTCTACACCTAGGGTCTCGGTGGCAACTACCAATATACCCTGGCATGCAAGCTGAAACTTACTTGTCACTCATAGATCTTATGTGGTCGAGTACTTTCTACCTCTTAAAAAACAGGAAACTGGTAACTCTCAAATAGTAATCTGTGGTCCCTAGGCATTCCTTCTGAATTTCATCTGCACCATAGGTGATGAGTTAGTTCTGTTATTGATTTTCAAAGGTCTTGCTGCACTTGGCTTCCAAGCTCAGGAAGTTTGGATCATGTGTGACCGGGAGTGTGACATTGCTCATGTTTCTACCTTCTCCTGCATGCAGTAGGAGACCATAACTGGATGCACGGGCAGTGGCATCATTGTACTCTGTTCAAATCCCGACTCTACCATTCATGGCTGAGTCATCTGGGCATGTTCCTTCTTCTCATGCCTCAACTTCCTCATCTGTCATATGGAAATAAGATACCTACTTCATCATGTAATTGTGAGAATACACAGGTTAATATTAAAAAAAAAAAATTTAGAAGAGTACCTGATGTATTAAACACTTAATAAGAGTAATTTAAAAATATATGTTGAAATGAAAAGGTATCTTGAAGATCAATGTTTCGCCTTTGGTGCACAGTACATTTAGTCATAGAAATATAAAGGGTTGGATACCTTTAAAAATTCATGCTTGCCACAGTTTAATTTCAACAAACATTTAGATGTTTGCTTATAGCTGTCTGACAGTACTGTACACCTTAGAAAAACAAAGATAAATAAGGCACATCTCCACCTTGAAGCAAAATCCCATCATTTACAAACTCCTGCATTTTCTCTAGGTAATGAGAAAAGACCCATCAGCATAAAAAACATATTTAACTTGAATCAGAGTAGATTCAAAATCACTTTTCAGCAAAAAGCTGCAGGTCTCTCCCTTAAGCTCCATCTAAGATATTCATTCCAAAATAAGCAACAGCAAGGAGAAAAACTGAGACTGATCTTGATTTCAGAGATGAATCTGCTTCTCTGACTCAAGATCAAGTTTCTTTTCATAACAACCTTTAGCCCTCTCTCTTCAGACCTCCGAGTTGACTCACTAGACTCACAAGAAATAAAGGGAGCAAAGTGTGGGCTTTCACAAATTAAAAAAAAAAAAAACTTTTCTCATCTCGCCTTGTATTCTTACAAATTAAATTTTTAAAAAGGAAACAAACAAACAAACAAACAAACAAGACGCTTTTTTCAGCCTCCCTTATTCTAGACTTGATGTGCCCTCCGTGTCTGACATCCTCATTCCATTCATGCTTGCCATTCTTTCTAGGAGAGTCATTGCTTCAAAGTGTGTGTGGGTGTGCTTCTGGAAGCTCAAGACATTCAATGTCCTCATCTTAGATGCAAATTCAGTGATACATTTGGGGCCCAGCTACTCAACTTTGCAAGCCATGCACCCTGCACAGGCTCAGGGTCAGGAGGGTGGATCGATCGCTTCTCACTAAAAGAGTTAGCACAGGCCGGTACACACAGATGAGCCTCTTACCCATCTCTAGAATGGGTGTAATAATACCCCAGAGAACAAAGTGCGGTCATCTGTGTATACATGTTAGATAAGCTGTAAATTAGCTAGTTAAAAGTAAGATATTATTAGCATTTCTCAACTTATCAGGGTCTGTTTCCTATATGTAAAAATTTTTAAAGCTACACTTGGGTTTTTGTGAGGACTATATGGTCTGTGTACATGTGAGATGATGTAAGTGATTTTTGCAAATACCAGTTACTGCCTGTGCCTGCCTCCTGAGGGCCTGCTATGCCTCTACCTCTTTAGGGTCCTGATGCTAATTTCCTGACCCTTTCTTTTCTGTCTCTATTCCAAAAGAGGGACAATATTCTTCTTTTCCTCAAAACATGCCTTTAAGCAGTTTCTCTTTAGATCTCAAATCTTAATGACTTCTAACAAAATGATTACAATAGCTCCAAGGCACAAAAGATTCTGACATGACCACCCTCCTACCTAGAAACATCAGAACCGGTTTTTGCTCACACTGACCCAAGCCTGGACCAGGAAGACCACTGTGCAGGCAGCTGTCCAGGCTCGGAGCAGGCACTGGCCAAGGAGCCCATCTTCTAGCTCTGAGGGTAGCCATTTGTTTACGGTTATCACTTTCCTCTTCCTAGATTCGCTTCCTTTTAATTGATCCAAATCAATCTCCCATCTAAACAAAGAGTTGTGCATTATTGTATCAGTGTTACATTTACCTCATTCACTTATTTATTTGTTTACTCTCTGCCCCTCCCCCCCATTAAAATGTAAACTCCATTAAACAAGAATTTTGTTAACTCCTGTGTGGCTCGAAGGCCTAACACAGGACCCAGCATACACTAGGCACACAATATACATAACTTCTATTCCATCATCCTTTTTCTTGCACCAGTGTTTTCTCCTTATGAGAGATGGGGCTACAGAAAGAAGTTCAGTCTGAGAAGACTCTTAAAAGATCATCATGCCCCTATAGCTTTCAAAGGGTTGTAGCACTAGAACCATGTTTTTAATTACATGAAGTCATATAGACATATCTATATCTATAGATAGACCTTTATAGAGAGGGAGAGAGAGAAAGAATATATAATTAAACAGGAGGTGGACACCTAGGAGGCCCACCACATATTTCTCTACCTCTCTTTCCTACCTTCATCTCTGAAAGACTCATAAGGCATCTCCCGTTTAAATGCCACTAATCTGGTTATTCACTCAACAAGTCTTTAATGTGAATCCAAAACGTTCCCAGCTTGGGGCTGGGGATACATGTAGTAAACAAATAAAGTCCCTGGTCTCATGGAGCTTACATTCTAGTGGGGAAGGATAGGAAATGCACAAACAAATAAGGAATCAACCTAAATTCAGAAAGCGATAAAACTTTTGAAGACAACAAAATGGGGTAAAGTGATAAGGAAAGAGGAGAGAGAGAGAGAGATCAATCGTATGTGTGGACATCAGTTAGGATAGCTAGGGAGGTCTCTCCAAGGAGGTGACATTTGAGTTGAATCCTCTATTACAAGAATAATGCGGCCTAGCAAAGTGTTGAGGATTCCAACTCTCTTGGGTTACAGATGGGAAAACTAATCAAAGGAGGCGTGCCTAGCCCCAAGGTCACCCTGTTAGCAGGACAGCTTGAACCAGAATGGAGGTCTCTTTCACTCCCATTTACTGTTGTGGTCTAATGGTCTCTTTCTAGTTTTTGCAATTTGGCATACTCTTGTTTTCTGCAGCAATTTCCTTTAAAACTGATCATCTTTCCTATACTCTTTAATGCATTTTCTCATTTCTACTTTCTCTGCAAAGTCACCCATATAACCAAAGTATGTCTATACATACTAAAAATAATCATAGTAAACAAAGGCTGTGTGTGTGTGTGTGTGTGTGTGTGTGAGAGAGAGAGAGAGAGAGAGAGAGAGAGAGAAAGAAAGAAAGGGAAGGAGGGGATTTGGGGCACATTTTACAAGCAAAAGTAAGACCCCATCTATTGGAAAAGAAAAAAAATTTGACTTCCTTTATCTTAGTATTCTTAGAAAGAAAAGCCATGTTGCATAGCAAAATGCCAAGACATTTTCATCTAAAAATCCAAAAAAAAAAAAATCTTAACAGAAGAAAAGCTAAGGAGTTTAGAAGTTATAGAAAAAAAAAATCATCATCTCTATGGCTCTAATCTAACAGACAATAAGGCTGAGTGTGTCTACCCTTTGAAACAAAACAAAACAACAACCACAACCAAATGACTCTTTTGACTTCCTGCTAGTTATATCTCGCTTTGTGAAAGAAAATGCACTGGGCTGGCCTGGAGCCTAAGATGTGATCTGCAGACCCCAAAGATTCTAGGAGTCATAAAGATGCAATCTGAAGAGCTGTGCTCTAACTAAAGCAAGAGCTAGGGAGGGAGGGAGTTGTGCTATCAAAGAAATTCTCTAGATTTAATATTTGCTTGGGTAAATTTTCTTTTGTTGGTTTGTTTGGAGCAGATCCTGTGCATTCCTTTTTTCCAGTTTTATTAAATCCCTCAACAGATCTGAGTTTGAAGGGCTTAAGGATGCCCTTGGGAAATAGGTGATTACACCCTCTGCTTAGGGTTTTAGTGATAAGAAAAAAAAAAAGAGGGGGAGGCAGTGGATTGAATTCCCTTCCTCGGGGCCAATTTCTCAGTGATTCTTTTCTGTAGTTTCCCTTTAAAGCAGAAGCATATTTTAAAAATGAAGTGGTGACACATATAAAATCCCATCCATTAATCAGCACTTTTCAATTGTTATGTGTATATATATGAGAGACAAACAGATGGAGAGAGCGATGCACATAGCTAAAACATTAGTCGATTTCTGAAGAAAAAAATCCCGAGAATATTTTCCTTTTCATTTTATATATCACGTATTATTTCACAAGAGTATTCAACTGGGAATCTTCTTTACCCAACAGAAATGTTGCCTAGTGTAGTTGGGAGATTCTAGGGATGGGGGTGGGGGTGGGGGAATCAGTGTTCCCTCTAAAAAGAAATTTAATGAATCAAACTGTAGTCTTACAACTGTGTTTCTCATACTGAAACCCTAAACCCAAACAGATAGAGTCAGATACGGAGTAATTTGTTCATTGCTCCTAGGACGATGTTAAGTAATTAACATGGCTATATGCTCTCCCTTCGCCACAGCTGGACCTTGTTCCCAAGGTTACGTCAGACCCTCCTCACCAGTACTTCCTTTAAAAAACAAAATACGGTCACCCTTGTCATCTTCCTTCTTTGGATTGCTCCTAACAGATATATTTAAGAAGAGATTGAAATTTGGAAAACTAAAGCAAAATATCAGGGAAATTATTCAAAGCGTATTAACCCAAAAGGGACTTCAGAGGTGATCCAAATCACTCACGCACCAAGTGCCCCTTGTTTTTCCAAGAAGGAGAGTAGTACCAGCAGGGTAAATAGACTTGACTAAGCTGCCCTACCAGTTAGTATCAGTGGGAACACTAGGATCATCAAAGACCAGTTCCCAGGCCAGAACTCTGACTATATCACTAGTAAGTATAGTAACTATAATATAGTGTTACTATATCACTTCCTCTTTGTTTATAATTTGTAATGAAGTGTAAGATGGAAAAAATGTGAGACTTATGGTAATTTGCTACCTAAAAAAAAAAGGGAGGGGATAGAGTTTAGAAACACTCTTCAAGACAGAACATGCTTACTTTCTCCTGTGTACGCTGTATTCGCTAGTAAAGTCTTATGTGACCTAGAAGATCGAATGCAATTACATTGCCCATATATATTTGCTATGCTGTTTGACTCTCCCAAGGGCAGCGTAACAATACACGGAGAGTGACATCTTTATGAGGTTAACCCTTCTCTATTTTAAGGGTAGACTACCGAAGGCAGATGTGTTCCCTGGAGCGTAACAAGAACGCTGGAAATTTGGTAGTTAGGAGGAATGACAGCACCAGGCCATCATTCAGGAGGGAAAAATAAATTGCAGAGAAACAGTGAGCTGGGGAAGCCTATGAGAATATCGATGCACATGAAGTAAAAGTGAGAAGACTAAGTGGGGTGGGGGTGGGAATTGAATTATAATACAGTGAGAAGAGACAAAAGAGAAAGCAAGGAAACTAGTGTTTGTTAAGTTCTACTGTGTGTCAGATCACATGTTAGGTTCTTTCATGTGTTATCTCATTTAATCCTCACGACCTTTTGAGATATGTCCTATTATCATGAAAGGAAGAAAATGAGTCTCAAAGATGTGAAGTAACCAGTCCTGAGGTAACATACCTAGAGGTCGGACCATCTTCCACACTAAGGTTTTCTGGTTCTGATTCAGTTAACCTTTTGCTAAATTACAAACTAGTCCAAAACTTAGCTGCTTAAAACAATAATGCAATATTTCACCTGATTCTCTAGGTTGGCTGGGTGGTTCCTCTGCTGATTTCTTCTGGGCTCACTCACTCAAATGGCTGCATTGAGTTAGAGGACTAGCTATCCTAAGATGGCCTCACTCTCATGTTGCAGTTGGTGCTGGTTAGAGGCAGGGGCACCTTGGTTCTCTGCCTGTGGATGTTCATCCTTCAGTTGGCTAAACCAACTTCTTTACATGATGGCATCGGTGTTCTAAGAGGGCCTCTTTTTATTTTTAAGCCACTTTATTGAGATATGGTTATATAAAAAGCTGTATATATTTAACATACACAATTCTGTAAGTTTGGAGATGAGTATACACCTGTGAAACCATCACCACCATCAAGACCATAAACATCTATCATTTCCCGAATTTTTCTCCTGCTATTATTATCATTATTTGTGGTAGGAACACTTACCACATGATTTATCCTCTTAAGAAATTTTAAGCCCAAGAGAGCTTCTTAAAGCCCATCCTCAGAAGCAGCACAAAGTCATTTCTGTCATATACTCTTGGTTAAAACGAGGCGATTTAAGATTCGAAGAGGGAAATAGCATCCACTTTTTGCTGGGAGAAGTGGTAAAGTCACATTACAAAGGGGAATTTGAAATGGAAGGAAACATCGTGATCATTTAAAAAACAATCTACCATAGGCTCTAAGCTCCATGCTTTTTCTACTGGCAAAACTTTAATAAAAATTCCCAATTACCCCTAACTGTTCTTTTTATAGTTTTATAAAAACTCCTTAATAAAAGGACCACATTTTATAACCTGGAGTAGATGTCAGAAAACTTGAGTTCTAGACCTATCTCTACTGCAATGGGATCTTGGAGTATTTTCTTTCCAACGGGCTTTTTCATATATGAAGAGAGGGTTCGGTCCGTTTTCTTTCTAAGAGTTCATGCAACTCTACAAACTGATAGAAGAGTGTCTTATTTTTAGACCAATATGAATTAGCTTCCTGGGGGATGGGCAGGATGGAGATGAAAAAAAAGGCTAGAAACAAGATGGTTTTTATTTTGCAACATACTCCTTTTCATTGCCATGGGTACAGAATTTGGGAAGCAGTGAATGAGCAAAGGACATTTCTTCTCATGGATAGCTGAGCTCTCCCATGATCTGGGTGCTGCTCTGACCATTTTCATGTATTATATGCTAAGCCGGCAATAGTCCTCCAGCATTACACCAAGGAATAGAGTACAAGTCTTTGCTCTCGGGGCTTCTAGACCTGGTTAGACAAAACAATTCCCATGCAACACACACTCAAACCAGCTAAACAGACAGTAGAGGTAAAAAGGCTCCTGAGCCGGTCTCTTCCTTAGGGAAATGCATAGCTGGAAGCTCTCTCAGAAAGATATTGTTGCCTAGTCTATGGAAGATCAGGTTCCCAAGGAGAAAACTAATGTTTAATTTAGCACAAAGACAGCTCAGAATCTCTCTCCGGGGGACTGAGCCTGCAAACAGATCCACATGCAAAGAATCTAAGCGAGAAAAGGAAGCTCTCTTTGGTGCAATGGCTACAGGACTTGGGCGCAAACTTTACTGAACTAAAACCTCTGCCAGTTGTTTCTGTCAGGAGGACCGCTGCTCTTTCCTGTTTACTCTTATGTCTGTACTTTGCACTTTTTCAACACTTCTGTGAAACAATCAAATGAGTTAATACCACTAGCACATACCTTTTGCTGTCTAAAATTACATGATGAAGTGTGGCAATCAAATATGCAAGCCTTAGCCAGTTTAGCAAGTATCGGTCCACTTAAGTGAACAACAAATACAAAAAACTTAGTTTCTCAAGCTTCTTAGCCAGAGAATATTTTTATTTTTACATTATTTAGACTCCAGAGACCTCCAGAAATGAGCAGTGCACACTTAAGTATGACAATCGTCATTCCAAAGACACAGTACAGTACATATTGTATTCAATTAAGCCACTTTTTTTTGCACCCTGGTTACCATGACTCTAAGAGATTATACTATGTATCCAACAAACTCCTGGTAAGTTATTAGCAGCTGCAGCAAACTTTTGCCTTAAATAAATTTTCTGAAAACAAAACAAAACCTGCAGACATGTAACTTTCCATGTAACTTTCTATTCAAACCGGTCAGAACTACCTGAAGAGAACTTTTGTTGTACAATGAGAAATTTAAGGTGTTGGCTTCATGTGGGTAAGAGTTATTAGTGTGCTGGAAAAGATCCACAAATATAACTCAGCTACACTTCTGACAAAAGAGAATTTTTAAAACGACAACGTTAATGATTCCATATTAACATATGAACCTGACACGATGATTCAGGGAGCAGGAACACCGTAAAAACAATATAAAACAAAACAAACCCAACATGAGTTTGATTCTACATTTCCTAAGAATATTATCCTTCCAGAGGTGGAGGGGAATGTGCATTTCAGTTATGGGGAATAAACAAACTAATAAATAAAATAATTTTGACTACTTTCTTTGCCCTGAATTAGAGCCAATAAATCTATCCTCACCCAAACATCCAAACATCATGCACCCAACAAGACTATTCTTACTCTAATCCTGTTACTTCTTCATAGAAACATTGTGCTTTTAATTAAGAATTACCATCACTAAAAATTGCTTTGAAGTCTTGGCAAATTTTCCTCCTGTTTCTTATGGGAAGTCACACTTTAGAGGTACTGAGCAAAGCCGAGATTCCAAGCTAAGAACCAACCACATCAAGGCATAAAATTTTCAACATGCTCCAGGTCAGTGTTGAGAAGAGGGCAAACTCCCGATGCCTGTTCATTCACAGCCACAGTGAGTTAGTTAACTGATTCTTTAGCAACTTGAGCCAGAAATCCGGCTTTCAAGAGCATAAATTTAAATCTCCATAGCAGGGAACTTCTAACTCTTTGTGACTCTGTAACCAGATTCACTTAAGAATTATTCATCACTCTGAATTAATAATTTAGTTAAATGGTAAATTTGGGCTATTCAGTTCTAATGATTCCAAACTTTCAATAGTTTAAATTTCCCAATTTACCCACAAAGCCCACATGCCACACTTGCTGGGCAACTGAATGGAAACCCAGCCTCTATTGTAGAAGAAGTAAAAAGTCAAATAAATACTCCAGTAAAGTTCTCGATTAGGAGTCCTAGAATCTCAGGAATTGAGGAAATATTAATTGATCCTGTTCTCAAGGAGGACACAATTTAAACCCATTCCAGGAAAATGCAAATCTATCCCAGATGACATCTCCATATTAAACTATTTAGGGAAACTGGGTAATATGATATCCCTCACTAACCATTTTAAGTAAATATTAAAGAGAGGAGCCATGTCCTTTTACAAAATGTCCCTGACACATTTCTGGAGAGAGAATCCAGGGCTGAGAAAACTATGAATCTGACTCGAACATGTCACTTCTCACATTAATAACAACAGCAGCTAAAATTTATTGAGCTTCTACTAGGTGGCAGGTACTTACATCATTTACTCAACAACCCTAAGTAGTCAGTTCTTTGCAAAGGTGTTCCATTTCATAGGTGAGGAAACTGAGGCAGGAGAGGTTAATTACCTTACCCAAGAAGACACAGCTATTAAGTGGAAGAGCTGTGATTTCAAACCAGGTAGTCTCGCCCCTGACCCCAGGCTCTTAACTGCTATGTTGCCTTGCTTCCTTAAACAGCCAACTTGAACACTTCTACTTCTAGCCCCACCCATATTCCCTTTAGACTATAAATACTAAGAGGGCAAAGGCTATATCAAATTGACCATCTGAATACATTAATTCCCATGGGACAGACTAGCTGTTCAATGATCCTTTATTGAACTAATGGACAATTTCTCCAAACCATAAAAAGCACCCACATCCACAAATCTTGACATGAAATTTCAGAATCTTTGCTAAAACCATTAAGACCCATAGAGAGCACAGTGCATATAAATTCTGTTACCTGCCCATTTTCATAGCCATTCGTTTGGCAATAGGGCCTGACTCTCTAGCCTTTTTTATGCCTTGTGGAGCATATATGAACTTCTCTCTTTATCCCCTTTACAAGGAAATGAAGCAACTCTTATCCTTCCACATTTGTTTCTTAGATATGTGTAGGAAAGTGATGAAGCTGGCAGCCATAGGTAGATAGCCCCCTAGCTATGGTCAGCATCCTAGCATCATGCCTTGAATCCAGGAGGGAAAGCACTGTTGGCTTTTCTCCTCTGCCATCTTTCCAAAGGGTACCTTTCCTGTACCCTGTGAACATGGACCGAGTAGGGGAAACTGGTATCCTACTAAACCTTAAGGCAAGTAAAAGATCTGTAACACATCTATTAAAAAGCAAGTGAGCAAGAAAATAAGTAAATCTCAAAGATCTTCCAGAATCATAGTTTCTCATAAATTTCTGCTCACAATGTTTTTTAATGAAAACACCTTTTCCAAGTTAGTAAACAAGCGAACTCATTTGTTGAGAAGATCAGTTTACATATCAAGAGAATACACTTTTACCCACAGGGCAATTCTTTTTTGCCCTGGAAGGTGCAGTGAACCTGAGAAGAGAGGTGTAGTTGGTTCTGCTTCTTTTAGTTTCTCTTTTGAGTCTAGCTAGCATGCTTTTAAAACTATCTCCTTTTGATGCCAAAGGCCATGTCATGCTGTATATAACTCACTGTGAACGGGAGAAGTGTGTAAATAGCAAGGCATTAAGCAGCTCAAGGGACTTGAAGATAGGTAATACAGAACACTTAGGCAATGCGCTATGAGAAGAGCCTGCTGGAGGGGAAATGTAATACTTGTCTTCAAGTATATGAAGGATTGTTATTGCTTCATAGATGCTGACTCCTCTGAGCCATCCTTGCCCTACCATTTTCCAGACTTTTGATTTTACTCTTGCTAGAGAGCCCCAGGCTCTCCAGGAAGTGGATCCGCCTCACCTGTTCCCAACCACAATGTCAGTCAGGCTTCACTCTTTGTCCCCAAACACCTAACATTCATGCCCATCCACACTTAGCTACCCCATTCCACATTTCCATATTCTCTCCCTTTTCCCAGACTGCTGGTGAACCACATTTTCCATAAAGCTCTCCCTGGCCTGGATTTGAATCTCTCCTACCGACCACTAACAACAGTCCTCACGTTTTGAGCACTATGGTCAGGCACTATGCTGACTGTTTATGCTAAAGAATATCAGCTTTATTTTACAGATGAAAATACTGACACCCGAAAAAGAACATAATTATTTCCCCAAGCTCATATAGTTAGCAGGTGCAAAGTAGGGATCTGAAATCTGAACACAGGCTGAACTATAAAATTTATGCATTAAATTCTTTCATTTACTACATCTCTAAACCTCAAGTTCCTTATTTGTAAAATGGGGCAAATGTTGCTAACAAGCCTGTTTTTTTTTGTTTTTTGTTTTTGTTTTTTTTTTTGTAAGGCATTACATAAGTAATAAAAGCGCCTTGTATATTCTAGAGCTCAGTAAATATTCCTCTCTTCCTCTGATTTTCTGTCAGTTTTGGTCCATTCTACCTAGTTAGTACTTTTGCTGTTACTTTATTGATGTGGTCTTGATTTGCCTGCTAGACTGTAAGTAAGCAGGGACTACGTCTTTAGCTGTTTTTCTGTCTATTCTTCCACAGAGCCTGTTACAGTGTGAGGGAAATTAGCATGAAAATGCAGAAGAAAGAATTTAGAACTGTTTTCATTAAACAGGACCTTGCCTGTGATCATATATAAGGGACTGGATTAAAGAGCAAGGAAATACTAGAATTCGTTCAGAATGGTTTAGCTGCCATGCATAGCAGAAATAGATAATATATATTTTTTCGAATTTCCTTTTAGACTTTTTAAGATTAAATAGCAGTGCTAAACACACATATATTTATAAAAACAAAAACAGCTCATCATAGCCACACTTTTAGTCATATTTAATTGTTATGTCTAAGAACATTTGAAAACCCATGCTTGTCTTGGTACTTGCATAGGGAAGCCATACAATATGAAACTTTAATATACCTGAAACTTATTGAATTTCGTTAACCAGGGTCACCATAAAACAAACAAACAAACAAACAAACAAACAAAAAAACTTTAAGGCTTAAAAAAATTTTATGAACATCACCTAGCAATGACATTATTTCAAAGAAAGCAGATGATGTCTATATATAAACATTGACCTAAACAAGCAAGACATTTTGGTTGACATAATAACATCACTTTGCTGTCAAAGCAAACTTTCTGTCAATTTTTGATAAAGGATTTCTCTCTCCACTTGAACTTTTTTGCCTTTGTGAGACCTTATACTTGTATTTACTTGAAAGAAGTGGTAGGAAGGTCCTGGATAAATAAGAACTCTCTCCTTATTACTTTGTTCTGGAAAAGAGAACAAAAATAGGACAGTTCTTAAGGAGATGATGGCTGCATATATAAATAATGTAAACACTCGTATCACCGTCCTGGGAGGACATTCATCACATAGACAGCTACAGACACCCAGATCTAGGCGATAAAGTATTTTTGTTTTCAGCCTCTTATACAGCTTTCCAATTTTGAATTGTCAATTGGAAACTTGATTATTATCAGTTAAAAATAACCAGGAGACTCTGGCAGTGATTTAACTTGTTTGACTTTCTTAAGCTAACAATTAACATTTTAGACTATTGTTGACAAAATATTTAACTTTCCCATGCCATTTGTGCAAACGACTTTTCTAATATTCCTTAGACACTCTGGTGGACACACCTTTCCAAAGCTGCTCAGGGCCACGCAGGGGGCTGCAAAGGACTTGCTTTTGAAGACCCTAAACACTTTCACAGCATTGCCCATGTTAACCAGAATTTTTGGGGACCTTCAGGAATACTTAAGCACTGATATCTCAGTCTTATCTTAACAGCACTGAATTTGAAATACTAATCCCTCTATTTACAATAAAAGCTATTTCACCATTTAAAACAGACAACTGCAAGCTTAAGTACAATTTTAATCCCTGGAAAAACTGGTATTATAATTCATTGTTTAGTAGTTTATTATTAGTAATACTACTAGTAATGCCTTGCATTTCTGCAGTGCTTTATTTTTCCAAAGCCTGTTCGGAAACACATTCATTTGCTTCTCTCAGCAAGCTAGGGCAGCGTTATTGTTCTCTCTGTTTTACACATGACTGCTAAGTAACTTGTCCTAGGTCGCCCAGCTGGTAGTGATCAAGCAGGCACAGAACGGAGGATGCAGACTCCTTGTCTGATCTGCTTTCTTTCCTCCACACTACATTAGAGAAAAGATAATCTCTAAAGCCAAAGATGACTTGGAACCACTTATCTATCCATCCTAGCAACACAGTCTTTGCAACAGAAAAAGAGCTTGTCTCAGGCAAAAGGGAAAGATTAATAATGCACCACGGAAGCTCTAAACTGTACTGTTCCATGGACCAGCAATTATTCAGTTTCACAGTTCATTCAGAGATTCAAACATACTTCACCAGGAAATGATTTAGTGCCTAAAGGCTGCTCCAAGTGGTTAGAAATGCGGATCTGCTCAAAGCTCTACAATCTGGGCCCTCTGAAAGGCCCTATTCCTGCAGTTCATGCAGCCATGGGGCTTCCCCTGAGCCTGTACTTGAGCTAAATGAAGAAACTGGCTGAGTAAGGGCTGCAGAATTAGTCTCTCAATGTGGACAGAATTAGAACTGGCTTGGAGGTTATTCTTGCATTGTTCTTGAATCTTCGGCTATTGAAAAAAGCTCAGACAGTACATATTTCTTGCACTATAACATCCCTCAAAGTTAACACTATGCCATGGAACAGAAGTTCTCCTTTCACCCTCATTCAGCTATTACCGACGACATACAAGGCATTGCATTAGCAGGTATGCAGAACACAGAGCTTTCATCTGAGAACACAGTGCATATTTGATTTTAGATGATCAATATTCTCTGCCTTTCTCCAAAGGATGTTTATGGCCACTTACGGCATACGAATGAACTATTATAGTGATACATTCAACACACCCGGACAGAAATAAATCTGGTTATGGACACAGTAGCAACACAATTAGGAAGGAATTCTGACACTCATTTCTGCGTAAAGGTTCCTTTAAATTAATAGTGTTTCAGAAAATAAAAAGAGCCTGAGTGAAGTGAGACCTGCAGATCTAATGCGCTTGGTGAATCACTCCCAAATGCCCAGGCCTCCCTTCAGACACAATGTTATCAGGTTAATACAGTACGTGCATCACCATCTCTGAGTACCATGCTCAGTAACAAAGTACCAAATTTAGAAGCTAAAATGAAGAAGGGAATTTCCAAAAACCCAAAGGGGGGTGGTGGGTCACCCCTTGCAATGCCACACATTTTCAATGAAAAGCAACCATTAGGAATGAACTGCTCTTTCCAAGGCGTTAAACTCACACTGCCCTGCTCATCATCACTGCAGTCAGAGAGGGCGATGCTCTAAGGGACTGTTTTAGGTGATGGTTGGTGGTTAGGAGAAAACATATTCCGTCTTTGAATAGGAGTGGTACGGCAGCCACCTTTGACTTCTGCAGCAGTAAGCAAGCCTTCAGTCGGGAAAGGCCAGACACTGTTCTCTCACATCCTCACAGCATGGATATTGCTAATCGTAAAGTTATAATAATCACTGAAGTTGGTTTCATTTCAGGTCCCAAAACCCCCAAGTAAAAGAGGGCAGCCTCATCTTACTTCCAAGTTGGATAAGAGCAAAGAGCAAAAGAACAAGGCCATGAGCAGACATGCCACTTTCCTTGCAGAGGCTGGGATATGAAGACCACATCCAGTCTTGGCACCCAGTACAGAGATCAGTCTTCTCTACTCAGAAGGGCTGGGTGCCTCGGTCCCTGTGTCATCCCCAGAAACACTTACCAGGAGACCATGAAGCCACACAAAGCCGTATTATTGGGAGACTTGCAGACAGATTATAAATTTACTGGGGACAATCAAGGCATTTAGACACTTTTGGCTGCAGATGCCAATGACACACACATGCATACAAACCTCATTCTTCTCTCCATTCGAGTGATTCTTTGCCCCCCGCCCTACCTCAGCATCTCTCCTTCATAAAACAAACTCCCATTGCTCTCCTAACGAATTCCAGGGAGAGGCGAGAATAGAGCAGGTGGTACGGAAAGGAAATTAGGCTTTGAAGCTCTAACAGAACCCCACAAGCTAATTGTATTCAAGGATAAAACAGCAAACACTGGGCAGTTTAACTGTTAGCAGTTATTTTTCATCTGGAGTTAGCGCCAGGAAGTTGCAGTTCTAGGCATCCCAAGCAAAATGTGTGTGGGGGAGAGGGGAAGAGCACCCTCCTAGCCCCCAGAGTTTCTGGAAACTTCATCACCACAGACCCAGGCCAGGAATAAGGGGGATCCTTATGGGCTTGTCTGCAGGGTGTCCTCTGCTAGAGCATCTTTTCAAACTCCTTTGGAGAAGTTCAACACAGTGTCCTCCTTCCTTTGAGCTTTTTGAGTACTTTTCGGCTTGCCTGGCCATTTCCTGTTGCTGACTTTCATTTGGGCTGACTTAGGCAAACTGGAGCTGTGCTATGAGAGGACACAGGATCTCAGGAGCCCTACAGAACTCCGAAATGGAGGAAGCTTGCAGGGCTGCGGGGCTCCACCTTCTACCCAGAGGCCGCTGGCCCAGCAGCTTTGGGGGAAGCGGGCACACGGCAGGCAGTCACCTGACCAGGACTGGCGTCAAGAACCAATGATTCAGGGGATACTCCCTCTGGGCTTGGGTGTGTCTGTGCCTCTGAGGAAGAACTTCCAGTCAGAAATTTGATCAGAACTTTCAGGTTTGAGGTCCTGTCACCAGAAGTGGCTGAAGACAAGGTACTTCCTAGGGTGAAAGCATGGAAATAGCCCCTTTGTGCCTGCCTACTTTAATAAACGCTGTAATTTGGCACTACCTACCTGTAGTGCCTATGAAGAGAAGCTAGATGGGAGAGGGGACTGGAGTCTATAGGAAATCAGGGAGTAGACCTCTTAAAAATATTCCCTCATTGTCTTTGGGATATCTCCCTCCAAATATTGTTTTTCACTGAGAGAACACTCAGGGAATTTCTATGTTGGAAATCAGCACTTGGGTTCTCTTAACCCAAGGGGAAAGGGCCACTTCAAAGGGGGGTGGAGGGGAATGGAACAAGAAGGAAAATGCTTTCATAAAGGTCAGTTGGACTGATAAATATTTTCAGCTGAAGAATGGCTTGTTGGGCCTAATTAGAGCTGGCTAGTCAAAGCAGGAGTATCCTTGAGACCTGGCCTTGCTCAGTGGCTCAGATCTTGTCAGATTGAAGCTACCTCTTCCACAAGCTGTGGACCTCAGAGAACCTCTGGAAAACTCAGGCTTCTTACCACTTAAGGAATACCTTACAAGTAGAGGAAAACCCATGAATGAGTACGAGCAGAACTTGATGAGTAAGAGTATAAACCACACATACGGCACACCCAATGGCCTTTGAAGTAGTCAGGTGACATCTTGGCCCTTTTAACTGCTGTCCACTCCACATCAGGCCAAGGTAAGCTCTACCTTCATAGAAGGCCATACGAACACAGCCAGAATCATGAGAAAACCAGGTGCCTTACCGCAATCAGGGCCGAGTGCCTCTGGTCCCCTGGGGCTGAAGCTGGTGGCTGCTGCTCCCCATCGATCCCACCACCGCCACCATTATTGCTACTGTTTAGCAGATGCTGCTGATGGTGATGGTGATAGTCTGGTGGGGGCGGTGGGGCTGTTGTCGCTGCTGCTTGGGAGGCTGTAGGAGGGGCAGCAGGGGGTGGTGGAGGGGCTGTAGTGGTGGCAGCAGTGGCTGTGGCCTTGGTGTGTTTGCCAGTCTTCCTTGCCCCCTGGCCATGCTGTACAAGGCTCAGGAGCTGCAAGGTGCTCTCTCTTTCCCGGTCTGAGCTCTCAGCCCTACCCCGTTCATAGCGTCCTTCGCAGCTCAGGTGATGCTGGCGGCAGACGGCGATCCGAGCCCGGAGGCGCTCCACGATAGCACTGTGCACTCTTGGGGTGACAGAGCCCCCTCCAAGGAGCCCCGCCCCAGGGGCCGCCCCTAGTCCTCCTGTGGGGGCCTGCGGGGGCGCTGTGTCCCCCATCTTAGTGGACACAATGATTGCTGCCTCTGGGATGGTGAGGTGGAAGGAGGCTACTGCTGGCTATTGCAAGCAAATCTGTTTTTGACGATGTGGGTTCAGTGTTCAGGGCCACATGAATGGAGATCTTCAGAGGTTGTGGGGAGCAGTGGAGGTATGGGGGAGGGGCGTTAGTAAAAAGAGGATGAGGAGCAAGAACAGAAACCAATCACAGAGGATAAGTTGGAAAAAAGCGGTGATCAACTTACTCTAATTGCGTTTGACAGCTCTGGAGAAGTTGTACAGAGTTGGTGGGGTTTTCCACCCCCTCACCCCGACCCCCCACCAAACTGACAAGAGCCACTAGGTACTTTGTCAACACGTGATCTAGGGGGTAGAGCAAGAATTCAGGGATTGTCAAGCCAGAGACAGAAACAGACAGCAAAGGGAATTGAGAGAGGTATTAATAGAGAACTGGACTCCCCCCTCACCTAGTTGTTTCGGAAATTTCTTTATGGGGATGTTTCTGAAGAGAAACACATTTCTACCATGGTCTATGTAACCCGCAGCCTTTACTTTTCCTCAGGTTAAAAAAGAAAGTGCTGTTTCAGAAGGTTTTGAAGTCAATGTTCAAAATGTACAAAAATCAAGAGAGCCCGTCTTTTGCCTTTTAATTTCTCCTCCCTTTCCCTTCGCTCCGGTGTTTTCTCCTCTTTGGAAGACTGTAGGATGTTGTCTTTTCCCAAAAGAGGGAGACAGCTTTTCAATTGTTAACAATGTCAGTAACTGGACTTTTGTATCATGCTTTTTTCTTCAGCTAATCCAATCAGCGGTAAAAATCCTCATTCCCTCTAAGGTTTCCTAGCCTTAAATGAAAGCAGTCTGAAGTCGCTAGCCACTGAGAGAGATCTTTCAACACATTTTTTTTTTCTTTCCCGCTTAGGTTCCTATCCCTCACCCCCGGCTCTATTCTAATACAGTATCGAGAGACAAACTCTTCCGAGAGTAATTTACAAACGATGGTCAAACTTACAAACTTCCAGCAAATTGCACCGAGTCATGTCCAGCCACTTTTCTGTCCACTTTTGTACATTCCATCCGGGCCAGTGGATCTGAGGGTCTGGACTCGCAATAAGCAATGTGGTTCTATCTCTTGTATTGCTCCGCTTTATAGATGGAAAAAAAAAAAAAAGTAGCTTGTATTTTCCTTTCTCTTTCCCGTCTGTTAGCCGCTTTTTTGACACTGGCTCCCACTTGAGTCACGGCGATACACAGGCTTTGTGCTCGGATAGGAGAGGGAGAAAAGAGAGTGAGTGAGACAGAGAGGGAGAAAGAGAGAGCCAGCAAGCTGCAGATGGGGGGGCGGAGGGGGGCGGAGGGGGCGGGCGGGAGAGCGTATCCGAGGCTCCCTGGTGGAAGGCTGGTGCCACTGCACGAGTGAGTAATTGCAGCCAGGCACCGAGGAAAAGGGGAACGCAGAGGGCCTCCCAGTGGCTGAAGAGGTAAATCCCGAAGCCTGCGCGTCTCAAGGCGCTTGCCTAGCTCAGTCTCGGCCTAGGCTGAGTGGGGAAGGTTGGGGAAATTCCCCAACCTCTACACAGCTACTACATCAGCTGTAAATGTTTAAGAAATCCCCGGCCAGGGAATGTATTTTCCCTTTCAGATCTATATTACACCCCCGAGGATATCATTTTCATTTTTCAATATGTTGTAAATGACACCACTGAGCACCCTAGCGAAAGCTGGGTGAGCACTGAGGAAATGTTCATTAGCAGACTGTATGAGTGTGTGCATGTTGGGGGTGGGGAGGAGTGGAAAGGAAATCACATTCAGAGCTCCTAAACGGCCAGGAGGTGTCTTGTCTACCTTCCTGCCTGTTTGTGTCTCTCCACCTGGGTCATCACAAGCGAATTGGCAGGGATAAACAAAATATTTTATTATGAAATTACCAATACTAGTTTGAAGAGAAAAAAAGGTTTTTCTTTCAAAATACAAGATTGCCTATGACAATGTAAGATCTGAGGTCTCCATGGCCACCTGGTTTACATATGTAATGAGGAAAATCAAGTAGCAGCTAAATTTCAAGAAGTCTAATAACACAAAGAAAATCTCTTAAGACTATTGTCCTCTCATCTTCAGATGATCCTACTTTTAAGATCTCAAACTGTGTATTGGATTCTGCTTGTCATTATCAATTATGGAGAAAAAATTAAGGTGAGCGCAGTACTGGGATAGTCAGTACCATAAATACTACGTATTGTCCTAACTTGGAAGTCACTGGATATGAGGTCTCAAGCAATGGGACATGTTCATTTAAACCAACTCTAGTATCTCAGTAAGGTGGTCTTGCTTCGAACTGAGCTATGAATACAAATGAGTGGGTAAAGTCAGTGCAGACATTTTAAGCCTGGATTTATAGACAATTTAGTTCCCAACACATTGGGAGTTAAATTAGTCCAGTTTACTTTCACAAATCCTGGAATGTTAGTTTGTAAATGGGGACTAGTACACTCTGATGGAATATAACTTTTTATTTTCCAATGGTACATACTTTTATCTGTCCTTTCCCAGGCTAAGTTCCTCACCACTCACGTGGAAAATGGTAGAATATATGTCTTTGTTAGAAATGCAAATTCGAAAGAACTCAGGAGGTGTCATTAAAAAGTGAAGGAGTTTTGATTTTATAAATTTGATTTTTAAAAAGTTGTATTCATTAGACATTATCTTTTCTATTACTATGGGTATTTTATATTCAGCAATCACACTTGATAAGAGGAAAATCTGTAATATCTACATTTAAAACTTACTTGTTCACTCTACAGTCCTGCAGTAGCATGGGTTTTGATTAATAACAGAGTCCTTGGTCAAATCTGCTATCCCTAAATGTCAACTTTGATTTCTATGCTAGACAGGGACACCTTCAAAACTTGTTATCATACTATATTCCAGTGTTACAGGACACTTCTTTAGAGTCTTTTGCACAAATCTACAGTTCATGGCCATTTAATTTCAAGCTGACATAATTATCTTCCACATCTTCATTTTCCATTCACATCTGTATTTATTTACAATCACTGTTTCAGGCATAGCTCTTAGCATATATGTCCCTTAATACACAAACAATCCTGAGAAATAAGTATTGGTAACCTTATTTATAAATAAGAAAACTGAGGCTCATTGAAATTAAACTACTTGTTCCAGTACATGCAACTAGGAAGTAAAGATCAGGACTCAAACTCAAGACTGATTTCAAACCTATTCTTCCTTAACTACTGGGCTTGATGCCTCAACATCAAGTGTGAAGAGTCACAGGGAAGCCAAACTACCCCAAAAATAGCTCCAGGGCTGCAATTACACCTCAATCAACATACTGGAATCTAAGCGAGTCCTATAATTCCTCAAAAAGAGAGTAGTGAATAAAACTACTCATCTGAATATGAGAGTAGACAAGTGAGAAAATACGGTCAATTATATCCAACTGCCAATAAAATAAATATTTCCTTTTTCCTTGTTTTTCTCTTCTTAGGGTACTGGTCCTTCTCTTATAACCCTAAAGCTTCTGTACAGCCTAACGAATTCTTTCAAGCATTACTTCCCTTTTACTTGTCTGTATCTGTCTTCCTTATCATCTCTACTATCCACAGCTACTTAATACTAAAGTTTCTATAGTAATTCCTAGATCTAAAAAGTTCAGACATGTGAGATTTATAAGTTTACAAATATTTTTTAGTTTTATATCGAATCAATGATATTGATTCATATGTAATTGACGATGATGATAATAAACTACTACAGTATGTCACAATACCTGTAAAAAATAATTCTATTTTTTCAACATTTCTGTTTTCTTATAGACTACTTACTTTTGGCTCCCCAGATCCATGCTAATGCTCATTTCCTAACAGCCTGTCTCCTTGCCATTCTTTTGGGGTTATCACATATCTAAAAGTCTCTTGTATTCTCCAAAGAGCCACTGAAGAAGCTTGCTCAGTTACAATGACCTGAGATATTAGCCAAAAAGGATGCACTCCTCACACAAAACATCAAAATCAGTAATTTTACAGCTTTGTGAACTTTTTCTTCCTGTTTTGTTTACAATAATAATGGGAATAACTTCACAAAATACAGAAAATATTAAGTAATCTCAATGTAAGGACTAAGTAAAATGTAGCATTTTCTGTGTACACATACGCTGAAGTCTGTGCCATGAACCACATAATAGATGAAGCCAGGTTCAACCAACATTTGAAGAAACAAGTACCTAAGATTCCACAGTAAAATAGATCCTATTAGAATACCACTTCCAAGAATTAAAGATACAAAATAGACAAGATCCATTTGTTCACTCTGAAACCATTTTACTTTATTATATTATGGAAAAATTTAGATGTGCAAAGCAACGCAGATGCCAAAATATGCTTTTAAATATTTTTGGCTAAATCTGTCTGAGATCTTCTGATCCTATATAAAAACATATGCAAAAGTTATGGATAAAAATAAAATACATCTTAATCATTAATGTGTAGACAAAATTGAATAGAAAAAAGAACATTATGAAGCATAAAAATACATACCATGATATTATTCCTGATGTGAGAGTTGAAACACTCTATAGAGGCCTGAAATCGATTTCTAAGGGAAAGCACTCCTCTACTTGGAAAGGGTAAACTACAGGCTGATTCTGAGGCAAGGAAAGGGGTTGAACTGAATGAAGCATTGAGGTTTCTTCTATGGTCCAGTGATTTAGATAATTACAGTAGTAAAAAACATATTAGTGAAGATCATTTGATGCTGAAAAAGAATAATAAACAAATCTGGGCAGGGATTCAGCAATAAATACATGTTGGTGTTTGTCTAAACACATTTTTTAAATACAGCATTTTTGTACTAAACTGACAGGACATGAGCAGCTCATTCACTTGATAGTCATCTGTTATAAAGGCATTGTTACATAACTTCAAAATACACTTAAAATTATTAAGCTTATGTTTTCTATGTACAGTAGATGAAAGTTTTATTAGACTGTAGAGTAACATTTCATGGAAATTAAGATGAACATGTTTTAAACAAGATATTTTACCATGAAGATATACATAAAATATATAATTGTCACATGATATAGAGGAACAAGGCATATGATCTTCACATTTACAGGAATTTATAAAATCTTCTCTGAAGGAAATGTGTTACAATTCAGTCAAACTTCTCATCTTGAAAGTAATCCGCATGATTGAGATATTCTTCAAGTTGACCATATTTCTGTGTATACAATAAAAAAGCTAGTTATTTTACTCAAAGCAATGAAGATAAGCTAGGCCTTTTCAATCTACAGACACATATAGAAACATGGTAATCACGAACAATAAACTTTTTAAATATAAACAGGGACTCAATTTCAAATAAGCATTTCTAATTCATAAAGCACTGGAAAGAGATCAAATGAAACATTATTATTAATTTCGTAACTTTCTTGTAACATATTTTTCTAATATATTTATAGCAAAAGTATAACAACTTCAATAACTTATTCAACAACAATTTGTTGAATGTATAACATATATCAAATACTCTGCTAATGACTGTCTAGGTACAAAACAAAATTGCTTTCCCTACCTCTAAGGAGAACAGAGTTCAGTAGTTATATGTCAATAACAACCAATAACAAATGCCATAAAGAAGTACAGACACTGTTATGAGGCTTCAGCAGAGGGGTCATGGTTAGTTGAGGTGACCAGGAAAGAGAGGCATTTAAGCCTCTGTCCTGGGAAAAAAGATTTGGTAGGCAAAGATTTGGTGGGTAGAGTTTTCTGTAGGCAACAACAGTCCATACAACAGTGACAAGACAAGAAAATATGAGATTTAACTACAATCTGAGGTTTTTTAGGGGAATTGAGCAAGATAAGGCTGAACTAAAGAAGTTGGGGTCAGAGAATGAAAGGTATGAAATGCTAGGTTAAGGGTTTTAGCTATAATGTGACAGGCAGTAGAAAGCTGTTAAGCTGTTTAAGGTGTTAAAGCTGGAGGTTGACATACTCTAAGGTGTACTTTAAGAAAAATAGTAAAACACCATTCTAGAAAAGTTTGGCAACTAGTTATGAGTCTACTGTAATAATTTAGGTAATGAGAGACCAAATTTGAGTGACAGCAATGAAGATGGAGAGTAAAACTAAGGTTGGGACAAGATAAGAGAGGCTGATTTGGAGATTTCAAGGTTGATGAGTTCAAAGTGTTTACCTCAGTTGAGGAGATTAACTGACTAATGGTTTCTTAATTCAACTTATGAACTCTGGTTCTACTTCTACTGAGGCGAGAGAAGATATTGATGACTGACTTTTGTGGTGATAGGGACCTATGGAAGGGTATATGAGGAGTGCATTTTCCTTCTAGACATGGCCATGAAACCTTCCCCACACCCCCAAAGATCTCTGACTGGATCACTTTCTCTGGAAAGAATGAAGATTTTTAAAGAACAGGAAGGGAAATAACTTATAGACTACTTAGAAATTCTCTTGACCGAATTTTCAGACAGGTTCTATTAGGTATAAATAAAATATACTCTAGAATTAGAAACCTATATCTTAAAAGTCTGACTGCTTTTATGCTTTTCATATTATTTCTTTATATCCTTTTTTCTTATTTATTAAATTTATTTTGGAAAATTACATTCTATCTCAGCTATACTAAGGAAAACCTCTCTTTGATTTTATTACTAATAATAGCTAACATTGATCACCTTACTAATTGCTAGGTCCTACACTAAATGCTTAAAAAATGTTTTACTCATTTAAGCTCCACAATCAAAACCCTAATTATTATTATTATTTTATTTTCTATTATACTGAAGAGAAAACTTAGGCTTAGAGAAGTGAAGTAACTTGCCCCCAAATTCTACTACTAGGAAATATTTAAATTCATGTTTTTAACCATTATAGTATATTATTTCTGAAATTTAAAGGGTGGGAGTGGGGTGCAGCTTTAGTGTGAAAAAAGAAAAACCTATGAGGGGAAAGAAACTCAGACAGAAGGCAATTTGTATTACCTGGCCATTCTCTCCATCTAAAGATTTTGCCTCCATCATTCTTCTTTACTACAAATTTGCACAGTTTTGGTCATAATATGTCAAGCCCTTAGAATGCCAGATGGATCTACTAATGAAAACAGTTGGAATTGTGGGAATAGAGTATGAGAAAGAGGTCAGAACATAAAAGGAGTTTGGTGCCTTGTACTCAGAAGCAGCAGTTAGTCCTGAAAAAAGGAATGGGAATGCCAAGGGAATGGGCTTAGAGCCTGAGAAGAGAACCTAGTGCAACATGAATTTTTTAAGCAGTGGCCATCAATCTTTAATTTGCTTAAGAGTCATCTAATTTGTTAAACATTGGGTGTTTAATACCCCCAAGGATTCTCATTCGAAAGGTCTACAGTGAGGCCAGGAAAAACACATTATTTTTCACAAACTTCTAGGTAATTCTGACATAAGCAGTTTAGAGCCATGTTTTGAGAAACATCAGTTTATGGAGTGAAAGAAAAGAGAAAAAAAAGTTTAAAAGGGGGGAAAAAAGGGAAGAGAACAAATGAGAAGAGTTTTGAAAGGGGTGGGATATCCAATCACAATTTAAATATTTATATGTCACTTAAAATTTAAATACAACTGTAAAACTGAAACTTGATACTTTTATTGACATACTTTCTTCACTTTCTGGTATTCATGAATTCACAATCTCATCCCAACAATTCCTAAGTTCAACTTCCCTGGAAACCGCATCATCATATGCACTTTTCTTCTTAACAAAAAAATCACTTGTTAGAATTTTGCCAATGGCATATGACGGTATATTCTTTGGCTCTAATGAGACTTATATTACAATTATATTTATTACCATTTTAGTTTTATTATAATTTTCTGATTATTTGTTCTTTCTTTATACCTGAGTTGCTCCTACTGCTTTAATATTACTAAGTTAAAAACAAGTCATCCTAGTTCAATTGTTAGAAGAACAAGAAGAATGAAGATAGTCTAGCTGGTAGGTTTTAAGGAAGAAATGCTGTGATATCCTGAAATAATGGAAGAAAAATGCTTGGAGAAAAACGGTATCAAACAGAAGCTGAGGAAGGAGAGACACGAACAAGTAATTTGTGTAAGGTAAAAGGAGGAGCTGACATAGTAATTGGGAGGTAAGAGTGGAAAGACCCATGAATATACAGCTGTTCGAGTAGCACTGAGCCTGGCATTCTAAAGGTTTAGAGTACATGCAGCCATGACATTACAGCCAAAGAAGAAGCACACACCACTGCCAGAACATATGTAGTGTTATCACTCAAAGACACACACATACTAAGGGGTAGGCAGAGTGATGATGAGAAATGTCAGAGCACCTGATCAATTTTGAAATTTTATCACAGCACAGAAAACTTAATCTGGGTTTATACTGGCTATAAACTTCTTTAGTTTCCAGGATATCTTTTTAGTAAATCTATGGACAAATAGTTTAAATTAAGGTAGGAGAGATCTCAAAAAGAAAATGACGCTCTTTGGTATTTTATGTAAAAAAAAAAAAAAATGCGCACATTGTCCTATACTCGTATGATCTTGAAATACCTTCAATGCCAATGCTAAGTGTTACTCTTTAAGCAGAATATGACACTTGGCTTTCTTTTCTCAAGAATATTTTTTCTTATTCCCGGTCCCTTCTGTTGTCAGCAACCTTTAAGCTTTCTCTAAGATTTGATTTGAAAATGCTTTCGGTTTTTTTTCTGCAAGAATGTTAATGTTCTTCCCATAAACAATACATATAATAATACATGCACAATTACTTTTCTATCTTTAGTACACAATTCTTTAAAAATGTGCTGTCCCAATAGGTCTTTAACCCCACTAGAGAGTTGGCAACATTTAAATGCATCAATAAAAGCACTTAAGAATTTAATGTTATCTAGGAAAATAAAGATGGGACTTACTAGATAAATGAAGGCTCCTCCCTAAGGCAAATTGAAAAGCACAGAGGACAGGGAGGAGAAACACTGGTAGTAAGAGCAGCAGAAGGAAAGTAAAAGATAAAAAGCTAAAGGGAAGAAAATGAAAGACGACTTAAGTGTCAAGATGTGTGGGGCAGGCAAAAAGATCACTGGGTGGTGGTTTGTGGTGGGCAGATAACTGTCAAAAGAGAAACCAATCTTGATGTCATTCTCCAGACCGGGAGAGCTCTGCAGAACATGATATATCCTAAGAAGTTTCTGTTGTGTTGTTCTCTTTTTCTTTCCCTTTGCTCATAAGTTTATTCTCTAAGCTCTCTTCTTTTCTATTTTTATCTTTTACAAATTCCTCTATGATATGAATAACCCAAGCAATGGATCTTAAGTCAGGCTTTTCTTTCTTTTTTTTTTAAGATTAAATATAATATTGATCTGAGTTGCCTGAACATATATGTTCTCTCTTATACATTCATGTAACTAGAAGTTTTAAAAGACTGCAATCATATTAGCATTCTTTCCATGCACCATAAACAATTCTAAAAGCTCTGTGAGCAGACCAGAGCTTATGAGCTGCCAGCAGATCTTTAGGAATCCAGTGCCCTCTTCAAAACCCCACTTAATCCCTGATATCAAATTTAGGGATCAACAGAATATGGGGGAATCAAAATCAGTGCTGTGGCCTGAAACCTCTGCATTCCCCTTGATCTTCAGTTACAATGCTCACTGCTAAGTCCCATGTCCTCAAGAAGAGGATGTGGGTGGTATAAGAACTGGCAGCCGAGATCCTTTCCTCAGATTGGCACCAGGTGCTTCTTCACTCTCAGGTCACAAGAACTGTTCTAAAGAATAGGAAGCAGATAAGCAGAGGTGAGTCCTATACTTTGTCAAAGAAAATAAAGGGACTTAATATATATGTAAGGAATACCACATATATAAAAGTGAAATGACAGAAAATCCTGATCAAAAGGACAGTATTACTGCTGATTAAAATTTACCTGATGAGTTGAATGAATGCTTAGAACATCGTATCACCTATTCAGGGTAGGACAATGATAAGCATGAAAGGAATGGGTGGAAGAAAAGAAAATATAAAGACAGGGAGAGAAGGAGAGATTCACTGCCTTCTAATCATTGGTATCCTTTTGCTGATCATACTTAGGCTTCAGAATCTTCTAAATGAGATGGTTCTTTTATAATCAGTCACCTTACCTCCTTAATCCAGCCACTTTCTTTTAATTGATTGAAAATTCTTTCCACTGTTTCTTTAACTTGTTCATCCTCAACTTCTCCCGTCTTTGCCATGGAGCAACATTCTTGGTACAATTTGAATTTAAAATGTTTCAGTTTATGATAAATTTTGGTACGTTCAGCACAAATTCTGCCAACAATAAACACCTAAATCAAGAAATAAACATAATCTGACATGTGAAGTGAATAATATAGTAATGAATATATAGACTTTCTGGTTTTCAGATTTTTTTAAATAGTAGAATCTAAAAAATGCATTATTCATTTTTAAAATATTTAGCACCAAATTCCTTTACCTTCTTTTATTTATACAACCCAGTTAACAAAAACTGAGCACCTGCTATGATTCAAGTATTGGGCTAAGCACTTGAGATACATAAGTGAAAGATGTACTACCTGTATTAGGGGGAGCTTATAGCCTTTCCTTTCCATACGTGCACTAACATTGTAGTTCAGCAGCATATAAAATAGATTTTAATAACTGATTCTTCCTTTTAAGAGAAAAATTACTAAAAAAATTATTAAAGAATTTCGATCTTACAATCTTAATATATACAATAACTAGTTTAATGTTTGAATATAGCTATACATATAAAATACACACATTTTTACATAGATGCAAGGATAGAATATACAATGCTTATTATTTCACTTCCACCGACCATTATTTCATAAATATTATTTTAGTGGTAGTATTATATGTTATCTCAAAATGATGGTATACTTAGTTATTAAAATAGTACTCTAATATTTTATTTGGATTACTTGCATTTTTTATATTATAAATAATGTTTCAATGAATTTCGTGATCACGTCATTTACTTTTGTTGAATTACTTTGCCAAGGATAAACTTACAGGCACTGAATATGTGTAACTTTGTTACCTTTGGCTATATATAGCTATCCAGTATTCTAAGAAGATGTATCACATCTTTCTCTAGGAATCTTATTTCCATGAAACTGCTAGTTTCAATGAAACCATGACAGAACTGCATTTTATTTAAAAATACCTTGCTACTTTCAGAGGTATCAACTGGCATCTTAAGGTTAATTTTAATTGTATGCTTTTAAGTGGAGAATAATCATTTTTCAGTATGTTTGTTAACTTTTATATTTTTCCATTGTGTGACTGGTGTATTAATGATTCTTGCTTTTATTTCACAAGATCTCTTATTTTTTAGATATTTGAATCAACTATTTTCTACAGACTCTTTATTCCTTTACAGGATATCGGAACTATAGAAATGGTTTTCTAATTTACACTCCTCTCCAGGATTAGCTGTACACAGTGAAGACAGTGAATGTACAGCAAAATTTTTATCTATACAACAGAACACAATCCTTAAATTATTAAATTATTTTTATTAGGATTCTAGGTGTCTTATCAAGTCAGATCAATTTTTAAACAATGGAGAAATTTTCATTTGACATGTTTAGAGAAGAAATGTGTTTTTATAGTACTTGCCAAATAAAATACTAAAGACTAATTCTGAATTCAGTATCCCTATACAAACTTCTAAGTAATTCTCGCAACCCAGATTGTTCAGAAGGATCTGTCAATTACTTCACATAACACTGAGGAATCGTACTACCCAATCTAGCAGAATTCAGATAAATAGTATATTTCTACCTTAATAATTGACTGGTAGCATTTAGAATCAATTTTGGGTCTCTAACTAGGCCCCAAAACTCACACACCCTTCATGATATACAGACTCTTCAGAGGAAGCTTTCAATATTAATATTTTTGCATTTATAAATGTAATACTTTTATATAGATTAAAAAAGTAAACAGTAGTTTTCATCTATAGTTCTTTTCTTTTACATTGTATTGCTTTGCTCTTGTTTATCAAGAACACTTCAAATATTTCAAACATTTTCTTCGGTTCTGCTTATTCATTCAAAATTAACAGCACCTTAAGTATGTGCTAATTGCTCTAGACTCTGACATACTTCTGATAGAGTCTAAACTGAAGCATGGTTTTAATTCTCATATTAGGATAAGTATGCATCTTCAATTATTATTCACTTGTCAGTTGTCAATTTGGTAGATTATCTACTATAAAATTTTCCCAGTGGGTCTAATTCTCCTTTGGGCTCAAAAGGGACTTCTGCTTCCCCTCTGCCTCAGTTACTTACTTTTTCATCCTCATCCTCTAACCCCACCACCACCCACGCTCCATTTCAGTGATGTATACTTAGAGAATATGCATGAATCTGCTTATAAGACATATTTTTCATATTCAAAAATTATACCCTTTCCTTATATTCTTTTCCCTTCTGCTAGTGCTTTCTCCATTTGTGAAAATAACAGGGTTATTTGTGCAAGCTTATATATTGACAATTTCTAAATACTGAAAACTAAAATGAGAGGGAAAGAAAATACCTGTTTATCATGTGACATGAAATCATCTGTTTCCATAGTCCTGGTGTTGTACAACTTTCCTGATAAATGCACTGAATATTTACAGTGCCGATGCAATCCACAAGCCTGGCAGGAACAGTCTTCAGGGTTCTTCATATGAATACTTACATTAGAATAATTTGCTACCCGCTCCTGAAAAAAAGTGTGAGGAAGCTTTAAAGGATTAGAACAGCAAGAAAAATAAGACATAAAAAGAACTTAACCAAATTATAACAAAAATTAGGAATTATAATAAGATGAGATGTAAGAGCAAAACACTAGTATTTCTAACTTTAATACTAAACACACAGTAGGTGTTTGACAAGATATTTTTAAATTAAAATATGAATTTATAATTTAGGCTATTAAATGAAAATAAACCAGTCTGGGAAAATAATTAGTTTCATATCCCTCACACTTATGAGTTACTACTAAGTAGTGTTCTTCACATATTTTATTTTTTCCTTTCATCTCTAATGTTAATGGGGTAGTTAAAAATGTGAAAGAATGAGCAGCAAAAATTTAGAATATAAAAAAAGATAAATTCATTTAAGTCAAAAATCGAGAAAAACAAGATTGCAATCAGTCTCTATTGTCTCAATTATATCATATTTTCCACAAATTCTTCAGAAATAATTTAATCCTCCTATTGTTACTTACTAAAATATTATGAAAATAAACAAGTTGAAACTAGGATTGCTAAGTGGCCAGTACTGATATGGACAGTCTAATAGCTGTGTTAGCAATGAGTAAGCAAACTGAGAAAATATTTGGCTTTCATAAATAAGCTTTATTAAGTGTGAAATTACTTGTGCTTGAGTATTTTTGCTTGTGCTCTATGCCTGTGCTAGATACTGCCGTTCTAATTAGTAGTGTAGATTAGGTTTGACCATAATATTTGAACTACATGCAATGAGCATATTAGCAGGGTTACTAATCCACATTCACATTCTCTATCACCTGATAGTAATTAAGTATCCAACATACTGATAGCTTCTTTTTTACATTGTATAATTCACAACAGTATTGCATAATATTTCTCATATTTCATGACACTTCATGACACGTGTCACTTACAAGCTGACATTAAGAGTGAACAGGTGATTAACCACCACCCTGGACTCCCTCCTTCTGTGTTATAGATGAAAGCACATAGTGCGCTGGAAGCTCTATCAGCTTAGTTCCCTGAGAGACTACAATAGAGCACTCCCGTTGACTCAGACTGGACATATGTAAGTGAAAAATAAACTCTGTTGGGTTAAGCTATTGAGATTTTTGTTGTTGGTTTATTTGTCATATTATTTAATTTTAGCAGCAAAACCTAGCTTATCTTAACCAAAATCATCTATGTCTTTAAATTTGTAAGCTAATATTCTGTTGTATCTTCCAGTTATTATTTCAACATTGGGTTATCCAAATTCAGCATAACCTACCGTAGGATGGTAAAGCATAATACAGCAAAGTAGTATGCGCTTTAGAGTCAGAGAAACCCTAGAAACCTGAGGTCTCTAGGTTTAAATATTGGGCTGGCTAATTACTAGCTCTGTAACCTTCTGTTACTCATTTTTTCTGAGTCATAGTTTCCTCGACTCTAAAATGGAGGAAATAATAGTGCTTTCCTCATGGGATTAACTTTTAAGATCAAATAAAATACTTTACTTTGCATGTAAATTACTTGGTAAAATTAAATAATGAATAAGGCCATTTTTCTTTCTATGAAAGAAAAAAATATTTATATCATGTTCTAAAAGCTGTACTATCTACTTTACCTTCAAAGTAAGTAAATATTTCCTTTTCAAGTAGGTAAATATTTTCTGTATTTGAAGAAGAAACTGGAGTTTACAGAAGTTTAAAAACTCAAAGTTAAAAGATATATATAGTGACCCTAATGTCAAGCCATCCTCTCAATTGAAGTATTCTTTTTGTAATCCAATAACTGCGTCTTAAACCAAAACCATCTGTGGCTAATTTATCATTAGGTAATTTAAGGGCTGAAAAGGCCTTGGGTGAAGCCAAATTTCCTGATATAAATGAGGCAGAGCAACTAATGATTTAAACGCTAGAAGTACTGTAGGAAACTTGAACTTCTCTTATCTTACCATTTTTCCTCTTGCTGATCATTAGAAGATAGAATGTTAGAAACAGAGATGGAAAAAAACACCTTAAAAATTATATAGTACATTCTCCACTATTAGAAATCATAAAATATAAATCTAGAGGATAACATGAAATCCAATGAATCTTATAAATTGAAAAGATATTTTACCCAAATTGGTAGAATTACAAAACCTGAAGTTGGAGAAAGACATCAAAGACAACCTAGGCCGGTATTTCCCAAATTATGTTATGGAAATCAATTATCCTAGGGGGTTAGAAGTATTTCATGAAAAGGAGCCATATAGTAAAACACAAATTTGGAAAGCATTACATTCTGTACCACCCTCTTGAAGATTTACAGTATAAATTCACATATTAATGCTCTTTGAAAAGTCCTCCAGTTAAGTTAAACCCACTGTTTCTCACACTTTTTTAAGGACTTCTTTTTTGATACAACAATTAACATCTTGTGAGACAATCTCCTCATTTTAATAGAAGGGCTAAGTCTTACAGATGTTCTAAAGTTATTCATCATTTAGAACTACTTAATTATTGGATAGATATAAGTGTTAATGATTAAAACAGTAATTACTTTGAGGTGAGAAACAACAAAGAAAAATGCTAATAATTTAGATTATTCAGTCTGACTGAATACTGAAATCCTGAGAGATCACCACGCCCTGCCCACCAGAGATTAAAAAACAGATATAACTGTATACCTTATATTGCTCTCTCCAACGACTTCTGGAGGATAAGCTCTCTAGACGAGGCTGTACAAAGCGGTTATCCAAATAATCAAGAGATGTCAACATATCTTGTGCATATGATTTTTGCCTGGTGCCATCTGTTCAGGACAATAACAACAAAAACCAATCACTTTGCTCTCATGGAATATTTCAGTAGCTGAATACTTAACGATTTCTTTCCATAGTTTTAGGAAGATACTTGATTGATTGGTTAGAAGCATTTTACGTTGAAAAAAATTAATGAAGTGGAAGAAGAATCCCATCAAGGAATGAGGGAAAAGAAAGAACCACATGGCCAATTGCTCCTTGAACACATCAAAAACTGACTCTTTTCTAAGGGTCTTTCCACTTGCTGTGCTCTCTGCAAGATCCATGCATTATTTCCTCCTTCATTTTAGGTTTCTGTTCAAAATTCACCTCTTGACAGACTGTTTTTGACCAATTTAATTAACATAAGATTTTCCTTTATCATTCCCGATCTCTTTATCCTACTTTTTTTCTCAAGAATTAATCACTGGTTAAAATTGTTATATATTTGTTTGCTCATTGTCTGCCTTTCTCATTAGACTTTAAGCAACATGAGGGCAGGAATCTTGTATGTCATAGTCATTGCCATATCTCCAGCTTTCAAATAATTCCTGGCCCTTAGTTGGCACTCAATAAACATTTGTTCGATAAACTGAACAGAATGTTATTTTGGCATTTAGGTAGATATTCAACAGACATATTTATAGTCTTCATTAAGTGCCAACCTCAGTGTTAGATGCAAGGGATAAGTGTATATATATGGTATGTTTCTTCTCAGACTCTTGCAAGGGAGAAAGGTAAAAATACATTTTCAAAATTAAGTATGAAAAGTGCATACACATCAATACAATCACACTCAGGATAATGACAACACAAAAGAGGGGATAACAAATATTACTTAAATGAGTCATAGATAGCCTTTATGGTGGAAATGATTTTACACTCACCTGGAAAATGTAGGGTAGAAAGAGTTTATATTCTAAGGAGAAACAGCATGAGCAAAGGCATGAAAGCATAAAACAGGGCATAATTTTCATGAAATTCGAAGAGCTTAGAGACTGGGACAACACATGAGTGTTGAACTGCCCTGCTGTTTTGTGAGTATATATGTCCTATATCTTCGAATTCACTGTAAACTCTCTAAAGGTAGGGAACCATCACATATTTCTTTTGTACTTTCCACACTTCACAAATAATAAAAACTAGTAACTTTTTGATATGAATGGGCTTTGGGTGCAGCTGACCCTAGAGAGAACAACTGGAGGGCCTGAAGAATAGGTCTCCTTGGTTTTGTTTAATATATAAAACAGTGGGTTGTTTAAAAATTGGAAAAAGAAAAAAAAAGTTGTTTCATTCATATTATTAACTTACCATACAATGTTCCCAGAAATGATTCATCTAAAGCATTGATCAGAAGGGCCTTCACAACTCTTTCAAAGTGAGTATAGTGGTCACTAAAAGAATCTGAAATTAATTTTAAATAAATATCAAGATCTAGTAGACAAAATAATTCCCTGAATATAACAGGTTCCTTTCTCCGAGGCTAAGAAATTAATACTATAAATATAAGAAATCACATAATTATCCTAAGTTTATAGCTGCCTCAGTGACTTCTCTAGTCATTAAACAAATCTCCATTTTCCAGATTTACTGGCTTCTAATCCAAAGTTTCTAGTTGTTATTTCAAATAATCTTCACTTTCCAAACCTATTAAGGGAAAATTAAGAGATATGTTGTGAAAAAAAAATCAAAATTGTTCCTTGTACACCTAATTATCAACTCGATGATTGCAGAGAACAAAAAAGAGAAACTACATAGGTGCATTATTCAATATGTACATGAAACTCTTGTCTTACTCTTTTTCTCTAAATCATGTTATATACAAAATTATCCCTAAAATTGCCTCCCTAGCCAGAACCCCAGTGGCTATAAAAACTCCATTTCCCTTTCTGCTGCCCCAGATTTAAAATTTTCAGCATTAGTTTAAACAAGTTATGTCTACTCTTTCTCATATAAAATATATAAGCCTGCTTTCCCACTAATTCGGTTTGGTCCACGGACTCACGTTTGACAAGACAGGCAATGATAAGAGAGAAGGTCCTTACTATTTACCATTGCTCTTGGGTCAAGGTTTACTATGCCTGTGGAAATGTTTTCTATCAAACATGACCCCTTGCTTGATCCAAATGGTAATCATAGACTATTTGCCCTCCTTTGGGCACCTGTGAAGACATATTAAAAGCAGCTTGAGTATTTCAGGAAAAGTGGAAAATGCTTGGTAAGGGATTAAAGCAAAATAAGACCTATTATTAGCATTCATGAGTGAATTTTGACTTTGCTTTCAATTGAAAAAAAACAAAAAAAGATGGGATTTAACATGGAGACACCTTTTAGCTTTTCTTTTAGTTACTGAAAGGGCTGTATAACTCTTTTTTTTTTAGACTTTAAGGGAAATTTTAGTATATGTTCTTTTGTTAAAAAACAAAAAACAAAAACAAAACTTTATTGAAGTAGTAAAGTGACCAAAATAAAGCAGTAATAAAACTAAATGACAGGAGTAGATAATTCACATAGTAGAGGGACCACGATCAATTGAAAATTACAAAAGAATTGCTCACAGCCACTTATGAATATATTTTTAAAAATCAGAACATAATTAGAAAATGAAATAATACTTCAATATGATTCAACTTTGATTAGACTTTCATTTACCTCTCGATATATTATAGGACTAGTATATAATTTAATTTTGAGTGTTTAAATGAACTTAAAAAACTTAAAAGTTTAAATGAACTTAAACTTTATCTAGCACTGTATTAAGGGAAAACTGTTCCAGGGATATTAATAGATATGTTGAGAAAAAAATCAAATTCATCCCCTGTGCACTTAAGTTTAACTATCAAATAAAATGCAATAGAATTTTTTATCTCACTAAATTTTTTATCAATCTTAAATGTGTTAACATGCAACATTACTCACCTGCTATAGAGTTTTGAGAACGGTTGCTCTATTTCAGACCCTGATAATAGTGTCTTTAGGATTAACAGTAAAAGGAAAGGGCAAAAGATCAGAATCATCTGGAGAGGTTTTATTCCCCCTAATCACGGAATCCCTCTCCTACCAATGTGTATCAGAATCGTCTTGAAAAATGCCAGGAAGAAGGCCTTGATTTCATTGTGGTTGAGTGGATAGGTGGATGGTGGTGGAATTGTGTTCCTGGTAGCTCAAATTGGAAAAAAAATTGAACGAGTATATGCCTGGCATAATTTTATACACTTAGATGCACTACTTTATTTTTCACAAGCCTACCAGGTACTATCATGACCCTTGGTTTACTTTTAGTTGAGAAAACAGATACAGACAGGATGAAAAACTTCCCTCAGATCACACAGATAGTTAAGTGTTGGAACTGAGGTTGGAACCCAGGCAATCCGACTCAAATTTCATGCTACTATCCCCTAAGTCGATGTTATTATGCATGGTGGTTGGATTTGATACTATGATACTTCAGAACATGAAATTTTAGAATTAGATGGAAAATTGGAGAAAATGAAATTCGAATCTCTCATCTTAAAATTAAGAAAAATGACACAATAATGAAATAACTTACCCAAGGTCACACAACTAGATAGAGGCAGAAATCATATTAGAGCTCAGGCCTCCTCCAGAACTTTTTTCAGTGCTTTAACTCCTATATTAGATGGGCTTCTGTAGAATATTCTAGGGATATTGTTTATAACTTTCCTCCATGATTATAAAAATATTGCAGAAGGGCACAGGAGAAAACCGACAATATTTGTGTTTATAACTTGATTTTTCCAAAGTAATTAATCAATTTCCCCACATCCAATCATTGGATAATATAGTCATTCTATTGATTTTCCATCCTTTATCATACATTAGTTTCCTAAATATGCTAAGATTTTGTTTCAGCACTGTCTACTCTACCCACTGATGAGGCTGTCATTCTCATGTCCGTACTACAATGCTTTACTTAATGCAATTTTGTGATAACTTCTTATATCTGGTGGGGCAAGTCCTTTTGACTCTGTTTTCAAATTTTATTTATCTTCATAGTGAACTTTAGGATTGTTTTGTAAAGTTAAATCAAACAATTTCAGAAGAAATAACTTCTTATACTATTTATTACCTTCCAGAAACATGCTGTTTCCATTTGTTTCCTTTTCTATTTCACCCCCACAACCAGGAATTTGTGAAATAGGGTCATTTCTATTCCTTCATGTGTTATCTTCTCCCTCAGAACTTTTTCTTCTCCATCCTAGAACTTCTTGAGTTTAACCTACATATGACTGATGAGACTTTCTGTACTGTTAATTCTGCTCTTTAGAGCTTACAACATAGATTTTATTTGACTTTACATTTTAAATTTTCTGGCACTTTATCCGTATCTTATTTAGCTCTCTTTCACCTCAAATTGTTCTCTTCTTATAATTTCCTATTGCTTTCAAACAGATTGCAAACGCTTTATACAATTTTCTTTTGTTTCCTTTAATAAAACATTTTTTTCACAGGCATTTTCTTCCTCTAGCTCTTCAGGGCAATGTTACTTTTGCTTTGTGCCAAAACATTTCACTGATACTTTTTACTTATCCTAGAACAACAGGAAAAGTTCTAGGATTTAACATTTAACATAAATCGATACGAGATTGTTCTTAGGCACGCTCTGTGCTATGTTGATAGAACGATTCTCTCCAAGTGCTAGGTGGAAAGTTAATGTTCTCTCAGTCTAATTTCCAGTATTTTAGCAAGTATTTATCTAGCAAGGCACTAGAGATGTACTTTTGTATCTACTACTTGGTTCTTTGTCACTTTGAGCATATGATAGAATACTGGGAAAATAACCTTCAGTATCCATAAATCTGAAGGCTATTCCTATCAACCTGTGTATAATATTAGTGAGTGAACACTGTAGATTTGGAATACAATGGACCACTGCCAGTCTATCCGTCTACTTTCTATTTTACCTTTTTCTGGAAGTCGCAGTCTCAGAATAGAGAAATACTAACAGAGACTGATGAGAAGAGAAAAGGACTATGTTTCAAATGCTGCAACTATGTAGCTGAAAGGGAAACTATTCTACTTTGAAGTGTTACTGATGCATCTCTCAGGGCCAAATAGCAGGTAGTGAGGAAATGACAAAATTTCTTCCAACGTATAGAAATGTTCTCTTCAAAAAGGTAAAATTGCACAGACTACTGATTGTGATTCTTCATTGGGTATAAATTTGGGGTTAGATAATGTTTCTCTTGAATTTTGATCATATGTTGAATGTATCTGTCAGTGTTCTTATAGAGTTGGGGGGAGAATAAATCTGGGAGTATTAGCCTAATTACAACCTAACCCAGGCCATAGAGTGGTGTTCATTATTCATCATATAGGTTATTGTTTTAATGAGAAAATATTTTTTGACTTTCAAAAGTAAGAATTTATAGCAACTTTTAGAACAGAATCTCTTGGCAAAGCAAAAACTGCCTAGAATCTTACTTATAAAAGGCATAAACATTGGTATTAAAAACATGAACCAAGTCATAAATTATCCCTATAGTATGTGGGCTCTTCCCGTCTGTTGGTTTAACAAATCTGATCACATCCAACATTTCGCTATCTTGAACTATAAGATCCAGAAGGCTTCAGCCAACATGCTTATCTTAATCATCTACTCATCCAACTAACAAAAGTTCCCATAATGTGTCACCAACTTTAATAGGCATTAGGAATACAAAAAGAAGTGAAGTTGATTAACCATTTAGGTTAGTTTTTGGGCGGGGATGTCCACTGGCTTTCTTTATTGAGCTTTACTTTTTTACATACCATAAAATTCACTTTTTGGTGTACAGTTCTATAATCAATGCATAAAGTTGTGTAACCAACACCACAACCAAAACAAACAAACAAACAAACAAAAACAACATTTTACAACCACCCCAAAACTAATTTATGAAACCTCTCAATATTTAGTTTTGCACATATTTAGTATGAAGTGTCTGAAAGACATCGTAATGAAAATGTTTAACATGATGATGAAAAACTGGACCATGGATTTCGGATAAATCTGTTCTGGAAATAAAGTTAAAGGATTCCTGCCCATAGACTGGGCTGAAGTTATAGGGAAGAGACTGCCTGAAGCACAAGCAAAATGTAGTTTGAGGGTGAAACCTTTAGAAAAATCAATATTTACATGACAAATGGAAAAGAGAGAAAAGCAATATTATAAAAGGAAAGGCAAGACGTACTACAGAAGCTAAAAAGAGAATGGTAAATAGCTGGTGGCAAAGCACATAGCAATAACAGATTAATAGAAGAAATGAAGAGCATTTTGGAAACTAGAATGTTATCAATTACTTTAGTGAGAGCAATTTCACTGGATTGATGGGTACAAGAGCCTGAGTACACTTGGAAACTTGAACGAAAAGATAACATTTAGAACAGTGGTTAATGGAATGTGCCAACTCAAGGGAGAAAAGGCACGAATATGGTTACAAGTTAAAGAAAGACAGCTTGTAATGATAGAAGTTACAAGTAAGAACACACAAGATAAAATGTATTACATAAAAAAAAATGAGTTACATCTGTCTCTGAGGTAGAGATACTCAGTAGTAAAAGCAAGCACAGAACTCCTTGGTATTTACTTAAATGAGTTGAAAATATGTCCACAGAAAAATCTGCACACAAATGTTTATAGCAGCTTTATTCATAATTGCCAAAACTTGGAAATAAACAACATGCCCTTCAAAGGGTGAATGGATAAACAAACTGTGCTACATCCATACAATGGAATATTATTGTGATAAAAGTAAATGAACTATCATGCTATATTGACATAGAGGAAACTTAAATGCATATTATTAAGTGAAAGAAGCCAATATGAAAGGCTACATGCTGTGCGATTCTAACTATAAAACATTCTGGAAAAGATAAACTATGGAGACATTAAAAAGATCAGTGGTTGTCAGGAGTTCAGGGGAGGGTGGAATGGATAGGTAGAGCACAGGGGATTTTTAGAACAGTGAAACTATTCTGTATGATATTATAATGGTGGATACCTGTAGTGTTATTACACATTTGTCAAAATCTATAAAATGTACTCAGTCACAAAAAACAATGAAATCTTTCCATTTGCGACATGGATGGACTCAGAGAGTATTATGTTAAGTGTAGTAAGTCAAACACAGAAGAACAAATATGTATGATTTCACTTATATGTAGAATCCAAAAAACAAAATAAATGAACAAACAAAACAGAAACAGACTTATAGATATAGAAAACAAACTAATGGTTGCCAGATGTGAGTGAGGATGGTTGAAAAAGGAGGATTAAGAAGTACAAATTTCCAAATAAAAAAATAGTTGCAGAGATGTAAAGCATAGCATAGAGAATATAGTCAACAACATTGTAATAAATATGTATAGTGCCAGATGGGTACTAGACCTATTGTGGTGATCACTTTGTAAGGTATATAAATGTCAAATCATTATGCTGTACACCTGAAAGTAACATAATCTTTTATGTCAATTATATCTGAACAAGAAATTTTAGGAAATATTAAAAAATATTTTTAAAAATCCATATGCTATACAACACAAAGAGTGAGCCCTGAGATAAACTATGGCTACAGATAATAATAATGTATCAATACCGGAAGTACCAACCAATACAAGATGTTAATTACAGGGATATTTTGTGTGAGAGGGGTTATATAGGAACTCTGTGTACTTTCCACTCAACTTTTCAGTACATCTAAAACAGCCCTTAAAAAAGCAAAAGCAAGCTGAGAAGGGTAGAATAGAGAAGGAAGTTAAAATTGTCCCCACATGTAGGACTTTCATTATTTTCATTAATTAGCAGGCACGGGTATAAGTGGGTATCTCCCAGCAAATGTTCTATCACATTCTAGATACTATAATCCAGAATGATGGGATACTTCCTGAGTTTCCCTGAGACTCAAATATCTAGGTGGTATGTGAACCAATGCCTATTGATCTAAGGAAAACAGTCCTTAACTTTCAATGTATAGATGACCATCACTGGCATCTCTATAACTGAAAAATTTCTTGAAATTTAATTAATATCTCAATCCACTATTTTATTATAAATCATGAGAACTAAATTGAACCATGTTATACTTAATTTTAGTAACTATGTTCTTTTTAAAAAAATTGGGAAAGAATGCATTCCTTAAGGGAAAAAAGTATACATCCAACAGCCTGTTTCTACCAGTTGTGAAACATCATAAATACAATTGTGAATTTATGTACAATTATAGGGATCAGAATAATAATATATAAGGATACCCTAAATTTTTAGGGTCCTATTATATTTTCATTAACTATATGAAAATATAAAAGATTTTAATTTCCTATCTCTGATAGGTTTCACTCAGTGATGCTTCAAAAGTCCTGATAAAAACCAGTGGTTTTACAAACCAGTGGTCTGTAGACCCCTGTAGGACCCCAAATCCATTTAAGGAGATCTGTGAGGCCAAAGAAGTAACACTAAGATAATCATTTGCTGTTTTCACACTGTTGAGATTTTTTAATGATATTGCAAAAGTAATTATGCGTAAGGTAGCTGTCCCCCTAGCATGAATCATGGTAGTAGCATCAAACTAGTAATTATTATCGTTAACACTGCTATACACTCAGTAAAAAAGCTTCCACTTAAGAATGTCCTTGATGAAGTAATAAAAGTTATTAATTTTATTAAATCTTGAGTCTTGAGTATCCATCTTTTCAGCAGTCAATAGGATGAAATAGGATGTATGCTTCATCCTAAAATATGATTGATCTGAAGAAAAACTGAGTTGGGAGTTAAAAAAAAAACCTCAATTGTCATGAAATACCATGTTTACTTGAAAGGACAAACCATGGTTATCTGGTATTTGTCAAATATTTTCTCAAAAAAGAACAAAAAACGGTTTCTCAAGAAATCAAAGTTTTTGTTGCCAAAGATAAAAACAGATTTTTAAGTAGATATTAGAATTTTGAAAAACCATATGCTACTATGAGCTTGATAGTGTCCACAACCTAAAAAAATTTCTGATGAGATGGGTGGTGATATTAAGAAATGTCATTTAAAAGACACTTTATAATGAAATGTGTGAATATTTGGAAAATCTGTGTAACCCAATTAACTAATATTCTCCTAACGACCATGCATGATGTTACAAAATGGTGCACAGGCAAAAGATCCAAAGTGCAAGACAGACCAATGGATTGTAATGTAAGTAAGTACTAAAATTTCATTCACATTGTTTCAGATTTCATATTGAAACCAACCTTTAAGAAATTATCACTCATCGAATTTTTGTGTTGTTAAATGAGAATATCGCAATTTTACTGAAAACACTCTTCCCTTTCCCAGCTACCTGTTTGAAATAAAATTGTTTTCATCTATTTCGACAAAAACATCACAATAGACTAAATGCAAAAGCAGATACAAGAACCTAGCTGCCTTCTATTAATCTAGTCATTAAAGATATTTATTAAAATGTAAAAGCGCATTCCTCTCATTCTTTTGGGAGAAAATATAGTCATTTTTCATAAAAATGTTATTTGTTAACGTGTAATGAGTTTACTAATGTTAAGTCAATTAATAGATATATTTTAAATTTATCTGTTTTGTATTTCTACAAAAGTAAATGTTGCTAACTATAATAACCCACAGAAACAAAAGCTCTTTGGGATCTTCAATCATTTTTAAGAGTATAAAGGGTTCCTGAAACCACCAGAATAAACTATTATCAGACTGACAAATTAAAGTTACCTGAAAATGAAGTCACAGTTCCTAATCAATTTACGATCCCGCTTTAGAATATGATAGTAAAAGGCTGATTTGATATTTGATAATAATATCATGATTAGAACAGTCATAAACATTTTTTTGATGTTTAACTTACAAAGAGAATTCTGTTTCACTAATTTCAGTTGTGATGTAGTCAAATTTTTGTCTCGCTGGCTTTTACTCTCTTCATCGCCCTCCTCATCTTGCACTACAAAGTCATCAATAATATAATCATCTCCATCTTCATCAGATTCATAATCATCCTCCTCCTCTTCATCATCATTTCCATCACTACTACTTGTGCAGGATTCCTTTTCAGAGTCCTAATTAAAGTAAAAAATATTCCTTCAGTAAATTGTACTTTTAAAATTGACAGTATGGATGTGAAATTAAAAGATTAAATCTGAAAACAAAAAAATAATCCATAAAATTCCATATTTTAAGGTTAAAAAAATCTTGCCATGTTACATGTTGAAAACTGAATTAGGAAGATAATATACCTTGGTAAGTGATGCAAAATGTTTAAAATGGACACTAAAAGTAGAAGATAAAAACAGGAAAGACCATACAAAACAGTCTTTCAATTTTAAAAAAGAGTGATTAACTGAGGATCATGATAAAATATTAGATACAATACTGCAATCAAACATGTTTATGGATACTTCATTAAAAAATAAATTCTAGAATTACTGAGAAATAGAACAGACTCAGTACTTTAATTTTTATAAAAATTAAATAGTTTAAGTAAAAATTTAAAAATGGCAACAAAACCAAAAAAATATAACACACCTCAAAATCTCTACTACTATTGCGTCTCTGACGAGATCTTTGTTTTGAGAGTTCTTGCAGTTTCTGGAATTTTTCTCGTTTTCTTGCAGCTGAAGTTTTTTCAGGTTGTTTTTGCTCCATCTCTGCTGAAGAACATTCATCTTCAACCACTCTACGTGGACGTTTAACACCTACTTTTCTAACTAAGATATCACTGTCATCACTCTCATCACTGTCATACATCACAGAGGAGAGCCTTTTTCTCTTCCCTCGCTTAATGTGTTCTTCTTCTAAATCCTCCTCTATTATTTGTCCAGACTGTTTGTTGAGATCATTAGCCTCTTGACTTGAATGCTTCTCATGATCTGGTAAATCAATGCTACTATGTTTGATTTTGTCCTTTTCTTCTTCATGTGTTGAACTATTGCCAGTGTTAATAAGATGCTCACAGTTGTTTCCTTCACTTTCAACTTTAATTAATTTAAGCTCTCTTTCATTTTCTGGCTTTTTATTACTATCAAGCCCCTTGTTACCAGAAAGCTCTTCATCACTGTCAGCACTTTCATTACTGTCAACACTTTCTTCATCACTATCAAGGTCTTCATCACTATCGAGGTCTTCATCACTATCGAGGTCTTCATCACTATCCAATAATTGTGAAATACTACTTCTTTTAGTCCGCCTCCAATCGACTCGAGATTTCTGCTCACGCTCTTGAGTTTTAGAATTTTTCCTTGTTTCATGTCTTCTAACATGTATCATTTTCACTTAAGCTTCTACAAAATAAAGTTATTAGGAATGTGATAATGATAACCAGTTTACAACAAAGAATGCATTTATGGTACAAACTATATTTATTTGGTATTATAAAATGGTTCACAGAGGTAACATCATATGAAATATCTGAGTGAAGATGGCAGAACAGTTATTCAACAAATAATGTATTGAACATCTATAAAAACATCTGCATTATGCTATATTGTGCTGAAAGATATACACAGAAAAATCACGGTCCTGTTCTTTAGAAGATTAATATCTGTGTGTAAAACTAAAACATATAAACATATAAAAATTAAGAAAATGCAAGGTATTCATTTAGTATCAAACAAGTGACAAAAATAACTGATGAAAGTGTAAAGATGCAAAAAGAAAAGAATGGCAAGTGCTTCACTGAAGATTTTATTGGATATGAGCTAATAGGCTTCTGAAGGACTGGTTATATTTGAATTAGAAGGAAGGAAGGAGGAAAAGAGATTTCAGGCATATAAAAGTGGTAAGGCAAAAAAAAAATTTGGCACTGAGAAAGAACATGGTATGTTAAGTAAATAAGTGTGACCAAAAAGGTGAAAAAAAGGCTTTATGCTGTAAAAAAGACATGAGTATAGAAAAATAGGGTGGGATTACCAGAACAATTTATTTTGTAAGCAGAGAAGTATTCTGAATAGAGAAATGACATGAATTATAACACAAGGAATCAATTAATATGAAGAAAATTATAAAGTAGTAATTGACATAAAAAAGATAGCAGTGCAAAACTAAGAGATAACCTATCCACTAAGATTGCAGCCTCTATATACTTTTTAGTAAAATGGCAATGACTTAAAACGACTCAAAGTTTGAGTGGTTAAGATAAAATATAATCCAACAGAAAACTTACTAACAATCCAAAATGTAGTCAGGTAAAAAAGTAAAAAAGTAAAAAAGTTTCATGGAGAAGGAGAACATAGTATTGGGAAAGAAAAACAAATGCTGTAAATTTTGATTCAGAAAAAGATGAACTCCATGAAAATGATCACAAGTATGTAGTAAAGGAACACCAAAAGACAAGAAAACTAGAAAAAGAGTAATACAGTAGCACATATGTACTTCTGTGGTTGCTAAGGAGACCAGAAAGATGATCACAGTGTATGTAATGAGACTGACCTCATAATACGAGTATAAGAGCTTTAAGAGCTTACGAGTGCTTCTACTTCAAAGAAATCACCTTATGAGGCTGATTATTCTAATATTTTGACCATGGAACAGAATATTCCTGGAGATTTTCTATAAACTATAGTATCGAAACTATATGTAAATATATAAAAATAATCACACTTCATATTTTATCCAAGTGGTTTAAATACCCACTTTATTTACTTGTTTCAGTTAAAAGAGACTGTGAGCAGTTTCCAGAAATTAAATCCAATTTCAAAAGATGAAGATTACCTACCATTAAAGATATTTTTTAAATGTGCTGCAAACCCTGAAGGTAATTTCGAAAATAATTCTGTTTTTTGAGCAATGGCAGTATTACTGAACCAAGTTTATAGTTTCCCAAGATGACTTTTCTTTGGGGGGTGGAGAGGAAGGGATGACCACTGATTCGATTGTACAAATTCTGGATGTTTATAGGGTAATGTGGCTACTTCTACAATGGTAACAACTCATACAAAATCAGGACAATGGTTGTTAAGATTATACACCAGAAATGATAGCGTAGGCAGAAGTCTAACCTTATCACAGTAACTGCTACAAGTTATATTCAGTACTGTAATAGCAACTTAACAAATCCCAGTCAACAGACCAAATATTCCGCTATTTGAAATTACAGTTGGGATGTGTCTTACAGAAGGCTTATATCAAAAACAGCAAAGAAGAAAATTGTGTGTGGTCAAAATTACCCTTTGAAAAAATATAGTACTCTTAAAGTATGTTTTTTTGAATACCATACTGCTTCAAAATTCCCACCCAATTTCTCTGCCATGCTTTAAAAAGATTAGTTTTTTAATTTTTACTTAGTACCAGATAAGGTAGGCAGCTAGCTATATTTTGAAGCCAAGTACTACAAAGAAGTATTTTTTAAGCACATAGTTAAATTTGTATAAGCGAAGAGTACACGTGCTTTACACTATAATGAAAGGTAAGGTTTTTTAATAAATCTGAATTGAGAGAAATAATGAAAAAATAGAAAAACAAATGACAAAGATGCCTTCAGCACATACACTAAAGCAAATGTGGACAGTAGGAACAATAAAGTGCAAGAAGATTTTATTAGTACTCAAAAGCAGTTTCATACATACTGGATGATTATTTACAAAACAATACCATGCTGGAAAGAGTTATTTATCACATCAGTAGGCGATTCCTATGACAATGGTGAGACAATTAAGAACGTCATACTATAAAAATACCTATGACTGCACAGTTAAGCTATAAGAAAACTCTGTGTACAGTAGTGTATTTTCATACATATTTTAAAATCCTGACATGATCATAGAAGATATCGTTGATCTTCATTTATAAAAATCAAAGCCAAGGACATAGAGTTAAATGACTTACCGAAGATCACACAGCTTGTTAGTGAGGAATTAGAAACCAGGTCTCCTGATTCCCCGTCCAGGGCTACACAATGACTGCTGCCAATATTACATTCATACAAGGTAGTAAAAATTATGCCTTTAAAAAGTCATTTTTTATCTCATTTATGCTAAACTTTAGTTTCAGACAATAGAATTAAAATAAAGTTTACAAACATGCTTTTTAAAATTACATAACTGAATTTTAGTACATGAGTTAGGCCAGAAACTTCCAGAAATTATTTATCTAATACGCAAGAAAAAAATGTACTAAAGAGATGAAAATCTGCAGACATCTCTCTACCATCTTATTGATGACACTAATCACAAAATTTAAGGAATTCTCCATTAGGTTGAAAAGTAAAAATTTCAAAGAGAGGTAGTCTCTGATGAGAAAAAAATTTTGGAAATCTTCAGTGTTGAATGTTTGAGGAGGCACATTATCTAATCAAAATAAATCAAGTTTCATTAGGCCAACTGCCAGATTTATAGGGTGTCTCTCATATTCCAAAATTACCATTTATATAAATGTCAAAATTTCTGTCATTAAAAAATTAGATAATTTGAATATGGTTGGCTTCTCTTTTTAAAATTGTGGATACTTTTACTATGTTAGCTAGGGAAGAAAGAATAATGATAGAGGGAAAAGGTGAGTGAACTGACCTAAGAGGAATGAGAAGGTAATGCTAGGTTGTTAGGTGAGACATTTCTTGGTGGTTAGAATTCACTCAAAAAAGAATCTATGCAAATGGATGTAATTTCTATATATGCTAAGTATGAGCATACACTCAATTTCTTGAAATGAGAATTAATGAGGCTTCTTTAACGATATCTTACCTTTAGGAAATGGGAAAGAAAGACTCCAAATAGAAAGCATTAAGTAAGTGAAGACCATCAATACTATCACATCTTTGGGCTTCATAGTTAATGGTAAGACGCACATATATAGCTACGCTGACTGCAAAGAATGTAAAGTTATCCATATTGCCTGTGTTCTTTCTCTAACACAGTAACTCTAAAACTAAGAAAGGGTACTTTGATGCCACTTGAATTTCTCATCAGAAGAAATGTCCTTTCTTCTGGACTTTGAGGTTAATTAATCCTCAAAAAAAGATTCATTCCAGGAATTGCCTACTAGGTGGTGGCTACACTTTAAGATTTGAAGCTCAGTAAAACCCCAGCCATTACTTGAAATGCCACCAAAAGAGATGAATTCTTATTTGTAAAACATCACCCTTCCTTGATGTTTGCTTTCATATGACGGTTTAGAGGAGAAACCTTAATAAGCCAAATAAATAGTTATTTAATGGGATTCTATGTGCCAGCACACGCAGGGAGCTGTGGTGTAACTAGAAAAAAAAAATCAACAATACGGTCTCTGCTCCCAAGGAGCTCACAATCTGATGAAATTACAAGGGACATCAAACCGAGGCAGTATAATACGTGATTTAAGGGCTACAGTTATGTTCTTATCACATTGCTGTGAATAAATTTATCATAGTTCTTCCACTGGCGGGAAACAGGGCAGCACAACACGACAGAAATAGGAAAATATGAAGAAACATATAAAAAGAGGAAAGCCATTTTCCCCCACTAATTATTATGGCCCAATACTCCACAATTTCGCAGAGTGGATCCTGCCAGTTTGGCATCCCGGACTTATAAGTATTCATTAAAATCTGTAACATTGAAGGTGGTTCGCTAAATCCAGCAGGGATGAGTGGCAGAGGAAGGAACAGATGCTCTCGGGAGTAAACATCAGAGTCATTTTCATGATTACAAACCTGGCTTTCTGGCGGGACGCAGGTAATCGGCGCAGCACGCCCGCGGGTCTGCTACTCTGCCTCCAGGAGTGGGGAGGAGCTGCGTAGCTAGGAAACGGGACCCTTAGACAACCCTTCGAGATGACGTGCGCTGGACGACACAAACCCTTGGACCCCAGAGGAGCTCGGCACTCAGAAAACAAATATGGGTCCCGAAAGGCCAGAAACGCGCGAAATCACCACTCAAGCTGCCCGCGTCAGCCCCGCCCACTTCCCCGTCGCGGAAAGAACTTGCATCCCGCCCACTGCAGCGCAGCCCAGGCGGCCCGCCAGGGGAGAACGAGCCCAGGGCGGTTCCGCCCGCGCCGAAGGCAACCGCGGGAATTTTTCTCTGAGCCGCCGGGAGGCGCGGCTTCCCCCGCCCCTCTCGTAAACCATTAGCAGCCGGAGCCGGAGCGAGTCCCCGCCCCGAGCTATACCGCCCCGCCCCGCCCCTCCCCCCTCACCTTTGGATGCTCCTCCGCCTCTGCCTCCGCCTCTGCCTCCGCCTCCTCCTCCGCCCCGGGGACCCACTCTAGACCAGCGACGCTCCTCCTTGTTCCGGGGATCGGGGGAAGTCCCGCCTCTGGGTGGGGCGAGGGGCGGAGCCGGGCGGCTGGAGGGGGTGTCTTCCGGGAGCGTGTGCAGGGGCGGAGCGGTCGCGGAGTGTTAGTCAGGGAGCGGTGCAGGGTCCCGGCTCCAACTGAGGTGGGGAGAGGGGCCCGGCGGGCTGTGAGGGGCTGTGGGGACTCTCGAGGCCCAGCCCAGCGCCGGGGAGTGGGGCTTGCGGTGGAACGGGCTGGCTGCTGGGGACGGACTTAAACCACCTTCCCCCTGGGGAAGGGGGCCAGTCTGCACTCCCTGGCTCTTCCGCTCTCTGCCGTAACTTTGGGGTGTGGCAAGGGTTAGTTGCCGGCGTTCACTCCGGACCTAGGCGCAAAAGAGGTTTGTGATTATGATGGGGTTATAGTCTTTACCGCGGCCACTGGGGGAATAAAATGTTTGTAATCCGGATTAACCGCGGTGACTTGGGGCCTCCTCTACTGCACATCTAAGTTAAAGGCCCTTCCCTCAAACTTCCTTCCCTCTCACCTTCTTCTGCAGTCGCTTTACCAGCCAAGCCCAGCCGGGGACGGGGTCAGGGCCACTAGGTTCCTGGTAAGGTTGAAAGACCGAGTGTGTAACACCGTTAAAGTGAGTCTGTGCGAGAGAAGAATTTTGTGGACTGCGTCAGTGTGAGTGTGAGGAGAGTCCCAGAGCCTCACCATGTCCGGGAAACGCAAGCGAGTGGTGTTGACTATTAAAGATAAGCTGGATATTATAAAGAAACTTGAAGACGGAGGTTCTTCCAAACAACTGGCAGTGATTTATGGAATTGGTGAGACAACAGTTCGGGATATAAGAAAAAATAAGGAAAAGATTATAACTTATGCAAGCAGTTCTGATTCCACAAGCCTTCTGGCCAAGAGAAAATCTATGAAGCCGTCCATGTATGAGGAACTGGACAGAGCAATGTTGGAATGGTTCAACCAGCAAAGAGCAAAAGGGAATCCCGTATCCGGACCCATTTGTGCAAAAAGGGCAGAGTTCTTCTTCTATGCGTTGGGAATGGATGGTGATTTTAACCCTTCTGCCGGCTGGTTAACTCGTTTTAAGCAGCGGCACAGCATTAGAGAAATTAACATTAGAAATGAAAGATTAAATGGAGATGAGACCGCTGTGGAAGATTTTTGTAACAACTTTCGAGACTTTATTGAAAGAGAGAATCTGCAACCTGAACAAATCTACAATGCAGATGAAACTGGACTCTTTTGGAAATGTCTGCCATCCAGGACTTCAGTAATCAAAGGTAAATACACTGTCTCTGGCCACAAGTCAGTTGAAGAAAGAGTCACTATCATGTGTTGTGCCAATGCAACAGGTTTACACAAACTTAAACTTTGTGTTGTGGGGAAAGCAAAGAAACCTCGCTCTTTCAAGTCAATTGACACTTCAAACCTGCCAGTCTCTTATTTCAGCCAGAAAGGTGCATGGATGGATCTTTCCATTTTCCGACAGTGGTTTGATAAGATATTTGTGCCACAAGTTCGAGAGTACTTAAGATCCAAAGGACTGCAGGAAAAGGCTGTGCTCTTGTTGGATAATTCACCAACACATCCAAATGAAAATGTACTGAGATCAGATGATGGCCAAATATTTGCTAAATATTTACCACCTAATGTGGCTTCGTTGATTCAGCCCTCAGATCAGGGAGTCATAGCCACAATGAAAAGAAACTATCGTGCAGGTCTTCTCCAGAACAACTTGGAAGAAGGTAATGACCTGAAATCATTCTGGAAAAAGCTAACTCTGCTAGATGCACTTTATGAAGTAGCAATGGCATGGAATTTAGTAAAGCCAGTTACCATTAGCAGAGCATGGAAGAAGATTATCCCTACCATAGAGGAGAAAGAAGGCTTGGACTTTGATGAAGAAGATATTTCGCTGGCTACCGTGGCCACCATTTTACAACACACTAAAGGATTGGAAAATGTGACTACTGAGAACATTGAAAAATGGCTTGAAGTGGACAGTACTGAACCAGGTTATGAGGTGTTAACTGATAGCGAAATCATCAGAAGAGCACAAGGCCAGACAGACGAATCCAGTGAAAATGAGGAGGAGGACATAGAACTGATTCCAGAGAAACATATCAATCATGCTGCTGCTCTCCAATGGACTGAAAACTTATTGGATTACCTAGAACAGCAAGGTGATATGATTCTGCCTGATAGACTGGTGATACGTAAACTTCGAGCCACCATCAGAAATAAACAGAAGATGACCAACTCAAGTCAATAACGGCATTTTATTGTTATTGGTTTGGTGATTGTGTTTGTAACTCAACCTCTTTGCAATAATGGCTTAATTTTATTTGCGTTCTGAATTCTCACAGTCCTATGAAATACAGATACAAAAATGTATCCGAAGTGGTTTGTGGTTATGTGTTTTGTTGTATCATCTCTTTCTGTTGTCCTTTTATTTGTACAGATAATTTAAAGCTGGTTCTGTATAGATATAAATTACATGTACACATGTATTCACTTTTGTAGATCTACAATTATCCCTTCCATAACAGTGGCATTCTCTAAATTTTCTAGCAAAAGTTACAGTAGTGAACAGATTGAGCACTTTCCTGAAATCTTTTGTTTGATTTGTGAGAGCTGCCACAGTAATCTTGTGTTAACCATATTAAACAGTTATCTGTTTTGAGTATCTGTATACGCTGAGAGAATGAGGAATTTCAGGATCTATAATAATTCAAAATGAAGTTCTATAATGAGGAAACAGTGATCTATGGATTACAAAAATAACTTAGAATTAATACTGTTATATTTGGGTGGCAATAGGAAGAGATTTTTCTGGAAATGAGGTAAATACAATATAGAAAGTGATTGCTAAATTAGCGAGAAAACTATTGGAAAGCTTATATATAAAAGATATTCTGATCTATTCATTTGTAGAAAACTGAGTTGAAAATTTGGGAACTGTACGTTATTTATACAAAGGGAATAAATAGGCTTTTAATTGGGTCTTTATTGTGAATTGGGTAACAGTATAGTTTATTATTTATTCATCTAATTGTAGTATAGGTTTTGTAATGTTACATATGGTTATATGAGCTCCCACCTTATATATGGGGGAACATCTTTGGAATTTGAAAGTTATTTTTTTACTGTGTACTTGACATTGTCTATAATTTTAAAAAGTCATACCTACCCCTTTTATTTCATAAAGAAGTTTTTAATGTTTTAAATAAGCCATAGGTTATGACCTGCTTTATGAAGAAAGCAGAAATAATTATGGAAAGTGCCAGATTCTAAGGAATTTCATCATTTGTTATTTTGGCACTTGTAAAAACATTATTCTAGAATTTGTGAGAATTTTGATAAATTTGCTTAGTAAAAATTTAGTGTGTTTATTTAAGACCTGAAAAGACTTTACTTATGTGAATATTTAATTTGTAATTTAAAAGCAAAGTGTCTCCATATTATTTAATGTTTTGGCCCTAAATTTAAAAAATAAAGTAGAATTGTTCTCTGTCGTTCATTCTTAAAGATTTAATGTTGTAATTGAAATACTTTGTATTTTATAGTGCCTTTCTTAGAATTCTAAAACTTCAAAAAGATTTTTAGCTTTCCATAGTTTCTGTTATCTTTATGATATATGTCTAGATTTTTTTAGAGACATATCTGTGATGAGAACTTTAAAAGTAGTATGTGTTGCATGAATTGCCTTAGTACACAGAGGAAAAAAGCATCAAAAGTTAACATAGATATTGAATCAGATAATTACACTTTCTGCTATAAATTAATTGTATGTAAAGGGATTTTTCATTTTCCTAAAATGAAAGTATGTACTAAAAAGCTTGGAATTTTGGTCTGGATTTGCTGTTTTCAAATTAACGTTATCAGTGAAATTCAGCTGTATTATTGCCACCTAGTGGTAATATTACCATTACTGTTAAGCTGTGTGTTTTTAAACTTTAATATCTAGTAAAAAAAAAAGGTTCACTGTTTTTTGGCCTTGAGTGTGGATCTTGTGACTCTTTTCTCTAGACGGTGAGAGACTATACTTTCTTTGATTTATAGCTATTTGCTCTTTTCTGTAGCTGCCAAGTGGTAAACTATTTTGACCCTTCTATCCTTAAGCATAATTATAAAAGCTGCCAATTAGTGAATACTGTGTTATGTTCTAAGAAATGTACTTATATAATCCTCAATTTGTGAATTAGGTGGAAATACTTATGCTCAGCTCACACTCATAATTGCTGAAGACCACTACTTAGCTATAGGTAAGAATTTAAACTCGGGTATTTGATGCCAAAGCCTGCTTTTATATTATTTAACCTAGGCTATCCTCTTAACCTTTTCTATTCTTCAACATTTATTTCTTGCCATACCCCTCTACCACCTGCCACATTTATCTGAACTTACTTATTTTCCGGTGTACTTGTGGCAGCAATTGCCCTTTCCTTTACCCTTTTATGAGGTTAGTCTTCCTTTCATTACTCTGTAGTGTCTGTTTCACTGTTTATCCACAAACTTATAGTATTTGAAACTTGGATCATCTGTTCTTCTTTCTGGTTAGCCATGCTCAGTGAGGATCCTTTCTTCCACAATTTAAAACTCACCATTGGGAAGAAGTTCATGCAAACATTTCTATTTAGTTCCTGAGGTAATCTCAAAGAGTTGGCACAATATAGTACTAACATGAAAGTCTTGCTAGACCAGAGATATTGGAAACTACTCTTACCAAAAGCACATGAGCATGTATACACTCAGATCCATACAGATCAAAGGGGGGAAAAAATTAAGCCCCCAAATGAGATGATACGGGGAAGAAAATGATGGTTAGGTTCAAATAGTTAAGAGAAGAAAAGAGAAATATGGCTTACAGTGAAGTGTTTTTAATGATGTGCACCTCAGCATCCTAGTCTCTGGCTTACTAGTATGTGTTGCTTGATTCATAGATGGCCCCTGTAATCTCTCTCTCTTTTTTTTTTTCCTTTCTCACCTATGGAATTACAGTAACAAGTCAGTGCCAAGTTAAATATGTTTGATCAGTAGTTGGAACCCCTTAGAGAATGATGCCAGCTGCTCTTTGGGTCCCCAAATCATAAATTCTTAGTTTCCAATTCCCATTTCCTTCACTGCCCCAGCAGAGGCTTTATTTGGCTTTTTATTTCTTCACTAAGAAATTAGCCATAAGCTCATGTTCTCTAACCAGTCTTGCCAGGTGTCCTCATCGACGAGCTTTGATACAACATCTCTCAGAAAACAACTGTACATTATAATGTTTCTTTAACCCACACTCTTAGTAGCCAAGAATTCTGTGAAAGTAGTTTTACCTGAAGGGGTCGATGCAGGAAATTAGAGACCTGCTTTTTATGACAGATTTGGGCTTTTAGAAAGGAGGGGATGGATGGGTGAAGGAAGTGATTCTTTGCCAGGTTTAAATTCAGTGAAGAATTCATTGAGTTTTACTGTGTGTGTAAGACTGTATACTGGGGATGGCAGGCTTAGGAAAATGTAAAAGAAGGATAAGAGTGATTCTTGTCCTTCGAGATCTTGAAATCAATGTAGAAAAATAACATTTGGGAAAAAAACATTTGTTAATTGCAAGGTCATATAGAACAGCTAACATAATGTTATATGGGCTATGTAAGGAAACCATCATGATTTATTTTCCTCATTTATTCCTTTGCTGGCTTCTATATCTTCTACATTTTAAGGGTTTTTTGTTTGTTTGTTTGTTTTGTTCCTAGTTTTTACTGCTTCTGAGTGACTACCTCCATTTCTATTATCTGCATGCTTATGATCTCAAATCTATCTCCAGGTCACTCTGTCTTCAGAAGTCCAGATGTGTATCTTCAATTGAGAAGCCGGGTTTAAGTTTGGAAGGGAAATTAAAATTGTTGCTTTACTTCCCACCTGTAGTAATCTCTTTATTAATATCCTAATGTCAGAGCCACCTAGATGGACTAAGGAGATCAAATGATTTTTTCTGGTTTTTTTTTTTTTTTTTTTTTTACACGCCTGCAGCACCTGGTCTTCCTAGGTGGTCTCCCATCCAAGTACTAACCAGGCCCAACCCTGCTTAGCTTCTGAGATCAGACAGGATCGGGCGTGTTCAGGGCAGCATGACCGTAGACTCAAAGGATTTTTTAACAATACCAAATTAAGTTTATCTACCTTGATTTGAAAGAAAAATAGGTAATTATCTATTTTCTTATCTATGTCTACTTTTTCGTAGTTAGCCTTTCCTGATGTGTATACATGTGTCTACATGCCTTTACCTCTGACCATTTCTTCTTATGGATAGCCATAGGGGTTTCTGCTTTTTGTACCCTTGTTGCTACTCAAGTACTAAAATTTAGTTTGTTATGTTCTAATTCCTAACCTTAAAAGACCATTATTCAAACTCTTTAAACCAACTACATTACTTAGAAATGTTCTCTCATTTGTTTTCCCTCTTTAAGACAGATGGCAACTTTATACAGTAACTAGCCTCATGCAATTAGAAGTTGGGAGTGAAAGAATACCCAAAGGGTATTCAAATGTGAAAACTAGTGTTTGGAAGAACTCAGGTTCTATAAGACTTGTTATATTATAAAGTGATTTTTGTGATGTGTGTTTTTAATATTGGACTATAAGATCAAGGACCATGGAATAATGCTTTGCATAGTAGTATACATTCATTCAACAAATGTGTACTCTATAACACTAATTGTATACTTTATAAGACATGTTCTAGAAAATATATGAGATACATGGATAAGGCAATCTGCATTCAAGAAATTTATCATGGAGAAGAGGAGACAAATGTAAAAAAAAATGAATTGTTACATACTAAGAGGGTGCAAATAAAAGACTCTCTGATATGAGTGACATAATGTAGTATAATCAGATATGAGGAGTAGAGTTATAACAATTGAGTTGGTCTTGAAAAATAACTAAAATGTTCATGTTTTATTGTCTTCAGTCATTGCCAAATGTTCTCTGGGAGCAAAATCATCCCCAGTTGAGAACCACTGCTATAGAGCTACATAAGTATTTGGCCTGCTTTCCAAATTATTTATGGTCATATTTACAAAATGTTTTTTTACTACTGTTCCATCTTATCAGTCTCTGGTAGTTATTTCCCTGATGCCTGCTTCCTTTTTACTAATTTAATGCCATATGTTTGAGATTTTTGTCACAGCCACACCCCACTTCAAGGTACCAATTTCTCTTGATCTGGGTAACTCCCACTGATAAAATAAATCTTAGAATTTCAAAGACTTTTGATAAATGTTTTTTTCTTTCAGCAGTCTTGTGATAATATAAGACTTGGTCAGAGCATGACTTTTATTCAACTGGTGATTCATGGACCCAGGCTCCTTCCATCTTGTGATTTTGCGTTTGCTAGACCTTTAGAATCATCTGCATCCAGTTTGCAGTTAGGAATAGAGAGAATAAAGAATATACACTACTTGTTAACTTCTCTCAGAAGTGATATTTCAGTTTACATTCTAATGATGAGAACTAATCACATTGTTCTACCTTGATAGAGGGGATGCTCAGAAATGACTCCCTAGCTAGCAGCTGCTTCCTGGTAACACCTTTATACTATGGAAGGAGAAGGCACACATTTTAGTGAGTAATTAGCCCTTTCTGAAACAAAAATAGGTAATGTCAGTTATTCTCATAGAATTATCTGCCCTTCCCTAACCTTAAATGAGTTTGTAGTCTTTCATGGAGTTGATACTCTTCTAACATTTGGTCATCCTTAATTGCATTCCTCACTATAGCTGAGATCACCTGAAAGACTATGGTCTCTGCTTATACAGCACTTATTGTGCGAAATATAGAAACATCTGCTAAGGTTTGGTTGGAGCCATTGATAAGATAAGGAACAGGCATTATATTCTGCCAGATGAGGATTCAGCAGTTTGTTTTCTGAGCATGGATCCTCCCCATTCTTAACTTTACCAGCTACCAGGGACATTGTTCTGTTATTACCAGGAGCTCTGTTCCCTGAAGACAGGCATCATTTTTTCTCATGCCTAACCTAAAAGATGGTGTATATGCCTGGATCCTTGCACTAGGCCTCTTGGTTATATCTGGACTCTTGCTCCTCGCTTTCACCACTTCATTATATGAAACACAATTTTCTCACAGTTTTGGGTCCTCTAAAAGTTTACCTTCCTGTATTTAAGATGGCTAAAACTGCTTCTTTTAAAAGTACATATACTTTTTATTATTTATATGATTAACATAAGATCAGAATAAAGCATCTGCTGTCTCCATTTTTCTTGATACGAGAAGTCTTAGCTATGTAATCTTGGACGAATCTCTAAATTCTGCTGGTTCTCATCTCTAAAATGGGAATAATACCACAGATTGCTAAGAGGATTAAATAAAATAATGTAAAATATTTTGTGAACTAGTATATTAATTTTTATATTATTAATTGAAAGGATTGAAGGACAAAAGGGAATCAAAGGTGAGAAGAGTAAGAGAATAAAGTGATTTAAAGAATAGGAGTTATGGCTGAAGGAGGGTATTGTAGAGGTCAAGATTAGCAATTTTAGGTATTTACAATATGTCAAGCTTTAGCATTCCTTTTTCAATTCTCTTAAGCTGCTTTCTCTTATGTGATGTGGCAACTAACTCTTTTATTCATACTCTAAAAGGCACCTTTTTAAAATATTATATGTTGTTTGTAGTTCTCACTTGAAGACATTTCTGAAAAATTCAAGAAAGGGGCATTTCAGTAGTTCCTAATGGTATCAAGGTAATAAAAGGTCGATTGTGGTTGAAGATCCCTTCCAGGTATACAAACTAATATTTTATTAAAAAGTTAATAAAGTTTAAAGAAACAGGTAAGAGAAATCTGAAAAAGAGATGGATAAATGAAGGAACATGGAATTGATTAGTGACAAGCATTTGTATAATCTTTATCTCTTTATGAAAAAAAGTTGCTAAGTGAGTGATAATGTGGCAGATTTGTTTTTAAAATTTATTTAAAAAAATATATTTAGATGATTCAAGTTGACTGAGAGCAGTTGTGTGCTTTCAGTTATCACTGAAAAGAAACTGGATAACAGTGAGAGTCTACCTTTTCACTAATAGCATTTTGACAAAAGATGATAGAGATGTTTAGTATTTGATGCAATTCTGAAATTGAGAATAAATGATATGAAGCAGCCAACTAGACTTTCTATTAACCCTTTTTAGACATAATGTCTTTTATGTATCTAACAAAATATCTGCCTTCATAGTATCCTTACTGTTTCCTACAGACTGAGCCTCAGTTCTCTGCCTTTTGCTCTTTGAGCTCTATATTCTCCTACAAGAATGACTTAAGAAAGACCATGAGTTAATTTGTCTGGTATAAATTGACACAAGTAATAGGAAATTGTCAGTATGTATGTGAGGGAAAAGTGTATAAATATCATTCTTTATAAAAGACTTATTTGATAAGGCTTTTCTTATATAAGGCATGTAAAGAAAAATCTGTTGCAAAAGTATAAGGGCTCCATGACAATTAAAAACAAAAGGGTGCATTTTATCATACAATTACACACCACTATTATTTTTTATTCTTATTTAAGTGTTTAAGACTACCTTATTCTTATTCTGTATACTGCAGATATTTTAACAAATGGAATAAATTTAATGTAATGTCGAAAACTCAATTATCCATGAATTTTTTAGGCTATATTTGTACCCTAGTTAGTAAAATCTCTTTCTTCTTGATCTTAATGGGTAAAAAATGTATTTTATATTTTAAATAATAAGATGTCTCTTAAAGAAACAATTACCCCCTTTTAATTTTAGTACTTTGTTAGTTCCTTTAATGTAACCAAGCAATTTTGTTATTCATTCAGTCATTCTCTCATCCCACATATCATCTCAAATTATCTACCTCCAAATATTTACCTACTCCATAACCCAAAATTTAAATAATCATCCCCTAATTCCTTTTTTGCAGATTTGTGTGATCATAAACTTGAAATTAAGTAATTTATATATTTCGTATGTTAGAAGGATAACTCTTGTACTTTAGCTTGCTGTAGTACTTCTGTGATCAACATTATGATGAAGAGAGATGCACAACAAGATTCGTGATTTTTGATGAGTTTTAGCATACATAAAATCAGAATTATTTTGAGGTTATCATTTAGAAATGCTTACACTATGTAATACTCATTAATTCGTATGAACCCATGATAGAAATAATCTGTTTTGTTGACACATTCCAGATATTTATTTATACACAATACCATTTTATATTACTTAGAGATGATTTTCTGGCTTAAAACAAAAAAATCAAATACAAATAAAAGTAAAGAGTTAAAAATGTTCAGTAATGATTATATTCTAAAAGTATTAAAATGTCTAATAAAGGAGTTTTATCTTAAGTTTTCATAAAATCTTCCCCAAGATAATATGTGTTTTATTGAATTACAAAGATGCCTGGTCTTTAATAAGTATCTTGTATTTTTACAGTCATCATGATAGATGCTTTAACATCAATCATATGCTCTTCAGCTCTACAGAGTTGCCTTCCAATCAGGCTATCATTATTATTCTGGCTTAACTATCTGGAATATATGAATTTAGCCTAATTAGGATATAATTAGGCTAAAGCTAATTTGGTATTTTAAGGAGGAAATTAGTTTTCAAGGATTCAACATGTTTCTTGTTAGTTCATGACAATATACAAAGTTATGTAACATTTTAAAAAAGCATAATATACAAAAAGCTTCAAAATAAATGTAGACACATGGAACATTTAATTTCTGTTTACCAGATTAGAATATTTTTTCCTAATCTTTAGCTCATGATAGCAAATACCCAAGAAAAAAGATTCAAGCATGAATGACTGATAAATTCCATCATCTAACAAAATAAAGTTTATTAAAGATGACTGATGGTGTCCTTTCATTCAAATCTACTCAATACCACATGTGTAGGGTGGAAAAGAATGTTGTTTGTGGGCGCCAATGTGAAAAAGGCTATGAGCAGTTTCATATCAACCAATAATTAATGCAGTGTACACAAACAATATAATATTTATTGACTATTTTACAGAGGACTTACATAAGCCAGGCACTGCTCCAGGTACTTGGAATTCAGTGAGAGACAGCTGCATATTGAGCTTAGCCCATGGTAACATACAACAAATTATTTTATTTCCCTAAGAATCAGCTAACAACAGGGAATTAGTTTGTGTCTCAACCAAAGGATTAACTTGGTGCTGGAGTTGTCTTCAGATATAATGAACTTCTTTCAGAAGTATGGAATTTTCCATCACTGGTAAAGCTAAAAGATTGATTAGACAGACAATTTGCTAGACTGTTCGGGAGTTCAGTCACCATATTTTTTGTTGGATGAGATGCCCTTTTCAATCCTGAAGCTCCATGATTCTTTCACATTGAAGGTTTATAAGGAGAGCACTGATCAAATTACTGAACATTAATAAAAATACTTACGGAAGCCTTCAGTTAAGCATTCAATGAATACCTACTTAGTACTTACTATATATCAGGCACGTTTCTAACCCATAGGAATCTAGCTTTTACAATAAATGTGGTGTTTTTTGGAATGTAAGCCTTTTATTTGATTTCTCTGATTTCAATGAACCACGTTTTGCCATGAAAATATGCCCAGTTATGGAGTCTAAAACCAGGCAAATCCAGAAGGAAGTAGACAACAAATGATGAAACAGATAATATGCCTCTCTTTCAATGACGTTTTGTATTGAATTTCATAGGAATTTGTGGCTGCTTCTGCACTTCATACTATAGATTGACCATTCCCTCTCCTGTTTATTTAAAATTATTAATTGTGCTGCAATAACAATAATAATCAAGGACAGCATTTATTTTATTTTTTAATGAGTTTATTTGAGCCAAACTGACATAGGCCAGAGAGTAAGATCTCAAATGCTCCCTGGATATCACTTATTATGTGCAATCACCCTTCTAAATTATTTACATGTGATATATAACTTATTCCTCACCAAAATATTATGATATGATGTAGGTAGTATAAGTAAGAGTATTATCCCTTTTTACTGAAGAGGAAACAGGAATGGAGAAGCTAACTAACTCGCCTAAGGTTAAGCAGTTAGATCATGTAAAAAGGCTATTAGAAAAAGCCATATAATGTGCTTATTTTTAATTTGGTTTACTGTGTACCATATAACTTTTCTAGATAAGAGAATCTGTATGCCTGAACATGAACTCTCATTTGTTATCATTTTTCAATTTTAAGACATGACAAAAAGAGATGACTATAGTAATATGGATGAAGTGATAGTGGAAGTTCATAAATGTTTCAACAATACTGATTTGGCCATTATTTCTGATTTTCTTTCACAAACTCCCCTTCCTCTACTTTCTTACTGAAATGAAGGTATTTCTTAGGATTCTCTCGAGCTCTTCTCCTCTGCTCTTCTCCCTTGCCACTGAATGAATCCCTGACTGATCTTTTTCCAGATATGGATTCTATCACTACTGTAAATTTTTATAAATCTCAACTCTACATTTCCAAGTAAGCCCACTTTCCTTTGTTCTAGATCAGTAAATCCAACGATCTAGGCCAATTGAGATTTTGAATTGTATTTTAAACTTAAGAAAATCTACCTAATCTTTATAATATTTGTTTAGTTAATTTGCTATCAGTGAGGTCATAAACTAATTATCACTAAGGTAAAATTAATCTATATCAACATAGATAGCAATGTAGGTGAATAACAGTTTTCTACAATAAATTTTTCTAACAAATATAATTTCTAAAAATACTTTAAATCTCAAACAATTTTGAAGATTCCTTTTTTTTTTGGCCATGTTCAGGAGAGCTAGATGCAAACTCAAATTGTAATGGGGCACAAATAACTGTTGATTAGTATTTAATGACAACTTTTATGTAGTCACCAAATCTCTCTTTTTACCTAATTACCAAGAAGTAATGGTTTGTTGTGAGACTTAAGTTCTTAAAACATACATGACAATAGATCTCCATTTGTTTCTATTTAAAATGTTAACAGAGATTTAAATCTTCTGACTCCTGTTAAAATTTTTAATCAAGATGAATTAAAACATTTCTGGTGAGGCTTATAATCATCATTTTGCTTAATGTAGTCCAAGAAGAGGAATAATGAATACCACACACTTCATTTATTAGCTATAGATAGAAATCTGAAATCAATGGAGAGGGCTAAATTATGAGTTGTTATACAATACTTATATAAATTCGCTCATTTAAAAAATCATTTATTTGACAGACATTTAAAAAGTATATGCATAAGTCTAGGTAGGATGGGATATATTAAAATAAATAAGACATAACCCCTGTCAAAGAATTTAGGGTTATAACTACATTTTCAATATTAAAATCATGTTCACTAGAGTTTCCCACATCCAACAATAGAATCTTGGGCTCCGTAGGTAATAAAAAGACCCTGTGAAAAAAATCTCAATATATAGTAAGTAAATTATCTGGGATGACTGAACTACCTTGAATGTATAAACCTAAACCTTATGTAGAATTTTCTTTGAAACTAGCAATGTTATCATAGAGCTCCAGTTAATTTCACAAAGCTACTCTGAATAACGGTTATTAAAAAGTATTATAAAATGTGACTCGATTACCTGTTTTTTTTTAAATTAATAGACTTGATTATTAGATCAGTTTTAGACTTATAGAAAAATTATGCCAAAAATACAGGGACTTCCCTTATATCCTTTCTTCCTTACCCCACCCCTACTCCTTGTAGTCTATTCAATTATTAACATCTTGTATTAGTGGCACTTTTGTTATAATTAGTGAACCATAATGATAAATTGTTATTAAATAAGTCCATAGCTTACATTAGGGTTCACTCTTTGTGCTGTACAGTTCCATGGGTTTTGACAACAGCATTATGTCATATATCTACCATTACAGTATCAAACACAATAGTTTCACTGCTCTAAAAATCCAGTGTTCCACCTATTCATCGTCCCCTTCCCTCACTTCCTACCTCCTCTTGGCAACCACTGATCTTTTTATTCTCTATAGTTTTGCCTTTTCTACAATATAGTTGGAATTATACAGGGTAGCCTTTTCAGATAGGCTTCTTTTACTTAGCAATATGCATTTAATACTCTTCCATGTCTTTTAGTGGCTTGATACTTCTTTTCTTCTTGTCACTGAATAACATTCCATTATATGGATACACCACAGTTTATACATTCTCCTGTTGAAGGAAGGACATCTTGATTGCTTCTAATTTTTGGCAATTATAAATAAAGTTGTTAGAAACATTTGTATATAAGTTTTTCTATGAACAGAAATTTTCAAGTCATTTGGGTAAATATCTGGGAGGGCAATGGCTAAATCACATGGTAAGATTGTGTTTAACTTTGTAAGAAACTACGAAACTGTTTTCCAAATTGGTTGTACCATTTTGCATTCCCACTAACCATGAATTAGAGTTCCTGTTGCTCTACAACTTCACTGGTATTTGAAGTGTGGTCAGTGTTTTGGGTTTTAGCCTTTCTAATAGGTGTATAGTGATCTTACTGTTGTTTCAGTTTGCAATTCCCTAATGGTATTTGATGCTGGGCATCTTTTTATGTGCTGATTTGCCATGTATATATTTTCTTTGATGACATATGTGTTTAGATTTTTTTGCCAACCTTTAATTGGGTTATTTGTTTTCTTATTGTTGGGCTTTAAGAGTTCTCGGTATATTACAGATATAAATCTTTGATCAGATATGTGTTTTGCACATTTTTTTCCTAGTCTATGGCTTTTTGTTTCATTCTCTTAACACTGTCTTTTGCAGAACAGAAGTTTTAAATTTTAATAAAGTCCAACTTATTAATGTTTTCTTTCATGGATTGTACTTTTGATATTGTATCCAAAAAGTCATCACCAAAACCAAGGTCACCTAAATTTTCTATTGTTTTATCTTCTAGAAGTTTTATAGTTTTGCATTTTACAGGTAAGTGTATAAAGCATATAAACAGTTGTTTTTTTTTTTTATATAGCACACAAAATCTGTGTCTAAGTTCCTTTTTCTTTTTTCCTGGCATATGAATGTCTAATAGTTGCAGCACCATTTCTTGAAAAGACTGACCTGGAAGATAACACACACGCGCACACACACACACACACACACACACACACCTCCATACAAAAGACAAAGTGTACAGCCCGCAGAGACAGACATCTCACACTCCACTGACACATTTTGAAAGTTGAAATCATTGTTATAATTTTGTTATATAAATGGTTTTGATTCTAATATCATTTAGGAGCATATATAATCTTGAAATCTTTAATTTTGGCAAAGAAAGTACAAGTTTAGGTCTCAAGGAAGTTCAAATAGCTTTTTTTTTTTTTTTTTTAAAAAGGACATTTTAAATGGAGTAACATCCCCATCTTGTGGTGTCCCAGAATACTGCTTTTTAAAGGTATTTTGAGTTTACATGTTTCTAGGTAAAATATAGTTACTTGATTATTCATGGGAACAGGGGAGAATAATCATAGAAAGTTGAATCTACAATTTATCAACTTCTTAAAAATGTTCATCAAAGCTATACTACATTAATGAAAGAGTTAAATTATTAAATAGTAGGTGCTGATTATTTAACAGTTGGCTGGCTGTTCATTTCACCTTAACTGCAATAAACTTAAAGCAGGAACCAAACTTACAAGTACTCTTGTTATTTCCTTGTCCTTTATAATATAATAATAAATGAGGATCACTACTCTCTCCCTCCTGCCCTCAAGTTTTCTTTGCTACACTCCCTTCCCTCAGACTGGGATCCCTCTGGGCTATCTATAACATGGGATGAAGCCTCTAAAAATGCATGCTTAGGAATGTAAATGTGTTCTCTGTTCTGTACCATTTGACATTTTTATTGGGTTCTTTCTTTATCATATGAGGTTTTAATTTTAATTAATATAGGATTTAGTAGCATTCAGTAAAGTGGCTCCGATGTGTTAAAACTGCAAATGGGAACATAAAATTAGGGAATATGAGATTAATCTGATGCTCTTATGCATCAGATGCTTATAGTCTAGTTGAGGACAGATATACACACAAGATTAAAATAAAATTACACACACAATTAAAAAATAAAGTAACATAAGTTATTTTGAAGTGCCACATCACATTTTGTAGTTCTTTCCCTCTATCTTTTGCCTCAGTCATTCCATATATCTGATAACTCATTGAGGAAGGATTTACTGAGCACTATTTTGATAATACCATACTAGGTGCCATGAAGGATACAAATAAAACATACAAAGAAAAGAAAATCAAGGCCCTTATAATCTAGTCAGGGTGACTAACAAACAAAGCTGTCTTAGAGAATGTAAATGCCTGCAGCTACACATAATATACTGAAGTCATGAAAGAGAAGAATGGGAGGTTTTTGTCTTTATCAGCTTCCTCCGCATATTTTGAATATATTTTATTTATTTTAACTTTTTAAAATTAAATGTAGTTGACATACAATAGTATATGAGTTTCAGTAGTCAGATTTATTTCTATCTTCTAATTATTATTTTTTTAACAGTAAAGTAAAGGCCTTGGTTGTCCTATCTTAATTTCTACACAATGGTTTTTAAGGATTCTAAACAGTGAGATGGAGAAAAAAGACTATTGCACACCAAAATATTAAATAGATGTTTTCATTCTTTAGTTTCTGAACTTTCTCTATGAGTGTCCTCTTGAGTCTACTCTAGATATTCTTGTGAGAACTTCCAATGGTGGTGAGGAGGTTTTTTCTGCAACAAGGAGGCAGACAAGGAGCTACACCTGGAGGCACCTCGCAGCTGCCCCATGAGAAAATACAGGAAACCTGGATTCAGACAGCTGCCACATAAAGTAGCCTAAGGTAAGGTTTGTCGTTTGTTCTTTTTTGGTTTGTTTTTGTTCTTAAGGTTGTAATTCCCTTCACCTGTACCTACCCTACATAAGGTTCAGATGCAGAACCTGTTTTGGGCTGTGACAAAGAGAATTAATCAAAATCTGTATTTGAGCGTATAAAGGAGAGGAGAGAGCACTAACTTGAATCTCTCCTCCAGAAAATCTGGTATAATTGGACTGGGGCACAAACGGTTTTTAAAGTTGAGACCTCAGGTGATTCCAATGTACAGACAAATTGAGAATCGCTGTGTTAGAAGCCAGTGTGGGAGAGGCGGCTGCAGCAGCAGCTCTGAGGTAACTGAGTAGTTACCTAGTTGTTGGCATCAGAGCCATGAGTCCAGGGGGTCCAGAAGGATAATTATTGTCCAGACTTATGAAGGAGCAGCACCCCGGCACTGAAGAGAGTACAAATGCTCTGCTTCCTGGTGCAGAGGGGTCCTGAGAGCCTGCTGTTAGGTAAGTAGGGGCTATTATGATCTTGACCGTTCAGGTTACATAATAATTCCTATGAAGAATTGTCTTCAGAAAGAAATATTTAAGTTCTGGGAGTCTGAAGTCACATGATGTCAGACATATTCATGACTATATTTGATAGCAGTTAAAGATATTTCCCATATTTGTGATGTATGAATAAGAAAGATAGGTCTGAGAAGCTTTCCAGATAAAAGGAGAGTAAAGAGATATAACAAGGAAATATTATATGAGATAATGGACTGGAAAACAAATCGCTATAAAGGCTATCATTGGGACAATTGGTGAAATTTGAATATGGAAAGATTAGTTAACAGCATTGTATTAATGTTTCTTTTTTCCCCATGTTTTTTATTTTTTTTAATATTTTTTATTTTTTAATTAAGTTTATTGAGGTAACATTGGTTAATACAATTATATAATTTTCAGGTGTACATTATAATTTGACATCTGTATATTCTATTGTGTGATTACCACCCAAAGTCCAGTTTCCTTCAGCTACCATGTATTTGATCCCCTTTATCTGATTCTCCCTCCCTCTCCCCTCCTATATTTGACCCTTTTTACTCCATCTGCCTCCCCCCCTTCTCTCCTACCTCACTAGTAACCACTACTCTATAGTCCTCGGGTAACCACTAGTCTATAGTTCATGGCCATGAGTCTCTGTTTCTTTGTCCTGTTCATTGGTTGCTTTTAGGTTTACATCCCACATATAAGTTATATCATGTGGATTATCAACTTTCTCTGTCTGGCTTATTTTGCTTAGCACGGTTATCTCGAGGTCCATCCATGTTGTCACAAATGGCAGTATTTCATCTCTTCTTATGGCTGAATAATATTCCATTGTATATATGTACCACAGTTTCTTTAGCTAATCATTTATCGTAGGACACTTCAGTTGCTTCCATGCCCTGGCCACTGTGAATAATGCTGCTATGAACATCAGTGTGCAAATATCTTTTCGGATATGGATTTTTAAGTCTTTGGGGTAAATACCCAGTAGAGGGATTGCTGGATCATATGGTAGATGAATTCTTAGTTTTTAAAGGAACTTCCATACTGTTTTCCATAGTGGCTGTACCAATGTGCAGTCCCACCAGCAGTGTATGAGAGTTCTTTTTCTCCACACCCTCTCCAGCATTTATTATTACTTGTCCTGTTGATTATAGCTATTCTAATAGGTGTGAGATGGTATCTCATTGTGGTTTTGATTTGCATTTCCCTAATAGCTAGTGATGTTGAGGATCTTTTCATATAGTTGTTGGCCATTTGTATGTCTTCTAGGGAGAAGTGTCTATTTAGGTCCTCTGACCATTTTTTGATCGGATCATTTGTTTTTTTTTGTTGTTATTGAGTCATATGAGTTCTTTGTATATTTTGGATATTAGGTCTTTATCAGAGGCGTTGCTTGCAAATATATTTTCCCATTTGGATGGTTCTCTCTTTTCCTTGTTGATGATTTCTTTTGCTAAGCAGAAGCTTTTTAGTTTGACGTAGTCCCGTTCATTTATTTTAGCTTTTATTTCCCTTGCTTTTGAGATCAAATTCATAAAATCCTCTTTAAGTCCAAGGTCCTTGAATTTAGTTCCTATGTTTTCTTGTATGCATTTTATTGTTTCAGGTCTTAAATTTAGGTACTTAATCCATTTTGAGTTAATTTTGGTGCGAGGTGATAGACAACAGTCTAATTTCATTCTTTTGCAGGTGGCTTTCCAGTTATCCCAGTACCATTTATTGAATAGGCTTTCCTTTCTCCACTGTAATTTTTTTTTTGTCAAAATTATTTGCCCACATAAATATGGGTTTATATCTGGACTCTTGATTCTGTTCCACTGGTCTGTATGTCTGTTTTGCTGCCAATACCATGCTGTTTTGATGACTGTTGCTTTGTAGTATAATTTGAAGTCGGGCAGAGTGATGCCTCCAGCCTCGTTCTTTTTTTCTCAGGATGGCTTTGACAATTCGGGGTCTTTCCTGCCTCCATACGAATATGATGCTTTTTTTGTTCTATTTCTTTAAAAAATGCCGATGGGATTTTGATGTGAATTGCATTAAATCTGTATAATGCTTTAAGTAATAAGGTCATTTGAACTATGTTGATTTTTTCCAATCCAAGAACATGAAATATCTTTCCATTTCTTTGTATCTTCTTTGATTTCTTTTAATAAAGTCTTATAGTTTTCATTATATAGGTCCTTCATATGTTTCATTAGATTTATTCCTAGGTATTTTACTCTTTTGGTTGTAATTCTAAAAGGAATTATTTTTTCCACTTCTTTTTCTGACACTTCATTATTAGAGTATAGGAACGCTATGAATTTTTGAACATTGATTTTGTATCCAGAGACTTTACTGTATTTGCTTATTGTTTCTAGTAGTGTTCTTGTGGAGTCTTCAGGGTTATCTATATAGAGAATCATGTCTTATGCAAATAGTAACTGTTTGACTTTTTTGTTTCCTATTCGGATGCCTTTTATATTTTTCTCTTGCCTGATTGCACTCGCTAGGACCTGCAATGTTATATTGAATAAGAGTGGTGATATTAAAAACCTTCCCTCTAAGGTCAGGAACAAGGCAAGGCTGTCCACTTGTCTTGTTCCTGACCTTAGAGGGAAGGTTTTCAGTTTTTCACTATTAAAATGTTGTCTGAGGGTCTGTCATATATGGCCTTTATTATGTTAAGGTACTTTCTTTCTATACTAATTTTGTTAAGTGTTTTGATCATAAATGGATGCTGTATCTTGTCGAAGGCTTTTTCTGCATCTATTGATATCATCATATGGTTCTTATTTTAAAATTTGTTTATGTGGTGTATCACATTAATTGATTTGCATATGTTGAATCATCCCTGAGCTCTGAAATGAAGCCCACTTGATCGCGGTGTATAATCTTTTTAATATGTTGCTGTATTCGGTTCACTAGTATCTTATTTAGGATTTTTGCATCTGCATTCATGAGAGATACTGGTCTGTAGTTTTCTTTTTTTGTGTTATCTTTACCAGGTTTTGGTATCAGAGTAATATTGGCCTCATAGAATGAGTTGGGAAGTATTGCCTCCTCTTTGATTTTTTGGAAGAGCTTGAGGAGAATAGGTATTAAATCTTTGAATGTTTGGTAGAATTCACTGGTGAAGCCATCTGGTCCTGGACTTTTACTTTTTGGTAGATTTTTGTTGATTGTTTCAATTTCCATACTGCTGATAGGTCTATTTAGATTTTCCAGATCTTCTTGATTCAGTCTATGAAAGTTGTATTTTTCTAAGTACTAGTACATTTCTTCTAGGTTATTAAATTTGGTGTTATATACTTCTTCATAAGATTCTTGTATGATCCTTTGTATTTCTTCAATGTCAGTCATAATTTCCCTTTTTTCATCCCTGATTTTGCTTTTTTGTGTCCTCTTTTTTCTTAATGAGTCTAGCCAGGGTTTTGTCAATTTTATCAACCTTCTCAAAGAACCAGCTCTTTGTTGCATTTATTTTTTTTATTTTTTATTTTTTCAATTTCATTTATTTCTACTCTAATTTTGATTATTTCTTTCCTTCTGCTGACTTTAGGCCTCATTTGTTCTTTTCTAGTTTTTTAAGATGAAGTGTTAGGTTGTTTATTTGGGCTCATTCTTGTTTTTGGAGATAGGCCTGTAATGATATGAACTTTCCTCTTATGACCGCTTTTGCCTTGTCTCAAAACATTTGTTATGTTATACTATCATCATTCGATTCTGTGTATCTCTTGATCTCTCTTTTTATTTTTTCTCTGACCCAGTTATTCTTCATTAGCATGTTGTTTAATCTCCATGTATTTGTGGTTCTTCCTGATTTCTTTTTGTAGTTGATCTCTAGTTTCAAAGCATTATGATCAGAGAATATGGATGGTATGATTTCCACCCTCTTATATTTGTTGAGGCTATCTCTGTGTTGCAGTATGTGGTCAATCCTTGAAAATGTTCCATGTGCACTAGAGAAGACTGTATAAGCACCTGTTTTGGGATGGAAGGCTCTGTAAATGTCAATTATGTCCAGTTGGTCTAATGTGTCATTTAAGGATGTTATTTCCTATTGATTTTCTGTTTGGGTGATCTGTCCATATCTGACAGTGGGCTATTTAGGTCCCCTAGTATAATAGTGTTTTGGTCTGTTTCTTCCTTTAGTTCTTTTAGTAATCGCTTTACATATTTGGGGGCTCCATGATTGGGAGCATAGATAATAATAAATGTTATGTCTTCTTGGTGCATAATTCCCTTTATCACTATGAAGTGTCCCTCATTATCTTTCTTTACCTTTTTTATTTTGCAGTCTATTTTGTCCAATATTAGTACTGCTACTCCTGCTTTTCTCTGAATGTCATTTGCTTGAAATATCATTTTCCACCCTTTCACTTTGAGTCTATATTTGTCTTTGGAGCTGAGATATGTCTGGAGGCAGTGTATGGTTGGGTTTTGTTTTTTGATTCATTCTGCAATTTGTGCCTTTTTAATGGTGAGTTCAGTCCATTTATATTTAGGGTGATTATTGAAATATGAGGTCTTCTTATAGCCATTTTATCTTTTGCTTTCTAGTTGCTTGGTGTTTCCATTGCTTCCTTGTCCTCATGTTTCCGTTTTCTTTATTTTGGTTGGCTTTTGTGGGTTTTGCCTCTGGTTCTTCTTGTTTTACATTACATACTTGGATTCTAAATCTTTGTGTGGTTGTCATTACAAATATGAAAAGGATAGTTGTATATGTATGTATGTGTATATATATATATGTATGTATGTGTGTGTTTATACACACACACACACGCACACACACACAGTTGTTCATTTTCTTTTGTGTGTGCCTTATCTCCATTCCCCTTTGCAAATGTGGATCTTTGAATCTCCCCCTTTTCAGTCATTGTTATCTCAATTTGTCCCTATGTATGCTGAACATTCATTATGATCTTGTCATTACAATTTTCTTTTTATTAAGCTTACAATGCCCTGTTCTTAGTAAGGGTTGCACTCCTCTGCTTCTATTTGCCTGATAGTCACTTTACTCATTATTATTATTATTATTATTATTATTATTATTATTATTATTATTTGTCATTTTGTTTTAGGTGAGCTGACCCCTTTCAGTATTTCCTGTAGTGCAGGCCTCGTAGTGGAGAATTCCCTCAGATTTTGTATGTCTGAAAAGGTCTTAATTTCTCCTTTATATCTAAAAGAGAGCTTAACTGGATACATTTTTCTAGGCTGGTAGTTCCTTTCACTTAGTATTTTAAATATTTGATTTCATTTCTTTCTCTCTTATGAGGTTTGCTCTGAAAAGTCTTAGGATAATCTAATGGGTTTACTTTTATAAGTTATCGTGTTTTTTTTCCCCGCCTCTGGCTGCCTTGAGAATTCTGTCTTTGTCATTGATTTTGATAACTTTAATACAATGTGTTTTGGTAAAGGCCTTTGTGAGCTGAGATAATTGGGTGTTCTGCTGAATTCCTGAATTCCAAGTTCCAGCTCATTCCTTAGATTTGGGAAATTCTCGTCCACTGTTTGTCTGAAAATGCTTTCTAATCCCTGCTCTTTTTCTTTGCCTTCAATAATGCCCATTGTCCTTATATTTCCTCTCCTTATGGTATCAGCTAGTTCTTGAATTTCTCTTTCATTATTTTTCATTTTTCGATTTTTCTCTTCTTCCTTCTGATTTATTTCTAGATTTCCATCTTCGATATCACTGATCCTTTCCTCTATTTGGTTGACTCTATTTCCCAAGCTTGCTATTTCATTTTTCAACTCTTGCAGTGTGTTTTTTTTTTATCTTCAGAAGATCTATTCTGTTCTTTTTGAGGGTTTCAATCTCCTTGCTCTGCTCATCTAGTTGTTTTTTAATTCCTGAAATTATTGATATGACTCATTTCAGAACTCATTGAGTTTTTTCAGAAGTACCATCCTGAAGTCTCTGTCATTTAAGTTGCATATATCTATGTCTGTAAGCTCATTTTCTAGAGATGTTTCTCTTTTTTTCTGAGATGCCTTGTCCCCTGGGTTGTTCATGGTGTTTAATGGACTATTTCTTCGTCTGGGCAATAATGGAAGTGTATTCTGCTGTTTTTCCAGAAAGAAGGTTTATTTTATAAAGGTCTCTCTTTAGTCTGTTGCAAAGAAGATGCTTTTCTTTTGGTTTCCAGTAGGTGGCATCTAAGCCTCGTGGATCCCTGCTTTATATAAAGCCTTAAAATGTCTTTTTAAAAATTTTCTTATAGCTATTTAATCATGCTGCTATCCTCAGTTTCAGTCCCTGTCAGCGACAGTCTCAGCAACGTTTGCTCAGATTCCCCTGGGGCTCCGCAGTGACTGGTCTTGGAGGGTATGGGGGGAAGGGCCCTCTGGGTTGGGAGTTGGGGGCTGCGGCCCAGCTTTAGTTTTGCAACTGAGGCTGGTAAAAATCAACTGGTAAAAATCTCTGTGGTCCCATCCTACTTCTCTGTCTTCTGCCCTGATGACTGGGCCCTTCTGCTCAGCTCAGGGAGCTCGCAGTAGTCCCAGGCAGGGCTGTTCAGGGAAGTTCCCGTACCTTCACCCCTCCCACTCCTCCTGCAGGGAGATCCAGTGGCTGCAAGAGGCAGCTTCTTTATTGCTCCCAGTCCACTGCCCGACACTCAGGGTTCTGACCTGTGGTAGCTTTTATGCGCAGATCCCACACTCAGACATGTTGGTGTGTAGTTTGGGTGTTTTTTTTTGTTGTTGAGTTTTAGATGTTCTAAGGTCTAAGTTTAGAGCTTATTGTTGTTTCAAGGGGAGAGATCTGGGGTCATCTCTCACTCTGTCATGTTTCCAGTGATCCAGTCCATTAATGTTAAGTTTCTTGATTTTGAAAATTGCATTCTTGCTCTAAAGAGAATGTCCTTATTCTCATGAAATACGCATGAAAGTAGGAATCGGGAGGGGGGACATAATGTCTCCAACTTAAGCTCAAATGGTTTAAATAAATGACATATACATATAAAATGGAGAAAATGAAAAAGCAAATGGGGCAAAATGGAAAATATTGTATAACTGGATAACTGGTATCAGGATTCATCTTACTATTATAACTTTTCTGTAAGTTTTAAATTCTATTTTTAAAAAGTTACCAAAAAAAGAAAAAAAGAAAAAGAATCAACATTAGAAGAGTCAGAATTGAAAAGAATTGAAGACAAAGAAAACATCTTTGAAGAGGGAAGGAGCTTGGCATGTTATAGGAACTCAGACAGCCAGTATGGCTGAAGAGTATTGTAGGCCAAAAAGCAATGAGCAAGAAGAGGAGGAAATCAAAGCTGGGGTTAGATCATGGGATTCTCATAGGACATGGTAAGGAGTTTGGATTTAAGTCTAATGGGAAGTCACTATAAAGTTCTGAGCTGGAATGTAACAAGATATACTTTATAGTTAATTCCAGAGAATGATTTTTTATTGGAGCAGCTTAGGCTACTCATCAGCCTCTGAATAAATCAATCTCTGTATTCACAGAAAAGAGGAAAAAACAAATAGCTAGGCCTCTTTGGGCCTCTTTGCAGGAAAAGGAGAATGGAGGAAAAACAGAACCCAACCCACTGGGACCCTGTGGGACAGCCAAAAAAATAGCTGCCACTGCCCACACCTTGTCATGCCTTGACTTCCCAGCATACCACAGATTCTGACTCCCATAGCAAACCTTCATTTCACTCTCACAGTTCTAGAAATGGTCCAATCACACTACAAATGATTCCACATTCAACACCAAGGGCAACAGCAGAAGCCTACACCAAAAATCTCTCCGAAGGGAGACAACCCATCCAGTGTCTCTATTCTGTTCCAAGCCCAGCATCTTTGGGTGATATTTATTTTACCAGGTCAGGTTCGAATGTGGCTCTTCTTGACTCTGCAATTGAAGGCTAAATGACAAATTTAGTATTGAAGGGAAGTGTGAAGTTGTGCCTAAACCCACATTAACAGATACCCGCTTCCAGCAGCAGCAGCCCACTAGTCACAAGTTGTCAGGTGATAGCAATTGGCATTCTCAGATGACTCCCAGCTATGTTGGCATTTGTACTCACAGTTTGGCACCAAAATCCTTTCTATTTATACCCCCATGTCCCCAACTTATTATGATTAAATTTTAAGACAGTAGAGAGTCAGGGTCCTGCCCTTGGAGCGGGTATTTGTGGTGTGTTCAGCAGTATGCTGAGTTAACTTCAGCAGACTTCTTTTTCTCATGATAAGAGAATGCATACTATATGCTTTCTAATTCTAATCCTCGGTTTGTGAGTGTTCCAAGTTAATCCAGTTCCTTATATTCTTATGCATGACATTGTGGAATTTGTCTTCACCTATCTTTAATTACAATAAAATTTTCCTATTTCAAAAAGGAAAATTAATACAATGACGTCACTCCCCTGTAAGATGTCCTACATCTGCTACATAGGCATATCAAAGATCTCCCCACTATGCTAGTGTGCCAATTTCCTCCATGGACAGACCGACTTTTTTCATGTTCTGCTTGCCAGGAGTATCTCCCTGATCTGTTGGCCTCAATGGCTTTTCTTGAGAATGGAATAGATGAGGATTGCCCTTCCGAGGTATAAAGACAGACCTCTCTATATTTTCCTCCCAGCAAACAGTTCCCTTTTGATCACTGAACCCAACTTCTCTAAAGTAAACAAATTCCTTGTATTTTGAATATAACCTCACACCTTAGCCTATCATCCCATCCACCCCTCTGTTTCTTCTCCCAGCTATGATGATGCACACATGACTCTAAACCAAGGTCGTCAGACTCCTCAGAATTCCTCTCCGAGTTTTTGGAGATGTTCTCTTACAGCTGGAACTGTTAGGTTGTGAGGTCTGGAGTGCTGGGGATTCCATGCCTGCCACACATAGTGAGTCTGAGGGGCAGAGCTCTGGCATCAGCGTTCGTGTACTACATCTAGCTGCGCCTCAAGCCAGTGTTACCCTTGGATTTTTGAGCTAAGTGATCTAAAAACACCTTTTTATTGCTTAAGCATTAGTCTTGTCATTTGCAGTGAGGAGTCCTGCCTAATCACACCTGGCTTCACAGCTTTAGCCCGATACTGTTTGTTGGCAAGTTTATAGGAGACTGGGAATTGCTTTAGGAGTTAAGCAGTCACAGAATCTTCTTGGCCAGGTTTGGCAGCTAAGCTCTTTTAATATCCTATCATGTTGCTGGTGGGTTAGATTCTGAGGAGCCTCAAGAGTTTGTAACAAATGCCAGAAATCTTTCTGAGTCCTGATCCCAAAATCAAGATTCTGCCTTTGAAGTTTCTGTCTCTGAGTAACAGGAGTCAGCCTTCTCCCCATAGCTGTAGGCCTCAGTTGAATACTTTTGTTTTTGCCCCTGACTTTAAAGCAAAGACAGGAGGGGGAGACATACAGGTTTTATTCTGTTTAAATATTATTTTAATAATATTTATATTAAATATGAAAATAGAGCATTTTCCTTTTACTCTTTTAAAATTCCTATCAGTAAACACATTGATTAAAAAGTTTGAGTACATTAAATAATATTTTCAGTGTATCTACATTTTTTAGCTGTTCTGTGCAAGACAAATTTTATATTTGAAATGTTTATAATTTTAACAAGCCCTTGATTCTGACTAAAATTCTCTAATCAGATATTCTAATTTCTTTTACTTTTATGACTCATGATGTTATATATGTATAGCCTTTTTCTTTTGAGTTCTGAAAAGCCTTTTAAAAATATTTTATTTTTGGGTAAGTGTATGAATGGATTGTAGGTAGAGCTATAAAGACTATTGATAATATAATTTAATAATTATTTTTTAAAGTTAAATGGTATGGAGTGCCTTTATTAGGAAGGAAAAAAATGGGACAATAGTTTCAATAAGTGGGATCAATTAGAGATAAACTATTGAGAAGGAAACAAATTTATTCATAAATGGTTTTATAACTAAATTATAACATTTACTAAAATGATTTTTAGAATTACTTTCTGTCCTAACCGATTTTGACAAGGCTATGTAGTGTTAGCTCTTGTGATTACTACTGAGTAGTGATGTAAGACATAACTTGCTTTAAGAAATCTCCAAAATACAAGATATAAAGTTGTGATATATGATTAAAATGAAGGAGGTATCCAGGTGAAGGAAGGATTCTTTCAAAGATTTAATCACACCTTAATTAAATAGTTCTACTAGTGATTTATTTTCCAAAATGTGCTTTTAGCAATTGTTTTAATTTTCTGTCACATAACAATTTACCATAAACTTAGCAGCTTGAAGCAACACCCATTTATTAGTTCACTGTTCTGTAGATCACAGATCTGGCATGGCGTGGTTGTGTTCCTTGCTCTAGGTATCACAGGTTGAAATCAGGGTGTTGGCCAGGCCGGGATACTTTTGGAGGCTCTGGGGAAGAATTCAGGTTGTTGGAAGACAGTTCTTTGAGGTTTTAGAACCAAGGTCCCTATGTCTTTATTGGCTCTCACCTGAGGACTGCTCTCTGGTCCTGGTACCACTCATATTCCTTGACACTTGGCCCCCTCCTTCAAAGTGAGCAATGAAGAATCTCCCTCATATTGAAACCACCTCACATTTTGAATCGTTTTCACCAGGAAGAGACCAGTCCCTTTCAGGAGTTCACCTGATTAGATTAGGCCCACTGAAGGTTCACTGAAGATAATTTCCCTTTCTTAAGGTCAACTGATTTGGGATCTTTATTATATCTATATAAACCTTCATAGCAGCACCTAGATTAGTGTTGGATTGAATCACTGGGAGAAAGTTTATATACGTTGGGGGATGGAGGAGAATCTTGGGAACCATCTCAGAATTCTATTATAGCAGAGAAATGTACCATGATTGGATTTTTAAAAAATCCATTTGAAAATATGATTCCTAATCCAAATTGGAAGGTTAGTTCGAAGACTTGAAAACTATTTTAAGGGGAAGTTAAACAACTGTAATTCAAATCGTGCTATTTCCCTGGTCTCCCAGCTGTCAAACCCCAAACGCAAAGTAATTATACTGTGTGGACTCTACTCCACTTTCTCTCCCACCAAGACCTGAGCCTTGCTGCTCTCCCTCCAGCAAGAGAATCTGATATCACCTGTACTGTGCACCTCCTGTCATCCATCAGCACTGCAGGCCGGGTGTTTATGAGAGGAAAGCTTGGAACCTATAAGAGCCCATCTCTAGCTTGGAGCAGAGAAGAGTCCTCACCTGTGGCTTTGTCTCTTCCCAGGAAAACGCCAGTAATAGGATAGCAGCTCCTCTGTCAGCCCCTTCTCTTCCATTCTCATGCCCTCCTCCTCAGAGCCAGAAATGCAGTCTCAAAGGCCCAGCTTTATTCTGAATCAATTCCCTTGATCTCTCCTGAGGCTAAGCTGCAAAAACACTCCTCATGTTCTGCCAGCTACTTAATCTCTTTTTCACACTTCAAACTTTAATATACTTAAAAAAAAAAAAATCCTACCAAAACTTCCTCCAAAGCCAAATGGCATAAGCAGCTCTGATTCCAGGAGCCCAGTGCCCTCATGAAAGTTCGAAACGTTGTCTCCAGTCATTAAGAAAGTGTAAAATCATGTGTCATCCGCTGTTTAAGAACACGGAGAAGTGTGTAAAACTGCCATATTTCTAGTTAGCCATCATCCCAGTACAGAATCACATGCCCAGAGAGTCACTCATTTCAGAAGCTTGTTCATTTTTTGTCACTGCTTTATTATGGGTTTTCTGTCTCTGTGGTGAGTTAGGGACTGCTGCACTTCAGAGGTTACCCTGATAACCTCTGGTGCATCAGCCTCAGCTATTTGTCTCTGATTCACTATCTTAAGTCTATAAAGTGTGCCTTATTAGCAAGGCTGTTGAGTGTTCATATACGAGGGTTTCAGTGCCAGACATTCAGGGCTCAAATCCCAGATATTCTGTTTACTAAAGTCATTTAATGTTTATGTGCTTTAGTTTCCTATCTTATAAGATGTACTCTTAGTGTGACTGGCAAGTAATAAGTGCTTACTATGCCAGATATTTCAAGTCCCTCCACCTCCTGCATTGAGGGCTAAGTCTGTTGATATACTTCTTGTCGTCTGGCTCAAAAACTAGCAGAGCTGCGTCAGTAGATGAGGCTTCTGTTACTTTGAAAAATATGTCCAGAATCTAATCACTTCTCCCCATACTACCCCACCTCCACTTTGGTCCAAGCCATCAAACATTTCTTACCTGGATAATTGCAATAGCCTCTTAACTGGCCGCTCTGCTTCTTTCCTTGCTTCCCTAGAGTCTGTCCTTTATATTGCAGCTAGGATGATCCTTTAAAATTCTGAGTCTGATCATTGTCACTCCTCTGCTTAGAATCCTGCAATGATTTTCCTTTATACTAGGAGTAAAAATGGAAGCCCTTACAATGGCCTATAGGCCCATCAGTATCTGGTGCCCTGTTAACTTTCTGACCTTTTCCTTCCCACTCAGCTCCTGCCATGTGGCCTCTCTGCTGTTCCTCAAACATACCAGGCCTTCTTTCACCTCAAGGATTTTGCACGTGTTGTTTTTTCTGTCTCTAGTGCTTTTTCCTCAGATGTGGGTCACTTTCTATTTTTGTTCAGATATCTCCTTCTCAAAAAGGTTCACGTTGACCTTCTCCTCGCACACTCTGGATCTCATTTACCCTGTGGTGCCTTTTCTTTTTCCATAGTCTGTATGTATCACAATCTCTGCACATTGTATATTTATTTAGTATGGCTATTAGTTTCTGTTTCCCTATGCTAGGATATAAGCTCCATATAAGCAGGGATACTTGCCAGTTTTGTTCTTTGATATATCCCAAGTGCCTGGAAATACACCTAATATATAGTAGAGGGTCAAAAAGTATTTGTGGAGTTGAACAATGAACAGATATTGTGCTGGGGAAGTCAAAGACAGAGAAAGATGGATGCGATGACAGTTTAAAAGTTGGTATTTTACAAAGCAATGTGGAATTTTAAATAAGAGCATGAATCAAAGAAGCAGAATGCTGCAAAATTTGATTATAGCAACCAAAGTACCTTCTGAACCTGTTGGTTTTAGATTCACCTTTTCAGGCATATGTAGATATATAAATAGTAATCTAGTGCTCCACCCATTGTCTGATCATAGGTGTTAAATAAATATATTTTGATTGACTCACAGTCAGCTCCATAATTGTCAAAACTCAGGCATATCTGTGAGGCAAACCTTAATAATCTCCACAATGCAGACAGGTGAGGAAGAAGAGGAGGCTGGGACTGAAGGTTGATCAGTGATCTGAATTATAGTTTCCATCTACAAGGGTGCAGTGGACAGATCTAGCTTCAACTTTAAATTCTTACATACAGGGATTTGAGTTCTAATTCTCATTTTGTAGCTGTGCGGCTTTGGTTAAGATATTTTATACCTCAAGCCTGCAATTTTCTCTATTTCAAAGTAGGGAAAAGTAATACCTGCTCTAGTAATATTATCCTAACGATTGGAGATAATTTCATGAAAGTGTTTAAAAAATAGAAGACATTGTTGCTATTCTTATTGTCGAATGTACATGGAGAACTTAGGTTTGATTTATGCTAATGTTTATATCTGCTGTGGGCTGAATAATGTCCCACAAAATTCATATATCGAAGTCCTAAATCCCAATGTGACTATATTCAGAGATAAGGGCTATAAAGAGGCAATTAAGTTCAAATGAAATCATAACAGTAGGACCCTGATCCTGGGATAAGTGTCCTTGTAAGAGAAAACATCAGAGAGTCTGCTCTTACTTTCTCTGCCATGTGAGTATGAAGACACAAGGCGAGGGTGACTGTCAACAAGCCAGGAAAAGAATTCTCACCAGAAACCAAATAGGCCAGCACCCTTGACCCTAAACTTCCTAGCCCCAAAACTGTGAGAAAAAAATTTCAGTTGCTTCAGGCACCCAGTCAGTGGCATTCTGTTTTAGCAGCCCAAGCTAAGATGATATCCAGTGGTGTTTCGTTGAGTGAGATTTTAGGTGAACCTTCAGTTTGTAGTCAGCACCTGGAATAACAGTGGGCAGGTTCCAAATCCTAGTGATTGGGTATTCTCAAAGCCTGTGCATTGTATGGACTCCTGAAGGTGGGCTGGAATTCCAGGAAGGGTTTGGTTTCATCAGAAAACTGGACTGCTGCTCAGGATCGGAGTTGGAACACTTTCAGTGGCCTGGGCATGTGACCAAAAAGAAGGGGGCCTAATTCTCCCACATTCAGATTCATTCTAGATTCCAGATGTTACTTCTTTCTCTGCTTATGTCTTGTTGGTGAACTAGACAATACTGAGACTACAGGTGAAGGGCACTAGTGTCTAGAGTTGAATGCGGCCAAGGAAGGTGAGGGCTGGTGGATCATCTTTGGCTCTAAAGTGCCCGTCCCCTGAAGAGCTTACAGAGCTTTAAAAGGCAAAACCCGAAAACACCGCACAGTGAAATGTGGGTGGTTTTATAATTATGCATGTTTGTTATTTAAAAATATTTCATATATAATTAATAGAATTGAAAGTGGTTGTCTAGCTGTATTTAAAGGACTAAGTTCTCTAAAACAGCGGCTCTCAACCTTTTTGGCACCAGAGACCAGACCAGTGCTCCTGTGTGAATCTAAAGCTTGGTGATCTGATGTGGAGCTGAGGTGGTGATGCTAGCGCTGAGAAGCGGCTGCAAATACAGATGAAGCTTAGCTCACTCACTTCCTGCTGTGCGTGTGGCCTGGTTCCTAATAGACTATGGACTGGTAAGATCTGTGGCCTGGTGGTTGGGGACTCCTGCTCTAAAATATTATTGAGAGAGTTAGACAAGATCTTTTATGATTTCTGTCTGGGCAATCCTATTAAGTGATTGTCCTTTACTCGAGGCCTAGGTGTGGTTCTCAATGTGTGATCTTTATTTTTACCATCAGTGTATTGATTGCTTAACATTGATAATATTTCCTGCAGTTTGAGAGATTTATCCTCCAAATTGGATATTGTCATTTCCTTTGCTTGGGTAGCCAAAGTATCTGAATTTACCCTAATTAGAATTGACTGTTCTGTGCTGAGAAAGAGTCCTACAGGCTAAGTTATGATCTAAGGAGTAAATTCAGTTTTCTCAAGAGTCGATACTTCTCCATTTGTTTTATGACAATGCAAAAAGTTCCATAAAACCTTCTTCGGAAATAACAATGAAAAAATTTCAAAGTATAAAGTGCAGACATATAAAGCATATTTACTACAAAATGAAGATTCACTTAAACTTTCTAACTACATTAAATAGAAATAGTTGAGTAAAAATAAGTGTCAGTCATATTGCAAAACACTGAGGAACGTCGCGATGAAGAAAGCATAGTCCTTGGTTTTGGGCAGCTCATGGATTAGTAGGGAAAGAGGCAAATTTGATGGCAATTCCAATACAGTGTGAAACCCGCTGACAGATTCACAGGGTGCTGTTGGAATAAAGAGGAGCAGCACTTTAACATAATTTGGGAGTGTCACGAAAATTTTCTTAAATATGTGATACTTAAGTTGAGTGATGAAAGAGACATGGAAATTATCTGGGTGGGAGGGGAAAAGCTGGAAGAACAGTGATACTCTATAGACAAAAGGAAGAGCATGTTTAAAGGTCTGAAAAAGCAGGTGTATTTGGGTGAACTTTATGAGATTGGAGTACTGCAAGTGATGTGGCTGAGGCCAGACAATGAATGATCTTATATTTTAAGATGTTTAGGTGAAGAGACATGAAGTATTTAAAAGAATGGAGTGTTGTGATTATTTTTCCCACTTTTATATATTTCACTGAAGAATAATATCTACCTATCTCTTTTCATTTAACTCTCATTATAATCTTGTGTCCAGTCAAGTATTGGTAATATATTGGACTCTACTAAAGAGATAGTAGTTTGGTGCTATTTCCTTCCTAAATTTTATCTATATCTAATTTTCAATTCACAGTAGCTAATAATGACAAGATAGATGTTTTACTTATATATTATTCCTTCCATCCATTTATTAGCCTGGATTTTACTGGTTAAATGGGAACAAGTTCAAAAGAAATTATGTGCCTACTGGAAACTGGCACCAACAATATTCCTTGTCTCTATGTTGAGCAATACTGGGAGTGAACGTTGTTTCTTGCCTTTACATTAATTGATGTTGGGGCCAGGTAAGGATAACATAGTCCTTTGCTTTAAGAAATGCCTGGTCATTGAGGAAAAAAAAATCAAAGAAAAGGAAAAGGAAAGCAATGAACAGGTTACTTATCAGAACTAATAGCTTCCTCATCAAGACTTGCATCAAGACCCTTGCCTCAATATGTCTAGTAATCCAAGGCTATTTTATTAATAATAAAATAAATCTATGCCCAATGTCAACCAGTTTCCTACTTGTAAGACTCACCTTAAAACTACCCAGCCAATACCCTAAAACTACAAATGTTCTGCCTTAATTTCTTATTTTGAGACTTTATTAAGATTCTGTCAAAGCGGTTGTTCTCTCGTACTGGCCTACAGATTTTTCTAGTATTTTTATTTGGAGAAATTGACAGTTAATACTATTCTGCTGTCAATTAGTGTTGACATTCTACTATTAGAATGTAATTTACTCTGTGGTATTCTGGTAAAGTTACTGCAGCAACACTGCTCATTAGATAGTATTTGAAGACTTGATGAGAGATGCTGGACAGGTGAGAGCACAAGTTAACTAAGTCATTTACTTTTTGCAGACAGTTTATCTAATGACTTGGGGCAATAACTGGTGGCAGAAAGAGTTGGGATTTTGAGTGGTGGGGGAGTTTCATTCATCTGCCAGGTGGACACTTGACTTCTCAGCTGTGCTAAGCATTAATGTATTTCTGGAAAAGAGTAGAACTTGTTTACACAGGTTGCTCAACATTTCTCTTTGACTTCTCATTCTCAGGATAAAGCCCAAGTTATGACTTTTGATATCCTTTATAATCTGTCCTCTGCTTACTCTTCCATTTATCTTATGGATTCCCCCTTTACCTCCAATTCATACTCTTCTATCCACAAAGATTCATTTTGCAAACACACTAGGTACTTGTCTCTGGGCCTTTGCACATGCTGTTCCCAGTGTTTGGACCAAGTTGCTCCACATTTAATCAGTTACCTCTACATTTTTTTTTTTCTGTCTCAGCTCAGTTATTACTTCCTTTGGGGATTGTTTTCTGAACCTCTAAGACTGTACTAGGTACCCCTCTTATATACCTCTACAGTGTTCTGTGATTTCTTACTATAGTACTTATTATACTGTATTATAATTAGAGTTTACCTGGCTGTCTCTTAACCACTCCAGACAGTAAGCTCATTGGGAGATTTTATATATATATATATATATATTTTTTTTTTTCCCCATGTATCACCTTCCTAGCATACCGCCTGCATAACAGAGACATAAAAATATTGGTTGAGTAAATGAATGAACACTTGCCCTGCTGCCTTCAATGATTTGAAATTCCTTCTTTCATCCTCTTGTCTCTCTGTTGGTGTCAAGATCATCTGTTGGACACTATACCTGAGCTAAAACTTTTTAAAATTTATTTCACATTTTGATTTTGCTATAATGAAGCACAGTATATTTTCACTTCATTGGTTTTATTTACCAGAGGGATACTTGAATTTTAGCCAGTCATAGGAATTGAATTATAAGTTAAATAGCAAATTTTAAAGCTGCAAGCACTGCTACCTATCTATTTCATGTGCCTACCTCATTTAATTCTTGTACTCTTATTGCGTACATTTCAGTTTTATACATCAGAATCTCTTCCTCTTGAATATGCATCTTCTATTTTCTTTCCACACATATACCCAATATTTAGGATGCAATATTGTCTTAGCAACTTTTCTTCATGACATCAGCACACAAGTTCCTTTGGTCTTCCATCTTGTGCCCTCTGCCCCCTCACCTTACCTCCTTCCCTTCCATCCAAGGGTTTACTTTCTATTAAATTATTGTGGCGACTGAATATCTTTCACCATCAATATCATTGAATCATGCTCCTCTGTGTTCCTAGAGCATCAGCAAATCTATGTTAGAACTTAACACAAGAGTGTGAGAGAAACTGAACAGATCTGGTACTATGGCACAAGATCAACACCTAAGTTGCTAGTTGTCTTGGGATGACTTCATGCAGTGGTACCGTCTTGATAAAGAAGTTCAAATATTGAGGTTTGAGGCGTACCAAGATGTACACTCTCCTGAAATATCTTGTCCACCAGCTGTCAACATTTTTAATGATCACTGTTCAAAGACCATTTTTATTTTTAAATAAAAAAACTCTCTAAGATGTAAACCTCACAGAAAAAGATAACATAACTTCATATTTGTGGTACCTACTATAACTTTAATAGAATTAACATTATAAAGGTGAAAGGATGTCTAGATGTCAGATTTGAGGATCATAGGACAGATATTGTGCCAGGCACTAGGAGAGTGAAGAAGACCGTCTCTACCCTGAAGGGGTTTAGAATCTCAGAAACACTTTACAGCCTTCTACTAAGTTTTCCAACTCCTACCATCCAGGTTTCAAGATACTCTGCTGTGATTAATAATTTTTCTGTATTATCAGCATCCTGTCCATGCCTATTTGTTTGCAGTAAATCATTCAGAGTGAAATATGAGCCTCAAATGGAATTGATGAGGGGTGGTGAATGACCCAAATGGAGGAGAAGAGGGATTTCTAAGGTAGAGGTTTATGGAGGGGACGTCACGTGGAATGTGCCAATCACTGTATGAGGTAAGGGAAGGAAACTAAGGAACAAACAAAAAAATAAACACAGTCTTGAAGTAGCAAATGAGAGTTTCATTTCCTGGGAAGGCTACTTCTGGGTCGATTATCTCAATCTTTGATTCTCAGAGCCTGGGATCAAATTTCTTGCTGCAGAGACTGGTACAGAAGCCTCTGGACACTGTCCTAGAAAATCCATGAACTTAAGCATTGATAGGGCAGGGGCCTTTGTCACCTGAAGTGGAGATTGTTTTGGTATTTATTTGGTACCATGTCAGTGGCTGAAGAACAGGAGCTCACAGGGGACACTGTGGAACCCTGTCTTTGTGAAGCATCTTCCTCTTCAAAGTATAAACATTTATTGAGCACTGTCATTCCTGCGCTAGGCACTGCTTGTATAACAATGAGTAAAATGTAGACACTGTCTTCATGGAGTGCCCAATCTGGTGGGAAATATGTATGAAAATTATAATACAATGAAGTGCATATAATGTTGGGGTGACAAGGATGTCAGAGGAAGGACACCTCTCCTTAAGAGAGGAGTTGGGGTAGAGATGGGAATAGAAAGACCTTAAAATCTTCAGATGAGGCTGAATTATATTGTAACATCATCTTATTTCTAAATGGTGCCTCCTAGCTGATGTGGCCTTGAGAAAAACACCCATCGGATATGGTTGTATATCCTCTTGATTTGTAATCTCTAAAGGAGCGGGGTCTATATCTTCCAATATTCTTTGTAATCGCAATCAGCACCGTGCTTTGCTTGTTGCTGCCAGCATGCTCCTTATTTAAGCAGAGAGGTACTACTGACTATCTGACTTCTGCACCAAAAATAGATCTTTGGTGAAAAGAAGGCAATGTAAAATGGGGCCCTCATTTTGATCCTTATCTATTGGTATAAAGCTTGTCTATTTATTTTCACTTGATCTTAGTCAAAAGGCTGAGAAGCGATGTCTATTTATTTTCAAGTGTTTTATATCACCAGCATATTTTAAGGACTGGCTCTTAAATATGCTCCAAGAAAAGTAAAACTTCATGATGAAAAAATTAGGGAAATTTTTAAAAGATAGATTAGCTTATAAAGGGCTGGAGTTGAATGAATATATAGAATTCAAATGCATAAGGGAAGGTCTTTTCTAAAATGAGAGTGCTTGGGAAGAAGAGAACATTTGTTAAGAATTTAAGAATTAGCCTTTCATGAACTAAGGAATAGATGAGAGGCATAGTTCTAGCAACCAGAAATTACTAGAACTATGTGAACAGAAGAGCTAGGGGAGCTCCTTCTTGAAACTGAAATAAAGAGCTGGAGCTGTTCATGCTTTGTGAAAAACAATATGGAATCAAGTGGAGCAAACTGTTTAAGATGATGAAGTTTCTAGAGCCAGACAGAAATGCATTAAATTCCTGGCTCTATTTTCTATTTCTCTGATCTGTACCAAGTTACTTGACTTACTTATGATTGGTTATTTTAGAAGTATGTAAGCACTCAATGATGCTTTCGAGTTAGGATAATCATTTCTGTTGCGTTAGGTTGTACGATGATTCCAGGAGGTAATGAACTGTGCCTGGCACAAAGTAGATGCTTAACAAAGAGGAGCCCTTTACTCTTTATGATGTTGATAATTGATAACATATGAAGTGAACATAGACTTCTTAGTGCCTGAGCTAAGACAGGAGTATGAAGGAGTATTTTACATCATTACACCAGGAGGGTATGCTCAGGAAAAAAGCATATGTGTGTTCTAACTCAGGGAAGTTGGGAAACAGGAACTCTTCTTGCTAAACCAGATCTTGAAGAATACGAGGCTAGAGCTATAGCAACCATCTTATTGCCATGAGGAAAAAGCCTGGAATTTCTAGGGATAACCCTGAAGATGAGGAAAGCAAGGGCAATGCAGTGAAAGAAAAATCAAAAGAGAGAGAGAAACTCGCTCCAGATAATATCATTTGGTCTCTGTATCCAGCTGCACCTAGAGTTGGCACTACCCTTGGATTTTCTAATTCTTGATCCAGTAAGTTCTGAGGGTGTGCCTCTTTGAGTTTTCTGGTACTTGCAACAAAAGAGTTCGTATAACAAATACTAAAGTCACATTTTTTAGTTTTTGATAAAAAAGATATTTTCTCCCCTCTTGTCCTGTCTTGAATGTAGGCATGATCCCTGGAGCTATATCATCTATCTATCAAACATGAGGCAGAAAGCTTCAGAGAAAGTCTAAGGGAAGCACTGACATTCCTGCCCTGACGTGATAGAGCCACAGAAATAATGCCAGCTGCACTTTCTGTATTAATTAGCTAGGGATGCTGTACAAAGTAGCATAGGCTGGGTGGCTTAAACGACAATTTATTTTCTCACAACTCTGGAGGACAGAAGTTTGAGATCAAGGTATCGGCAGGGTTGATTTCTTCTAAGGCCTCTTTCCCTGGCTTGTAGATGATCATCTTCTCTCTGTGTCTTCATATTGTCTTCCGTGTGTGTGTGTGTGTCCTAATCTCCTCCTTTATGAGGACATCAGTCATTGGACTGGGGCCCACCTTAATGACCTCATTTCAACTTAAAGACCTTATTTCTAAATACAGTCACATTCTGAGGTACTGGGGGTGGAGGTTAGGACTTCAACATGAATTTTTGGGAAAAAAATTCATCCCAGAACACTTTTATTGCAGAAAAGCAATGCCTACAATAGTGATCATACTTTAGATTTTTTTAATTAATAATTTAGCAGCTAAATGAAATTGTTAAGCACCGATGGAAGAAGTTCAATCTAATTTCTATTACTGCAAATATATTTCTTTTGAACTACTAGGAGCTAGGCTATGAGCTCATGTTTTGTTAAAACTCATAATTCTCAAGAGAAAGGCAGTTGTAGACAAAAGATGCTTTGCTCTTCAGCTCAGGGAACCCGGATAGGTTCTCTTTCATTTTTTTTTAAAGACTGATTTTCCGAGAATTCATTGAGATAAATTCAGGGCTTTAATAGCTTAGAGAAACCAGAGATGGGGAAAATTTAAAAGGCAATGTGGATCAGGCTTCATAAAGGCAAAGTCTGACAACAGGATTAATGATAGCTGCTGCCAATACCAGAGCACTTCTAATTCCTGGACACTGAAGAAACAGAGAACCCCCTTATCTCCAAGACTATATTGCTATATACGATCATAAAATTTGAACTGGTAACTACAGGTATTAACATTTTCAACTACACAGTGAACACATTACCTTTTCGGTAGCTCAGAGAGCACTTTAACAGACCCACTGCATCTCCCCTGGGGGTGAAACCTGTGTAAGTTGGATGCTAGGTTTGCTAGGTGAAAGAAAAATACATCGCTAGGTGCTGAAAAGAAAATCGAGTTTTCAAATATTGTCCATGACTTGTTTTCTAATAGTTTCTAATTTCTCACAGAAGCAATCATATCTGAAATGAGATTTGAGTAATAAAGAAAAGCATGGTATTTGAAAATTATTCATACAGATACAAGAAAGCTTTAATGAATTATTTTTCTTCCGAGATTTTACTATAAAACCTGATCCTATATCCCTGCATGAGTTGGGCTCTTACATCTTTTAAATGGAATTTTAGCTTGAATAGGAACTCAGGGGTGAGGGCTGAACCAAGGTAACACTGAGAAGGCTTTTTCTCCAACTGCATTTTGTCCAACAGAGGGCACTTGGAACTCACATATAAAGAGCAGCAGCAGGAGCCTCAGCAGTTAAACTATCCATTTTCTTTGCCATGGTGATTCTGAATTAACCCATAGCATCAGGTTTTCATTGACATTAGTAAAATGAGGTGACTGTGACCTTGACTAATAAAATGTATAATTATTTTGGAAATATTGGGAGTTAGAAATTTGTTAGATATTTCTTCTTGGTGATTACACTGTCCTGTAATCATAAGAGCAATATCTAAATTCCAGATTATTCAAGCTCATTTTCCAGGGTAACAATTTTATTTCTTCTTGAAAATAAAGTTGATTATATGTTTATGGCAGTTTAAGGATAAAAAGGTAACAGACTACATCTTTTATTATTATGTGAGAATCGAATTGTTTGATACTTCTCGATATCAAACAAATTTAAGACACAGGCAATGGAGCTTTAGAATGTTATTGATATATTTCTAAAATTCTACCTTTTTTTTCAGAATCCAGATCAAGAAGCAAAATGAAATTTTTTTTTTGTTATTTACAAGTCAAAAAGCTTTGACTCACCACTAGAGGACACTCTTCACTCTGTTATTTTCTGAAACTGTTAGCTAGCTGGGCTCCTATTCAAACGGAAGTACTGCATTACCAACTTTGCGAATTGTTTAACGATAATGAGAAGCACAAATCTGGAGAGATACTCCCCGACCCCACCCCAATGCTTCTGTTGCTTGTGACTCAAAGTCCTTGACGGCATCACATGTAAACTAGAAGGATTCAGTCAATCCAGAGTGCCTGTGCAACTATACATGAAATGTACTTCACTTTCATGGATTTTTATTCTTATAATATAGATAAAGTACAAAATTCAGAAGCTTTAGGCTTCTCTCATCTTTTTACTCTTATAGAAGCAATTCTGCATATTGATCACCTTGGTACTATATCTTTGTGTGATGTTCCACAGTGCAAAGCCACAGTTCATTGGTGTCTGTCTGTCTGTCTCTCTCTCTCTTTTTGCAGAATGATGAATAAATAATTGCTCTCATAAAAATCCTGGTGATTGCCCTCTGAGGAGGACCAGAGTTTGCCACCCCAAATATGTCTTTTGGGATATGGATTATTTTAAGCTGGTTATTTTAAAGAAACAAAAGACTCAGAAAGAACCTTTAACCCTCCTCCTTTACTTGACTAAATGAATTCAGATAGAAAAACCTGCTTCAGGAAGGAAACCTTAGCATATATAAAGTAAGTATGGCAGACAGGTAGAAATCTAGCAGAGCATGTTTGTTGGATTTCCCCGTGTCTCATTGTTTCTGGGTGACTCAGCAAGAATTTGTTTACCACATGTTTGTTCTTTCTCGTCTACTCTTGAATTTCTACCTTTCCCTTTGAAATCCCAGAACGCCGCCTCCTTCTTCTTTGTTCAGATTGGCACATAAACCTCAACTGCCCAGTGTGTCCTTGAGTCTCATGTTTAGAACCCCATATGTACAAATGTGATGAATTTAGTTATTTTCTCCTATTAATCTGTCTCATGTTAATTTGATTTTTAGTCCAGCTAGAAGAAATTAGAAAGGTAGGAGTAAAATTTATTTTTTCCGCCCTCCATAACTTATTTTTTAGAGTTGGCCTAGCATATCTCCAACTCTGATGTTTTATAACTCTGGTTTCTCAGTAAGGTGAGTGGTAAATTGTATTATTATTTTGAAAGTATTTACTGCACCTTCTTCCCAATAGGAGGAAAATGCTTCCCTCCATCATGCTGAACTTGGTCAATGAAATGTGAGAAGTAACTATACCACTTTCAAGCAAAGGCCTTAAATATGATTTAATGCCTCTTGCTCTTCCTTTCTATCACAAGAATACATATGTTATATACTGTGGCTGCCCCTCAGCCTGGGTGTGAATGTGAAGAAATGTGGAGCAGAGCCAAAATCTTCACAGCCAAGTGGCACTTGCTGACTTGTAATATGGGCAAGAAATGTGTTTGTTGTTATTAGCCACTGGAGTTTTGGGGTTGCTTTTTGTGCAGCCAGCTGATTAATGTAAAAATTGATATGAGGCATGGGGTGCTCGTATATGAAAATAAAAATAGGTGGGAATTGCTTCAGGATAAAATTGTGGGTGGTGAGAAAACTTTTGAAGAAGACATAAAAGAATGATGATCAATACAGTTTTTCTGCAGTGGCAATAACTTGGGAGGCAGATAGTATTCCTGATAAACTTGTGGCTTTGGCTGGAAAGGTGTTTAAACAGGATATTAGTAATATGAGTTAGTTGTTATTAGGTGCATTTGACAAGATATTTTTAACAAATTTAGAAAATAACTGACTCATTTGCAGGAAAAGATGAAAGAGAAAATAGCTTAAAAATCTTGGATTTCAGGGTTGAAAATGGGGCTATTTTTAATCTTCAACTGGTAAAAGATAAAATTGAGGAATGTTTTGAGCCCAAACCTCTAAGACAGAGGCTAAAATAAAATTGCGGGAGTGGCCATAATTTCTAAAGGCATGACTCTGCAATAGCTGGGTAAACCCAAATACTCTTAATTATGTCCAGAGAAAAATATATGTCCACAAGAGAATTGTGATGGGGGCTACTAGCACAAGGAAATGAAATCAAATAAATAGTTAACAAACTCCTGGAAAGAGTTATACTGCCAAAAGCACTGTCATCCTTAAATAACAGAGGTTGTGACTTTTTGAAACTTTGTGCCTCAACTTTCTTGGGCAAGACATGAGCTGAGAAAGCTGCTCCTTCTCCTGGGATAGCATAATTTCCAATGTCCTCCTCAGATGCATGTAACAAAGATAATGAAAAAGAGAAGACATTCTGGAGGATGGAATCAAAAGCTGCCGAGAATGATGGATTAGGGAGCTACCTGCAGAGAGCAGATGTGGTGCCCATTCAAGGAACATTCCCTACCCTAGGATAGGAGGTCTCATAATGTTCATCCAGCAGAATTTCAAAATTTCTGTGCACCAGTGATTGCCAAGTGGTTGTCATCCTTCCTCTTTATGAATGGGGATGTTTAATGCAGTTGTTCTGCCCCTGTCTCACCATTTTACATGGGTGTTGTGGATTGTTTTGTTTGGAGACAGTTATGAGACCTTCAACTTTACACCTGATGTCATGATGGAATGAGGCTTTCTGAGTATATTTCTTGGAAATGGGCAGGTAATTTTGAGTGTGAATGGAAGAAAAGTAAATATCCACAGAAGATAGTCGTCATCGTCTTATTGTTTTCAAATATTTATTTGCCTCTCCTATCATGAGCAGAGTGTACTTTCCTGATACATTGATGTTGGACCAGTTCATGTGACTTTTTTTGACCAATGGAATATGAGCCCATGTGATATATGCTGTATATGAGCAGAAGCTTCAAATGTGATTGCCTCTTGTTCTTAACCTCTGCCATGAATATGTATCTCCTGAGGAGGGGTTCCACCTTTATCTGAAGTCATCGAAGCAAAGGACAGGCAGAGCTGAGTGGACTTGCAGCATCTCCATTTATCCCCAGGTGTAGACAGACATGTGAGTGAGAAATAAATGTTTGCAGTTGCAAGTCTGGAGATTTTGGATTATTTACTGTACATGACGCTGACATGATTTTGTGTCTGAGATTCCTTTTGCAGTTTTGTTCAAAGGAGAAAAAACACATACAAATATTAATTTGTGTTTTTAAAAAGCGATTATTTTAACTAGAACATTCCAAAAAATCTTAGCTTATATGACAAATGAAATGAAATATATTTTTCATTATTAAAATGAAGCAACACTTGCCAATGTCGAAACCTCCAAAACAGTGTATTTCCAACTGAAAGAGAATTCGTAAGGGAATAAAAGGTTACTGGTTTAGTTTAGCAGGAGTCTGTCATGTACCTGTAGTGAAATAATGAGTCAGATCAAACCATTTGTAATGTATGTATTCACTAAGAGTGAATTGGACACTTTAAAAAACTACATGTCAATTATTGACATAGACCGGACTACTGAGAAATATCTGTTTATAATTCTCAGTTCAGCACTTAGCCAGAGATTCTCCAACTTGGTTGTGTGCCATGCTACAGTGTAGGATCATTTAAGAGTATGACCCATGGACTAAGACACTGGTGGTGAAGTAACAGCATTTGCTTCTTCTACAAATAATTTCCTTCTTCTACAAATTAGAGTGAACTCAAGATTATCCTTGTAATAATGCAAGGCTTTTTTTCATCAAGTTATACTTTCTTATGTGAGAGAATAATGGATGGAGTTACAGGTAGCATGCCTGCAACCTCACAAACACTCAAGCTGATCTTATGTTTCAGGCTATAATATAAGCTACACTTAGAAATGCGTTCCACATATGAATTTCTTTTGTGTGAATGTGTAGCAGAGGTCAAGTTGAAATCTCTTGAACTCCTGTAAAAATTGATGTGGCTTCTGATGGAGATAAATCGAAGATCAGAGGTGGAGCACCAATAAGCAAGTGGGTCTCTGCCTTTCCAGTTTGGAAATAGAATAATTGGAGGAGATGAGGAATGATACTTAAGAGTAAGCTAAGAGTGGCAGCAAGATCCTTCTCAAAAATTTTTCTGTTTGGATCAATACAAGTCATTTTCTAAAATGCAAAAGCCTAGCAGTAAAAAGTAGATTTTTAACTTTTCTATAGGGAATAATTTCCTGAGGGTTCAGAGAGCCCAGGGAGAGGGATCTACCAGGAATGGGAAGTAATGTAAAGGCTTGGCTGAGGTGGCAAAAAGCTGTGTACCATCACAGCCACAGGTAATATTCCATATCCGACGCGGGCCGGGCACTCAGTGGATAGGAAGGAATGAAAGGACGGATAATGCCAATGGGTGCTCATGGACATTTAGGACTTTGGAAGCCCTCCTCCAAACTACTTTTCTTGTCTCATGGTGGGCCACCCTCCTGTACTCAGTCCCACATGGAACATGGTCAGTCCCCCAAGCATAGCCATCACTATGTAACTTCTGCCTAGGTTGCTTTTTGCATTCTGTCAGCTATAAATACTTAGTGATCTTTTAATGTCCCTGTCAAATGTCTCTATGATGCCTGATTGATTCCCTTAGCAGGTTAAGCTACCTCCTTCCCTCTCTATTCTCACTTTCCTAGGTATTTATCAGTCACATTGTGCTGTCACTATCTGTTTGGGTGCTGTGGATATATTGACAACAGGAGGAGTCTGTCATGTACCTGTAGTGGAATAAGGCTTATTCAACTTTGTGGCCGTAGTCTCCTTACTTGAGCATCTTATAGATAATGGATGGACAAATAGAGCTTACTCTTATATTTTATGTAGATGCAAAAATGGCGGTGGATAGATTTCAGAACAAACCTCATTCATTGTGAAATTTTCTCTAGGGTGATAGCCAGACCAAGCACCCCAGAGAATTATTTAGCTTGCGGATTTTGGTACATGATGATAGTCCTAGGTAGATTTTAGTACTGCAAAGCATTTGCCCTCATAACAGAGGAGGTTTGGTTGTGGCTGGCAATGGGTCTGTGGTCAGCAGCCCTTCTGTGCTTCCCACCTTGTCTTCGACTCAGGAACACAGCAATTATGTAGAGAGCTTGTGGCTCTTGGAGTCCTGCCTTTTTCCACACAAAGGATGTTGATTACTTTGGAACGAAAAAACTCTTTCTGACTTTTGCATGCCAGACTAGCTACAGAAGTGTTATGGATATTTCCCAGCTTTCTCCTTGCTCAAAACTGTGCTTTCTTTCTTTTTTATGGTACATTTCTTTTGCTTTGACCTGCTTGTAGTCAACCTCAGTTCGGCTTGCGAAACAGCATTGTTTGGGGATCCTGTAGTCATTCATCCTCTTAGTACATCCTGCCTGGAGATGCTGGTGGCAGAAGGCATTGCTTTTCTTCTTTGCCAGCTACACTAGTTTTGCTGTAGTGCTATAAAGGTGCCATTATTTCTTTGTTGGAGAATGTATATGTGTATGCGCAGAGGGAGAAAGAGAGCAAGACACAGAGGGAGGAAAAGGCGGGGAGGAAAAGGGAGATTGAAAGGGGCATTCTCTGCTGTACAATGTTAAGAATATTATTTTATTTAGGCTTAGATTAAACCAAATTTGGTCAAAAAGATGCCTCTGTGTTTTGTTTGGAAATTTTCTGCCTCTTGTTAGTACTTCCACATTCCTGTCATGCATGCTGTTCTTTGGCTTTCCCCAATGTCATACCTCACTGGACAGTGCCAGTACTATTAATACTTGCTGCCATTTATTGAGTACTTACCTGAGCAAATACTGCAGATGTCTTATATGTAATTATTACATACATATCACAAGATAGGAACAGTACTAGTTTCAATAGTCTCTAGATGAGAAAGCCGAGAATCATAAGGTTTAAGCAATTTGATCGGTTACCCATCTGGGAAAAAAGCGGAATGTAGATTTGGGATTCAATCTTTAGGCTATCTGATTCTAAGACCCACATCTTCCCTCTATGTCATGCCATTTTTTTCCTAAGTTTCACTCCATCACTCAGGCCCCTCACCTCCCCCTTCTTGTCCTTTTTTCTCAGGGTAAATCAGGAGCTCTAATCTTGGACACTACGGTACTTACGTATGTGCTTACTCTTTCAAGTGCTATAACACCTTCACCCATTCAAATGATCTTTTTTTCCCCCCTAAAGGTTCTAAGGAAGAGACTTTTTTTTTTTGGGAACTCAGCAGGCACAGGTATCTAACAGATGATGCTCTCTTTAGAAGATCTTTTCAGTGTTTTTTCACCTTCCTGAATGGTTCTTAATTGTACTCAGAAGCCAAGTGGGATTCTGTGGCAGGTGAGGTTCTCACTCACTACATCTTTCTCCTCTCGCTTGACACTACAGTAAAAATCTCACTCAAGTCTACTTTGATATAAAGAATCAAGAAATCTTGAATTTGAAGGAATCTTTAAAAAAAAAAAAGAATCTAATTCTTAATGTGGGGCACATATCAAAATAATTTTCAAGTTTTGAAATTATGGATTCACAGACGCAATATCATGGGATCCTTGTTTTATGGGTCTTAGGTGGTAGCTGGGTTCAACTGGTGATTCTGAAGTGCATCCAGATGAAGAACCATACATTTAATTAACTTCTATAATACATGAGTGCTTTCTCACATGATTTAATTTTCTACTTCATCGTTGTGCCTTTGGGAAATATGCAGAAAGGAGAACATGATTATTTTCTGCTCATTTCCACAAAGAAAATCAGCGATCAGGGTATTGATTTAGGAATGATCAAATCTTCAGGCTCATTGTCAGAATATCGCACTGTTTTAATTTTTCAATGTATTTTCTTTCAAAGAGATGTCACCTCTCTGTGCTCCTTCCTAGTTACTAATTATGAGCACATAGATGTTCCTGGATCAAGAATATCATACGTATCAACGTTTTTAATTTGGAAGAAACTTTAGAAAAAGGGGAGCAGAGGGACAGAGATCTGGGTTCTAGCTCTGTACACTCTGAATGAGTCAGCCCATGGCTCGAGCCTCACTTTCCTCACATGGAGTTTGACCAGTAGACTCTGAGAACCCTTTCAGTTCTGGTACCTCAAACTCTCACATTACCTTCCAATCACCTATTTCCCGCTTCAACATGGTTTCTGAAGAGCCATGAAAATGACTCCAGCCTTACTTGTTATCTCCTTTCTTCAGATTCCCATAATAAAAGAATAGCTATGTTCTAACCTATTATTCCCTGTCACAGAATCTGTCTTTTAAAAGATTCCCAGATATTAGAGAGGAAGTGTCATTTCATTCATTCTCTGCCTCTTGCTCCATCAAAATTGTAGTGTCAAAAGTAAGTAAGAAGAAAAAAATACAAAGAATCATGGACTTTTAGAGGCGGAAACCATTTTAGAGACAATTGACTTTTCCCATTTACTTATACCTGTGAGGAAGTGAAGACTAAGAGCTAATAACTGCTCACCCAGGAAGCCAGTGGTAGAATGAGGGCTGTAACCAGGTTTGTTGACTTCCAGGGCAAGGTTTTTTTTTTTTTTTTTCCTGCCACATATCTTTGCTTGGTTGATTAGAAGGCACTGGATTAACACCATTAACTTTAACAAAACTGGCTATATCTTAATGATTCAGTGAATTTCTCTAAAAAGTCTACACATTTAATCATTTCATATTACAATTTTTCTGCATTATCACTGAACACCTCAAAATATCTTAGAGAAATAATTAAGTTGGTCTTAAAACTGGCATATCTGATCATTGTTAAGGAGAAAGCTATATGCTGGTGCTGCTACCCTTTAAAATATGAGGTGAGGGAAAGAATTTCGATAAGGAAAAGTAGTTCAAAATCGTTATCAGGGCAGAAAAAACAACTTTATATTCTACTTTCAGCAGCACACACTTTGCCTGGTCTAAGGGAGTAGGTTATGTTTTTAAAAATGAAGACATATGATTAACATTTTTCTTGCTTAAAGTTAAAAATAGAAAATGTTGACTTCAGTCATCAGTTGGTTTTAGGTATGGAGGTAGAGGGACATGGATTCAGCAGGGCCAGCTCAGCTTGTTTCTAACCAAATATCACTACGTAAGCACCATTCCCTGTGTTCTGGGCTGTCCCTTACCTGCTGGACTACATTGTCAGATTATTTTAACCTTGCATTATTTTTAAGTTGTTAGCCTTGGTCTATAAATAGGTTTCTGAGAATCTCAAATTCTAAAATAATAACCAATTATTTTTTTCTCCTGAGAAATTAAACCATATGATGGCCACTATTTAAATCACTTAAAATTAATTATTGTTCCTGGAATTTTTCCTCATATTCTATAAAGTAGTAGGGCTGTCCTTTTAACTCATATATGCTGCTGATGTTATTTTATGCCACTGGTTCTCAACCAGGGACTAGTTTGCCTCTCAAGGAACATTTGGCAATGTCTGGAGATATTTTCGATTGTCACAACTGATGGGTAAGGGCTGTGTATACTAAGGGTATCTAGGGGGTGGAGGTCAGAGTTATTGCTAAAAATCCTACAATGTGCAGGAAAGCTACTCATGACAAATAATTATTTGGCCCCAAATCTCAATAGGGCTAAACTTGAGTAACCTTGTTTTATATTGTAGGTTTATATGAAAATATTACCTTGTCCATATAGAGAGGAATCATTACTAATAATTTAAATCTATACACATTAATCTATACCAAATAACTGTCTGATACTATGTTAATCTTGTCATAATCCCTTACTTTGTCAAAGTTTTGAGCTGATGTTTTGCTGTCAGAAGAGTGTGAGGACTACCTCATTCCAGAGCAGCTTTCCGTGCCCGAGGGCAAGCAGCATCAGAGAAGAGTCCTCTTCTTGCCTGCAGAACCCCTTTGTTACCTAAGCCCTGGAAAGAGTGACAGAGAAACTAAATTCTGCCATCTCTACCCTGTGATTACAGCGCTTTTGATGGGACGCGCCCTTGCTCCCCATCTCCCTCTCTCAGTCCCACTGTCTTCAAATCAGAATCAGCCTCAGGATTGGAAGAAATCTTGGCCGTCATCAAATTAATTCAAACTTCTGATTCTTATCCTGTGTGGTTGTGAGGCTCCATCTTGAATATCTCTAGTTTCTCTTTGGCTGTCTTGTCCTTTAAATTTGTGTCTTGTGCTAGTGGCCATTTGTTGGTTTGTTTGCTGAACAAGTGGACTGAATTGTGCTTCATGTGTAAAATTATATTTTGTAGTGGATGCTGTGTGTGTGTACGTATGTGTACAGTGCCTGTGCAAAAAACACCTGTTTTATCCAGCTGGCCAGTAGAAGAGAGAGAATGCAGATACTTCAAAAGTATCCTCTCAAGGGGTTTACAGCTTGGTTGGGGAACTCAGAGATGTGGAAGTATATTGATTTACGGATCCGTAGGAGAGGAGTGTCAGACATGTGTATTTAATACCCAAATCAGGTTCTTGCAGAGTGAACTGCAGGGAAGTGTTCCTCTTTTTGGTCATTCTAGATCTGTCAAATATAACTTGAAAAACATGGTTAAAGAGAAAAAAAAGTACAAGGACTCCTGAATAGGTCTGTTCTTCTCATTAAAAATAATATGAACGTGAAGGAATTTGGTCAGCATTCCCAATTTTTTGGACCAGTTTTGATTAAGATTTTCAGCATTTGAGTCCTGGTAAAAAGTACTTACATAAGCTGGTCAGCATCAAAGCTTAGTAAATGGTCTCCTACTCTCTGAAATGGGCTGGTGATAACATGCCAACATATTCATTTAGTCATTGCTGCTGCAAGACTTCAATGCTAATTTCATTTTTAGTTACTGTTTACAGCAACTATTAATGGAGACATGAGAGAGAAAGGAACTATTTTATTTTAATTTATTTTATTTTTTTATTTTTTTATTTTTTTTTCGCTAAAATCTAGTCAGTGTCTCTGTGGCTGCAATTCCCAGTACACTATGAGTCTGCTTTTAAATGTAATTTCAAAAACAGCTGTAATGGCAAATTGGTTTCTTTCTATTAGTTAAGTGATTATACACCAATCAGAACTGAATACACACACTATTAAGTTTATAATTATATTTGAGAATTTCACAGTTCACTTCATCTTCCTTTAGGACTTCTTGAGTGTTCCCTGACTCTCACATTTCTTCTTGAAGGGAGTGTGTTTAAACATGGTTATCTTGATTGCGAATAATTAAAATCAGGCTCAAAGGTGAATCAAATGGCTAATATGTTTCTAAGGCCCTTATCACTCAGACCCCAGTCAGAATTTAGTTTAATAGTGAGTGAAATTTACTGTCGATAGCAATTTTCTGGTGAAGGCACAGTGACTTGGCTATCTCTATCCATTTCTTAGTGGACAGGGTTTTGAATCCCTGCCATCTCCTTGTCATAACAAAGACCAAATAGTAAATGAGTTGGCCGTGATGCAGTGGCCAGGTTTAGAGGAAACCTTTACAAGGACACACAGTTAGTTAAAGGATTTGGAGTCGGTTACCTTTTCTGGGAACAAATTGTGGTCAAAGAGCGTATTTATTTTTTTAAACAGATTTGTTTCTCTTCATGGTACTTGATTTCTGTAGCTTTCACATTGTAATTCTTTCATAATGCAGCTTACTATTGCATAATATTAATTATATTTATTTAACAAATATTTATTAGGAGCCTAACATACTCTTCAACTTATAACAATTTTGTACAGTAGGAGCTTGAGGGAGAGCATGATGAATATATGAGATTATTTGTGGATGTCTGTGAGAAAGCACTGTGGCAAAGTAGTGACAGCGCCAAGGCTCTGGAGACAGACAGACCATGTTCAGAGCCGACCTCTGGGCTTTACCTGCATGTGACCTTGGATGGTGCTTCTCTGAGCCTAGGTTTCCTTATTTATTGGATGGGAAGCTCCTTTGTCTAGTGGTCTACAGCAGAGACTCTAAAATCAGATCGTGTACTTTCAATTACCTGTCCCACCACCTGTGGAACGTTAGGCAAGTACCTTAACCAAGCTAGGCTCTGATTTCTCCACTGAAAAGTAGGATTGAATATTCATTTTAAAAACTCTTGGTATAATTTGTAGCCTATAATAAGTGGTCAGTCAATGATAAGGGTCATTATCACTATGATCATGATCACCATCATCAGTTAATAAATACTCCATTACTAGAAGTATTTAATCAGAAGCTAATTGGTTACTTTTAGGTTAGTGTCTAGTGTATCCATTCGACAGTTTTGGTTTGATTTAGGTTGTTTCTTTAGTGATTCTATGAATAGTATCCTAATGGTAGAATTGTAGAACTATGGCACCTGAGCAGAAGATATTTTCAGACAAGAACACCTTTATACCATGTGGGTTCTTGCCTCTTATGGGTAGCTATGAAACTGACACTGGAGAATCCCAATTAACTTTCTTTTCCCAAGGTTAAAATACTTAATTCTGTTTTTTACAACATTTTTTTTTTTCAAAATTAGAGTGACTCTTTAGAATTATCTCCAAATTCTATACATCTCCCTTGAGTTTCATAATTCAAAAATGCTACATAAATTCTTTATGCATTCCAAGAATATATGTCCTTTATTTTTCACTAATAACAGAACCATTGCTGACATCTGTTTAGCTTGAGGTCAACTATGTCAGTGACTCTCTCTTTGTAGCTCCAATAATGTTAGCTGTCTCTCATCTTGAATTTTTGCACTTTATTTCTCATTTCAAAATGCACTTTTGCACTAGTTGAAAGTTATTATATTTATTTCTGACTCCTTCTGCTGCCAGGGTCATTTGGAAATCTAATTTTATCTTCTCAGGGTGACTGACTCACCCTTCTCTTCCACCCTTGGTGGCCATGTTATCTGTGGATGTGATGAAAAGCTCTTTCTTTCCCAGATGAGTGATGGAAGAAAGTATTAATAGCTTCAGGCCCAAGATGGTCTTCTGCATGAATTTTAGTTAAAAAATTTCAGGAACACAAGCAATCATTTGCTTAAATCAATGAGAAGTAACAAAAATACTCTCATGAGCTCGAAATCAATTAAAATAAAGAAAAAAATACTTTTATGAGCTATAGAGATTACTTAAGGAAAAAGTTTATTCACACCACTTGAGCGCTGTACATTTCAGGTGGGCATATTTGAACTTTTGAAATGGAGTAAGGATATTTTCAGTGACATCATACAGCAATTAAAATAACTCAACCAGTACCCATTACCAGCTGAAACATTGCAGAGAGCTAGAAAATAAGCTCTAAAAGCCCCGAGCAGAGTGTTCCATGGGCCAGATTGAAAGCATTTTATTCTTGGGAATTGAGAAGATCTCCAGTAACCCAAACTCAGGCACTTTTTCCTTTTCCTTTCCAAGTACTATATTAACCAAGTCTTTCATTTTCTGTATTCTGATGCTTTGGCATCTGAGGCCTTGCTGACTCTACTGGGGCTGCTCCTCCCACAGTTAGCCAGTTCTTAGACATGGTAAACCACTTGCCTGTGAGCATGCTTTTCAAAAGCAAATCAACCAGTCTAGAACCCACACCCCCAGCCACCTTCTTTATCTAGCTCTTACACTTCGCGTCACTATTCACCTGCCCTAAACACCCTGGAATCAGGTTAGGGCAGCCCCTATGCCCCAAAGCCTGCTGGGATTATTCAGATTAGCCAGGCTAAACCTGCTTATGCTTACCTTACCTTACCTGCTCCTTTCTGGGGAAACCGCAATATAGGCTCTTGCCCACAGTTTCTCCCTGTCCTCTTTGACCTTGGTGCTTCCCCTTGTGCCCCACATGGTGGCAACCCCTCTCTTCATGGGAAGTGTGAGTAATAAATCATCTTTTCAGTGGCAATCATCTGATCTGTTGGCCTTGCCATACCTAAATAATAATAAAATCTATTAAAACACATACTTCTAAAAGTTTGGCCTTCTAGTTTCCTAAATTATGGCAGATGTAGGAGCCACAAGCTATAACTGAAGGAAGGTTCTAGAGTCACCTATTGGTGGTACTATAAGATGACATTTCTTATTGATTGAAAAAACTCCTTCTTGTCAGTGATATAAAGAATATACAAGCAAGACCAAACTTAGACTGAGTTGAGAATAAAGTAAAAGGTGCTTCTTCCTGGTTTAGTTTATATATATATATTTTTTGCACTTTCATCCCTAATCTGTTGCCTCCAAACTCACATTTGAACCTATTTTTGTGTATACTGCCCCTGGCTGTACAGAATCTCATTCCCATTTCAGTATTACTAATGATAAGAATAAGAACAACAGCAGTGCAAAAATATTTTTTTAAAAGTTACCATTAAGACAAACTATGTACTAAGTGCTTTATGTTTCTTATTTTGAACCTTGCAACAAATTCTAAAATACGGCATTTCTTAGCTCCTTGCTATAGATGAACAAACAGACATATTGGAAACACATAAATTGTATCACATTACATAGCTAGTGACTAACAGAACCTGGATTTGTCTGTGTGCTGTGCAAATCATCTCTTCTATCTCATATTGTTCACTACAGCTTGTATATGAACATACTCTTTTAGTAGTAGCTTAAAAAGGACAAGCATGCAGCTAATGTCTAGATGACATGTTACTCTATGCTATATTCTCAATGATTTTCCTCTGTGGAGAATTCACTTATTTCTTCTTCTTGCCTTGAAAGCACATTGCTTATATTTCAAATTACACATAACACAGTCATAATTATATTAGGGATAGGTGTATATGTATCATCAGTTCAACTAGCTTGTGGGCTCTGTTGAAGCAGGAACTGTTCCTCATCTTTGTGTTTATCATACCATTTAGCCAAGGCCCTTGAGCTTATTAAGTGTACAGTAAATATTTGTTGAATTGATTTGAATTGAGGACCAAATGCACTAATGCATGTTAAATTCATTTGTAAGGCACTAGCCACATGAAAGACAATACAACTTGAGTCACGGTGTACAGTGAAGGAAGAGAGAGAGAGGAGGGAGGAACCATTCCAAGATTTTCAAATCTTTTAAAAATGAAGTAAAATCTTCAAAAGACGAACAATGGAATTTTAATTTAAAATGAAAATTTGCTAGTCTCCTCTTGTACAAACTTTTCAAAATTTCCACTAAAAATCTTTAAGAAGGTGAAGGAAAGATGAAAACTTATAGCAACACTGGCAGTGAAGACTCACAGAAAAAAATTGCCAAAGTCTGGGAAAAAATTACTCTAAGAGGATAATTGTGTTTCTTTTGGTTAGTTGGATTTAGTTACAAAGAAGAGAATGCTCTAACAGTGCCTAAAACATAAAGAAATTTATTTACATAACAAATAGCCTGAAGTTAGGTGTTCTCTGTATATATCATTTGCCCAACATCAAGAAAACAGGCTCTTTCATTTATTCTTACTGCTCTTCTCAGTGTGTTGCCATTTTGTCCTCAAGTTTCATCTCATTGTCCCAGGAAAGCAGCTCCAGCTCCAGATATTACATACCAACAGGACAGTGTTTCCAAAAAGAAGGAAGGGAGGATGTCCAAAAATGAGACTGTTTCCTTATTGTTTCCCTTTTATCAGGGAGGAAAAATCCCTCCTCTGCCTTCATTGCCTGGATCTGTGTTACATGAGCACTCCCTAGCTCATTCTCCTTGGATGGTAAATAGAATCGTTGTGACAAATAATTAGTCTAGGGATAAGCACATTGTTTCTCTCAGACACACACAGATACACATAATCATGGTTCTTTTAGCAATGAAGAATGGGAAAATGGCTGTTGTATAAACAACCGACAGTGTTTGTCATAAAACTGGACTGATAGAAGAATTTTGCCTGTCCCAGGCTTTGCCTCATGAAACTTAGCAGCCCTGCTTATCCAGAAGAATGTTGGAAGATACTTCTTCACCTTAATGCCCAGACAGAGATCCTGGATCAGTGCCCACCAGAAAACAAAGTCATGGTCCCTCTGATCTCAGGGTATGCTGTTTGAGACTGTTAGTTCTTGGATTCACCCACATTTCTGAATTCTTATGCACCATTTTCTGTATTTTTAAAAAGACTGAATCTTCAAGAAGACACAGGGCATGATGTAGAAGAAAATAACCATGGTCTCTTATATTCCTGAAAGTATAGTGTTCATGAATAAAATATTATATTCGGGAATAGTCTTTGGTCGGAAATGGTGAGTTATGGAGATTATAGCTTTTCATGAGCTGCATTGCTTTAGAGCATTAGAGCATCAAGCTATGAAATTCTCTGAAATTCTATCTTCTGTTTATTACAACTAACAGCACTGTAAATGAAGGCAGGCTACATCCTGGAAATTGAGTACACTTTGGAGCATATTACTATATTCAGTATTAATATTTGAGGAGGCAATTTGACCAAAGAAAACAAATTAAGAGCGAACCAATTCAATGACAACTACACATTTTCCATAGTCAAGATTTTTTTTTTTTACTTGAGTAAGGTAAGAAGAAAAGAAATGACATAGAGATTTATCATCATACTGAAATTCAGGAAGAGTATACCTTTAAAAATGATCTACTATAGGTAACAAAAGAAGAAAAATGCTCATTCGCCAGTTACAGGATTTGACACAGGGTACTCACAAGAAGAGAACCTTGGAGATGATCAAATGAGAAAAATAGAAATGGGTGGTCTAAGGAAGCATTTCAAGGAAACATTCTAATATCTCTCTGGGCAAAGCTTGGCTTTCCTGTGTTTCACTCTTGAGTTTTACTCAACTGATTTTCTGCTTCCTCACATTTCCTACTATTAGAAAAATGTCTTGTGCTATATTTGTTGCTACAGAGTTTAGATAAAATTTTTTCACTTGTTCAATGAGAATCTAATAAAACAACACTTGTTAAAATAGCTAAAGTTTTACAAACTTGCGATACTGTGGGAGGAGAATTTAAATAATACATCAGTAAGGAAATGTTAACTTAGGCTGGAAGTCATAAACAATCTCTAACTTTCAGTGGCTTAAAATTACAGTTTTATTTCTCATTCACCACATGTTCTTGGTGGGCAAGGCTTTTCTCTACATGACCTCATTCCAGGATCTAGGCTGTCAGAGCTGCCATTATTTGAGACATTGCTCATCATCATGGAAAAGGGAAAGGTGGCCTTTGGTGGCCGTGCCATACTGGTTAAATGTTCTGGCCCATAGTGATTTGTGTTACTTCTTTTCACAACTCATTTGCCAGATAAAGTTTGATAGCCTCGCCTAATCATAAGGAAGACAGGAGTATATCCTACTTGTAATTGGAAGGTTAGAGACTGGAAATATATAGTGAATATTACTCAAGACAATCCTGTTTGGTCCTATTCTACCTATTTGATTACAAACATTTGGCTCATTCTTTCCTGCAAGCCACACATACTCTTGTCTTTTTCCACAGGAAAATATTAAAGAGTTCTATCCAGCTCTAACACTAAGTCCTGGTCTAGGATCTTGGAAAGATTTTTGGTGGTTTCTGAATTGTGGGGGTGGGAAGAAGGCCATAATAATTTTTTCATTAGGTACAGACACGATTCCTCTTGATACCTAGGTCTATGAGCTAGAAAGATTATTTATCCCAACCTAATATACAATGGTTGAGCAAGACAATCAGAATAAACATTCTTGTTTGAAAGTGGAATGAAAGGAAGACTCATAAAAGTCATTGATTTATAACAATTCTGAAATTCTACTAGGTAGAATTTTCAAGGGCCTGCTACCTGGGTGATGCGGATTATTTTGTTGCCTTGGCCCTGATTCTTGTTCCTAGGAGTCCCCTACCCCCTCCACCCCCCAAGTCCATTGTTCTCTATGTCCTTAGCCCTACCCTCTGTAAAGTTCGTCCTTTACCATTATCCTCCTTGACTCCACCTAAAAATGAGAATTAGAGAATATACTTTCTCTTTGGTTGAGCTGCTTATTATCTGTTTTATTCACATAGAAGGTTAAGGGACCAAGAATCATTTTAAGTCTTCAAGGTTCAGTAATTTCTTTTCTCCCTCCCCAACCTTTTCTTCCTCCTTCATTGGATCCTGATTTATTTGACAATACAGCTGTTTTAAAAACTTAGGTTTTCTTATTTGTTTGATTCCAGTCACCTCCATTTTCTAGTAGATATACTTTATATATAAAGGGCTTTATTCTCTTTGAGCACTTTTTGACAAATTAAAAATATTTACTCTTTCACCTTAACCATTTAGAGATTTTAATGAGTGTAAGGATATATCCTTGATTTAATATTGTTTTTAGACTGAGTTTTAATTTTTCCTATTTGAGATTGAGAGACACTGGTGTCTTCTAATCTATGAATACTTGAGTAGGCAGACTCTCTCTATTCTTTGTTATTCCTGCTTATAACTGGACCAGTTCTTTTCTGAGCCTACCCTTTTCTTTTAATACTTCGTAAAGTGCAACAAACAGCAACTGGGACATATTTTGATATTTCAAACCTTCCCTAAGAAATATAAGTTTATTAGGTACTGGATCTATCTTATAAATTATTGCATACAGTGTTGTGGTGGTAAATGTTTAATAGCCGGCTCTCCAGGAAAAAAAAAAAAAAAAGCTATGATTTGCAGTGCTTCCCAATTTCAATGGTATAAATTTTCCCAGATTCAAGCTACAAACATGACATCATAAATCCTGGAGTTGAGAAGAGTTACTCACAATTAGCTCTCTCGGGCACCAGGCAGCTCCAGCACACATATTACAGGTGATCATTTTACCTAATGTTTTGCTATTGCTTAACATGGAGTGTCATCCTTACAGTCTTTCTCACAACATACTGCCTAGCTGAAAGCCAATGCCATATAGTTTACCAACTTCTGTATTGGTGAGGATAGGCTGCATGTCAGGATCTTATGCACCATGTGTCTATTCTTCATGATCCAGGCTGTCAGAGCACCACCTCGTGGAATATTGCAAACCAGCCTGGTAGAGGGAGAAAGAGAGCTGGAGGGTATGGAATTGGCAACTAAATAAATTATCCTTGGAAGTGATAGGCATGTTTCTGTTCACAACTCACTGGCTAGAATTAGTGATAAAACTACAAGGAGGAAAGGAAGAAAAAGAACTATGAACCTACCATGCACCTGGAACATAAAATATTTGGTGGTCCAGACTAATGGTTGTCACAACTCTGTAACACTGAAAAGGCTTAGAGCCACACAATTTGTACCACTTGCCAAGTAACCTGAACAATGTTTTCCTTTTTTCCTTATGTAGCAGAATTTTAAACAGTGAAAACTAAGAAAATACACAAAGGCAGTAGTTATTCTTTACTAAACTCTTCTTCATATCATGATCTGATGAAAAATTTTGACTATTTCTGTGGTAACTGCCAAAAAACAGTGCATGCAGTGTGATCTCTAATAAATTAAAAACCATATAGAAAATATCATAAGGAAGTAAAAAAATTGCTATCATTGAAATCTCTGAGTGTTAGGTTTCTGTATTAAATTTTTTTTCAAATTGTATGTTTTATAGCTATAAACATGTATTTATAATGAGAACCAGATATTAAAAATCATAATTTTTCACAATCTATTTTAATATAGCTATGTAAAAATATAATCACAGAGTTGAAAAACCTAGATAAAAGTACATCAAAGTATTCTCAGTGTTCGTTTCTGAATGATGGGATTGGTATAATCTTTTAAAAATATTTTTTTTGAATTTTCTATAATTATTATATTTTGTTATATTTTAAAAATGACAAATGACTCAACCTCTTAACTAATTAATTATAATTTTATCCTTATAATTAATTATGCTTTATAATTCTGAACAAAGTACATCTTATTGAAATTTTCATTTTCTTCAATGTTTCTACTATTATAATGTGTATATTAAGTGTCTCTCCTTTCCAGTGGCAGATTATATATACACATTTGTGTTCTTTTGAAAACCTAGACCAAGCCACGAGGGTGAGCTGGCCACTGCGAGCCAAGTTTCAGGTCTCGATTCCAATATATAAAGAACTCTCAAAACTCACCAGTAAGAAAACAAACAACACAATTAAAAAATAGCGAAAGACTTGAATAGAGACTTTACTAAAGAGAATATTTGGATAGCAAATAAGTACAGATGTTCAACATCATAAGCTAATAGGAAAACACAGATGAAAACCATGATTTACCACTAGCACCTATTAGAATGGTTAAAATTAAATATACTGACAATATTAAGTACTGACAAGGGTGTAGAGCATCTGAAACTCTCACATGTTACTGCTGTAAAGTGGTGCAGCCACTCTGGAAGACAGTCTGGAAGTTTCTTACCAAGTCAACACACCTGTATGCTACAACCCAGTAATCCCATTCTCAGTCATTTAAACTCTAGACAAATGAAAATTCCATTCACACAAAAATTTATCCACAAATATTTATAGCAGCTCTATGTATAATGATCAGAATTGGAAATAACCCTGATTTCTTTCAACCTGTAAAAGCATAAATAAACCATGATGTATAGTCATACAATGGAATATTGTCAACAGTAAAAAGGAATGACCTAGTGACACAGACATATTCTTGGATGAAACTCACACACATTGAATGAAAGAAGCCAGTCTCAAAAGGTGACATACTCTATGATCCCATTTATGTGACGTTTTCAAAAATGCAAAGCTATACTGACAGAGTATTTGCTAGAGTCAAGGATTAGGAGGGAGGAAAGGGATAATTACAAAGGAATAACAAGAAGGAATTTTGGTGGGTAATAGGAAAATAAAAGATCTAGGTTTCTAAAAAAAGATTTTTTTTTAGAAACACCTATCAGTCATTTCTTTTCACATTTCCTTTGATTTTCATTATGGAATTATAAGTAAAAGTTATTTGTCCATTTACATTTGCTTGCTAAGTTTCTCTCTTTATTAAAATGTCAGCTCCATGAGAGCAGGGTTCTGTTCTGTCTTGTTCTACTGTCTTTCCAGCACTTAGATGAGTGCCTGGCAAGAGTAGAGACTCACATATTACTTGTTGAGTGAATTAATGCTAGACAGTGGACTGTAGTCTATTTTGATCATGAAAAACATCCAAGGGATTAGAATGAGTAACTGCATCTGTAGGCAAGAGCTCATTCTTTCCAGGACTTAATGATCAGAGAAGCCGCATGAGACATCAAATCTGAAATACTAGCAGAGGCCTGAAAGGCTGAAAGGAGCAGGATGTCAAGGGTTTCCCAAGTGCAGGAGTAATTAAGGAAATGATTTGTAAAATAGAGCAATAAGAGAGTGGAGTGTACTCTTACGAACTTTAGGAGATCATTTAGTCAGGCTGACGTTCAGTGTGCAGTCAGGACAAACCCGTCTTCTGGTTGTTTCTTTGATAAGGTTGCATCTATGGATAGTATGTAGACTCTCTAATGTCCATTTGGCTATCCTGCAGTATCACACTGTATGTGGGGGAGCTTTTTAAAAGTCTCAGTGGGTGCTACTGTTCAGTTTAAGCAATTACAATTTCGGCTCTGGACAATGCTCACCCCTTTGCTTCAGAAATAAAAATGCCTGAGGGCTTAAGTGAACAACCTGTGACATCCTGGATAATGAATTGGTTCTTTAACCAATGGGAAGGTGACTTAAAAGAGAACACCAATCAAATATGTCAGTGAGAGAGTTATTAGAACAAAAGTTGTGTATCAGATGTTCCTTCAGCATTAGTATGAACAGCATAATCCTAAAGGTTTTCTAAAAGTCCCATTTAGTGAGCCTTACAATGTTTTATCCTCAGGTAAAAGCTATCTGTAAGGCTCAGATTTTTCATCTAGGCTCTTTGTAGATGGCCTAGTGCAGGTATTCTATTTTGCTGGCAAGTACTCCAGGTTTACATCTGGTGTTCCCAGTCCATATCACACATGTTCTGTAAGAAACCCACCCTCTTTACGGAGGAAAAAGGAAGCTAAAATTGTTTACACCAGAATATATTTTCACCTGCTCCCATGTCATACTATCAGTGAGACCTGCTCAGTCACTCTGAAACTGCTCCCTATTGACACTCCATATCTCTGCTTCATTTTTCTCCTTTGCATGTACCACTATCTAAAAAAGACAGTTGTTTGTCCACCTTTCTACCTCTGAGTGTAAGTTCCATAAGGGTAGATATTCACATCTGTTTAATTCACAGCTTTATTCCCCAGTGTCTAAGACAGTATCTGGCACGAGGTAGACACTCATTTAATATTTTTGAATGAATAAATTAATTCATACATTGAATTGGCATAGTCTTCTAAAGAGGCCTCATTAGATTCTATAAGCTTATTAGTATGATGCTGCTATTATTGAAAATTTGTCTATTAGTGATTGCCTGCCTCCCTTAAAATTCCCAATGCAAGCTCTATAATGGCAAGGACTTTGAAAAATTTTAAAACACAAAACAGCAGCAGGCACTTTTCGAAATGAATGAAAGAATAAGTGAATATGTGAAATCATTTTTGGAACTCCTCTTTTAGAACTACGTTCAGAACCAGTCTATGGCCTGGATATGCAAATAAGACTGATAATTTCTTATCCACATGTTTCTTTTCACCAAAAGTTGCTAGACTTAGTGGGTTTTTACTAGAGCAAAATAATGCTCACACTCTAAGTTTGCTTATGGACAATCTTCCATATATCCGATTATAGACAATGAAAAATGGAAAATGTAAACAAACATACCTAAATCCTGTCATGTGACAGTTTCATAAAATTCGATTTCAATTTAATATCTAGGGGCATATTTAGATGATAAGCATTTGACAAGATGCCTTATATTTTGCTGTGATGTGTAGCACAGACTAGCTGAGATTCTAGTCTTTAACAACCCTGGGGAAGAATACAAACACGATGTATTAGAAATCCTTAATGATGTCTCCTGAGTTTTTTCTGCTTGAAGCCTGACTGCCCCAAATACCCCTACTTCTGACATTAAGGTCTCTTATTTTTAACTAACATATCAGGGATATAAAGGAAATGTAAACCACTTTGGATGTCTAACCAACATGATTCATTTATTTTCTACACACTGCTGATGGTAGTACATTTATATTTCATGGTTTCAGAATTCAAAGTACTGTAATATCCAGGTATGGTTGACTGCCTTCCAGACCAGATGATAAACAGCATTGTCCCTTGAAGTTAGATAGCAGTGCTCAAGAACACTCTATTCAGCAGCAAATCAAAAGATTTAAATTAAGTGGGAAAGTCATATTAATCTTGCCTAGGTATCCTTGGTGTCAGGAACTTATGTGTAGGAAAAATAGAAAGCATTCTATGAAGGAAATGGCTTATACTATGGCCTGAAAGGAAAATGATAGCAAAACTCATGTGTGAATGTTTTGAACAGGCAGGAAATTCTATATAAATTCAAGGTATGGAATTTTTATCATTTTGTTTTAGTATACATTTATATCTATGAAAAGAGTGCTCTTTATCATTTCCTTGGAGTGTAATTTTAAGCGTGAAAAAGATATTTGGTCTTCAATCTTGGCAAGCATACCTATAAAGAAGATGGGGTGCTGATGAGATAAGAAACTGCTTGGTGAATGAAGGGTATCTAATGGTCTTCTTTATCATCATCTCGATATATTTAAATTCACCTTTTTCTAAAAATAATGAATTAACTGTGCTTGGTTTAACCGAAATTCAAGCAGTGACTAACAGAAGTATAGACTTAAATTCCGAGGCAAAGTTTACAAAGTAAAAAACAAAACAAAACAAAAAAATCCCACAGTTTCTTGTATTGTAACTCAAAGCCAATTTTTAAATCATGATCCTTGGATCATTACTTCTTTTTCTTTGCTATTAAGCACTTCTAAGATATCTCTCTAGTTTAAGATATCTTGATTAATCTTCCTTTTATAAAATCTCTATAGATTGTCCCACACAATTAATTAACTTAATGCTGTTTTATTTTGTTTGCTGCTACATGTGTATTGTCTTCTGAACAAAACTGTATGATCCTTGAAAGCAAGACATATCAGAATTTCTCAGATATTTAAGGAGGCTAGTAAGTGTTAAGTGGAAAATAATGCAGAAACTAAGCGTAAGAAATAACTGAGTATTATACGAGTTAAGGAAGCTGCTTCAGTGAGGAAATTCTCCCAGCCTCTGGTGCAGTGGTTCAAAGTTGTGGCTCTGGAATCAACCTGCTGCAGGTCAGATCTCAACTCTTTTAAGAGCTGTGTGGCTTTTGACCTTAGTTAAATGCTTAACCTTTTTTTGCTTTTGTTTCTAGACTGTAAAGTGGGTTACTTCACAGCATTTTTATGAAGAATTAATGAATTAATGCATATGCAATTATCATTGGATGGGGTGGGAGTCCAACGAGGGACCCCGACTCAGAGCTCCTGTGACCAGGTTCTTGTCTTGTGCTGAGAGAAAGAATTCAAGGACATAACAAACAGCAAGGAGGAATGCATAAGTTTTATTAAAGCCAAAGTACACACTTAAAAGTGCGGGAGAACCAGGAGAGAGTTTTGCCCCGAGCTGTCTGAATTATGGGCTTTTGTTTTCTTAGGGGTAGGGGTTTCCCAAAGCTATCCAGCCTGCCTCCCAGTCTTGGCTTGTTTCTTCTGCCACTTGGAGGGGAAGGGGTGGCCCAAGGCCATCTATCTTGTCTCCAGGGCTTGGCTTGTTTCTCGCTATGGGAATCAAAACAGGGAGAGGGTTGAGTCAGGGACTGAGGGAAAATCCTAGAGCCACAATCTGGAGGGGAGGGGAAACTTCCTTAGGCTAACTATCACGACTCTCTTAGCTGTAGGTCTTCTGTTCAGCTAGAATTCGGGCAATTCTCAATGATAGTTGTTCTATAGTTTAGTTGTAATGTTGATGCTGTTATGAGGAGGCAAGCACAGCATTTACTTACTCTGTCTGCCGTCTTGACCAGAAATCTATAACATCTTTATCCATTCACTGTGGATGGATACCTATGTTGCTTCCCTATCTTGACTATTGTAAATAATACTGCAATGAACCTACGGGTGCATATATCTTTTTGAATTAGTGTTTTCATTTTCTTTGTATATATACCTGGAAGTGGGATTGCTGGGTCATGTGGTAGATACATTTTTAAGTTTTTGAAGAATCTTCATACTGTTTTCCATAGTGGCTCTACCAATTTTCAGTCCCACCAACAATGCATAAGTGTTCCATTTTCTCCATATCCTCACCAGCACTTGCTAATTGTTTTCTTTTTGATAGTAGCCATTATGACTGGTGATGGTGGTATCTTACTGTGATTTTGATTTGTGTATCCCTGATGATTAGTGATGTTGAACATCTTTTTATATGTCTGTTGGCCATTTGTATTTCTTTTTTGGAGAAATGTCTCTTCATGTCCTCTGCCCATTTCTTGATCAGATTCGTTTTACTTATGCTTTTAGTATCCATTGATAACTCTTGTCTAAATTAAATATTACATTGAGTCTGGCAAATAGTGAATTTTCTAATTCTGTTGTTCCAAATATTTATTAGTAGGCATTCTTCTATAGATATACTCTCTCTATTTTGACTGGTGTGTTACCTAAGATGAAATGGTGTGGAAGAGCAGACACATCCTTGATAAGTTTAGACAGCTTTATAATGGCTGTAAAGGAAAACACCAGAGCTTTTCAGAAAAGACAGGGCTAACTGTAAGGGAAGTGAGAGGCACACACACACACAGAGGGAGAGAGAGAAAGGAAGAGAATGAGAGAGAGTGAGTGAAAATGAATGAGTACAGATGGATAATATGACTATTCAAGGGAAGGCTCGAGAACATTCAATCATTTGATTAACTACTTCTTTTCTTCTCATGTTCGTGCTTTTTATCTTTTTTTTTTTTTGGTGAAGATATTATCATGTTTATAATTACCCTACATCTCTCTTCCTCAGGTAAATTTTTAGGAGTGTTAGGAGACAGTAGTGAAGGTAGGATTTAGAAAACTATAAGAATCAAAGACTCTATGATAGTGGAAAATATATGGCATACCTAAACAAGGTCACCTGAGGAGTTTAATAAAGGCGTTAGCAGGATTAAGAGAATCCAGAAAAGGATATTGCAGTAGCCTCAGTTAAGACAAGGTACCACTTCTAAGACCTAGTATCAGGAGAAAGTAGTTACGTGGAGAGAGTCATCCAAATGAGCAATAGACTTAAATGGAGGGATACAGCCAGTATACTTAATCCAATGGGAGCTGGTGAATAAATACCTCAACTTCACTCTCCTCCATCTCCTGATCTAAACTGTTCTATGAGGAGAGAAACAGTATCATCTACTTACGTGCATAGCAGAAATAGTGCCAGGCACTCAGAAGGTGCCCTCAAATATTGTTTAGTGACTATAAATTAATGAATGAATGGAAGAATGGATGGATGAGTGAAATAAACTCAGAGGACTTTATTTAGTTCCCTAGCTGTTTTTCTTTTTAAATCAAAAAGCAAATTTCACTTTCTTTGTCTTTCTAATGAATATCAATGACATGAGATCTCATTGTTTTATTTTTAGAAAAAAATGATCAATGAGAACTTTGTACCAGAGCACCCTCATTGGGACCTTTGAGTTGAACACATTACTTAGCAAATGCTAACGTGGGAACTTGAGGATGTTTAGTGAACCTGCTGAAGTCAACACATTAATGCAACTGAAACCAATAGAGAAGCAACCTATCTATTAACCTTAGCATTGCGGGGTCTAAAAAAGCTTTTACCCACTGTTGGGTTTTGTAACCTGTAAAATAAATCAAAACATAACAGTTAACCTTGAAAACCTTTTGATTATCTCCCAGGAGTTAATTTTCTTGAAGCCAGCATAATGTGGTAGACAAAACCAGTGTCCTAAATTTAGCAAAACTCAATACCAAACCCTTACTCTGCTATATTTTAGTCATATAAAATGAGATTACTTAAAAAACATTTTAAATCCCAATTTTAGCATTTGTTAATGCAGTATAATCCCATTTGTTTTTTAGTATTATGTCAAAAATTTGAGAAAAAATATTTGAAGATTCTTGCACATGGTATATGTCCTACACATGCAAGTTTACTATTTTTCTTGAGGTTCATTAATTTTATAATAAGTATTTTTATTTTTCTTTGATTTTATAAACTTTTGGAAAATTCTCGATATTATTATATAGTCAATCAACTTAGAATCAGTTTCAATACACCCTATTCAAAAAGGAAGAAGAAAAGTAGCATAGTTTTACATAACTATATTGCTCTTTTTGTTTATATTTTTTGAACTTGAGATCTAGAAATAGTCCTCATCTTGAAATGGTAATAGTCACACATCAAATTTAAAAGTTAAAGATAGGGATTGAAAGGAAGCATGGTGGAATGAGAGACGTCCCCAGATCTCTCCCCTTTAAACAACAATAAGCTGAACATCTAGAACTCAACAAAAAACACTCAAACTGCACACCAGCACATCTGAGCGTGGGATCTGTGCATAAGAGCTACCACAGATCAGAACCTCGAGTGTCGGGCAGTGGACTGGGAGAAATAAAGAAGCTGCTTCTCGCAGCTGCTGGAGCTACCTATAGGAGGAGCTACCTATAGGAGAAGAGAGAGAGGAGAAGGAGTGGTAAGTTCCCAGAACAGCTTTGCCTGAGAGTGTTGTGAGCTCCCTGCGGCCGGCAGCAAGGCCCAGTCATCAGGACAGAAGGCAGAGTAGAGGGACAGGAGAAAAAAACAACAGTTGATTTTTAGTGGCCGCAGTTGCAAAACCAAGGCGGAGCTGCCACCCCCAGCCCCCAGCACCCCTCCCCCCATGCCCTCTGAGATTGATCACTGCGGAGCCCCAAGGGAATCTGAGCAAATGCTGCTGAGACTGTCGTTGACACTGACATGGACTGAGACTGAGGGTAGTGAGCCTGATTAAATGTCTACAAGAAAATAAAAGCATTATATGAAGGCATTACTAAGGCTTTATGTAAAGCAGGGATCCAAGAGGCTTAGATGCCACCTACTGGAAACCAAAAGAAAAGTGCCTTCTTTGCAGCAGGCTAAAGAGAGACCTTTATATAATAAATCTTCTTTCTGGAAAAAATGCAGAATATATTTCCATTAATGCCCAGAGGGAGAAATAGTCCATTAAACACCATGAACAACCCAGGGGACAAGGCATCTCAGAAAGAAAGAGAAACATCTCTAGAAAATAAGCTTATAGACATAGAAATAAGGGACTTAAATGACAGAGAATTCAGGATGGTACTTCTGAAAAAACTCAGTGAGTTCCGAAAAGAGTCACATCAACATTTTCAGGAATTGAAAAAACAACTGGATGAGCAGAGCACGGAGATGATTAAAACCCTCAAAAAGAACCGAATAGAACCTCTGGAGATGAAGAATACAGGGCAAGAGTTGAAAAATGAAATAGCAAGCTTAGGAAATAGAGTTGACCAAATGAAGAAAAGGACTAGTGATATTGAAGATGGAAATCTAGAAATAAATCAGAATGAAGAAGAGAGAAACCAAAGAATATAAAATATGAAAAAGAAATACAAGAACTAGCTGATACAATCAGAAGAGGAAACATAAGAATAATGGGCGTTATTGAAGGCAAGGAAAAGGAGCAGGGACTAGAAGGCATTTTCAGACAAATAGTGGACGAGAATTTCCCAAATCTAAGGAATGAGCTGGAACTTGGAATTCAGAAAGTCAACAGAACATTAAATTACCTCAACCCAAAAAGGTCTTCACCAAGACACATTGTATTAAAATTATCAAAAATCAATGGCAAAGACAGAATTCTCAGGACAGCCAGGGAGAAGAAAATGGTAACTTATAAGGAAAACCCATTAGATTATCCTTGGACTTCTCAGTACAGACCCTATAATCCAGAAAGGAATGGAATAAAATATTTAAACTATTAAGTGAAAGGAACTACCAGCCTAGAATAGTGTATCTAGCTAAGCTCTCCTTTAGATATAAAGGAGAAATTAAGACCTTTCCAGACATATAAAAATTGAAGAAATTCTCCACTATGAAGCCTGCACTATAGAAAATACTGAAAGGGGTCAGTCAGCTCACCTAAAACAAAATGACGAAAAAAAAAAAAAAAATAAAGTGACTATCAGGCAAATAGAAGCAGAGGAGTGCAACCCTTACTAAGAACAGGGCATTATAAGCTTAAAAAGAAGAGAATTGCTATAGCAATATAGTAAAGAATGTTCAGCATACATAGGGACAAATTGAGATAAGGACTGAAAAGGGGAGGATTCAAAATTCCAAAATTGCAAAGAGGAATGGAGATAAGGCATGCACAAAAGAAAATAGATGATTGTATGTATATAACTATCCTTTACATATTTGTAATGGTAACCACAGGCCAAAGATTCAGAACTGAAGTATATAACATAAAATAAGAAGAACCAGAGGAAAACCCACAAAAGCTAAACAAAATAAAAGAAACAAACACAAGAACAAGGAAGCAATGGAAACACCAAGCGACCAGAAAGCAAAAGATAAAATGGCTATAAGAAGACCTCATATTTCAATAATCACCCTAAATGTAAATGGACTGAACTCACTAATAAAAAGGCACAGAGTTGCAGATTGGATCAAAAAACAGAACCCAACCATATGCTGCCTCCAGGAAACACATCTCAGCTCCGAAGATAAATATAGACTCAAAGTGAAAGGGTGGAAAATGATATTTCAAGCAAATGGCATTCAGAGAAAAGTGGGAGTAATGGTACTATATTAGATGAAATAGACTTCAGACTAAAAATGGTAAAGAATGATACTGAAGGACACTTCATAATGATAAAGGGAATCATGCATCAAGAGGACATAACACTTATTAATATCTATGCTCCCAATCACGGAGCCCCAAAATATGTAAAGCAATTACTAACAGAACTAAAAGGAGAACAGACCAAAACACTATTGTAGTAGGAGATCTAAATACCTCACTGTTGGATATAGACAGATCTTCCAAACAGAAAATCAATAAGGAAATAACATCCTTAAATGACACATTAGGCATTTACAGAGCCTTCAATCCCAAAACAGCTGCTTATACAGTCTTCTCTAGTGCACATGGAACATTCTCAAGAATTGACCACATACTGGGACACAGAGATAGCCTCAATAAATATACGAGGGTTGAAATCATACCAACCACATTCTTGGATCATAATGCTTTGAAATTAGAGATCAACTGCAAAAAGAAAGGAAGAACCACAAATACATGGAGATTAAACAACATGCTACTGAAGAATAACTGGGTCAGAGAAAAAATAAAAAGAGAGATCAAGAGGTACATAGAAATGAATGATAATGATAGTACAACATATCAAAATTTTGGGGACATGGCAAAAGCAGTCATAAGAGGAAAGTTCATATCATTACAGGCCCAAATAAATAACCTAATGCTTCATCTTGAAAAACTAGGAAAGGAAGAACAAATGAAGCTTAAATTCAGCAGAAGGAAAGAAATAATCAAAATTCGAGTAGAAATAAATGAAATTGAAAACAAACAAACAAAAAATAAAAAAATAAATGCAACAAAGAGATGGTTCTTTGAGAAGATTAATATAATTGACAAACCCCTGGCTAGACTCACTAAAGAAAAAAGAGAAAAGACACAAATAAACAAAATCAGAGATGAAAGAGGGGAAATTATGACTGGCATTGCAGAAATACAAATCATAAAATACTATGAAAAAAGTATATAACACCAAATTTAATAACCTAGAAGAAATAGACCAGTACTTAGAAAAATACAACCTTCCTAGACTGAATCAAGAAGAAATAGAAAATCTAAATAGACTGATCAGCAGTATGGAAATTGAAACAATCAACAGAAACCTACCAAAAGTAAAAGTCCAGGACCAGATGGCTTCACCAGTGAATTCTACCAAACACTCAAAGAAGATTTAATGCCTATTCTCCTCAAACTCTTTCAAAAAATCAAAGAGGAGGCAATACTTCCCAACTCATTCTATGAGGCCAATATTACTCTGATACCAAAACCTGGTAAAGATAACACAAAAAAAGAAAACTACAGACCAGTATCTCTCAAGAATGCAGATGCAAAAATCCTAAGTAAGATACTAGTGAATCGAATACAGCAACATATTAAAAAGATTATACACCACAATCAAGTGGGCTCCACCCAGGGATAGTTCAACATATGCAAATCGATTAATATGCTACTCCACATAAACAAATTAAAAAATAATCACATGATCATATCAATAGATGCGGAAAAAGCCTTCGACAAGATACAGCATCCATTTATGATCAAAACACTTAAGAAGATCGGTATAGAAGGAAAGTATGTTAACATAATAAAGGCCATCTATGACATACCTTCAGCCAACATTATACTTAATGGTGAAAAACTAAAAACCTTCCCTCTAAGATCAGGAACAAGGCGAGGCTGTCCACTATCTCCACTCACTCTTATTCAATATAACATTGGAGGTCCTAGCAAGTGCAATCAGGCAAGAGAAAGATATAAAAAGCATCCAAATAGGAAACAAAGAAGTCAAACTGTCACTATTTGCGGATGACATGATTCTCTATATAGATAACCCTAAAGACTCCACAAGAACACTACTAGAAACAATAAGCAAATACAGTAAAGTCTCTGGATACAAAATCAACGTTCAAAAATCCATAGCTTTCCTATACTCTAATAATGAAGTGTCAGAAAAAGAAGTGGAAAAAATAATTCCTTTTGCAATTGCAACCAAAAGAGTAAAATGCCTAGGAATAAATCTAATGAAACATGTGAAGACCTATAATGAAAACTATAAGACTTTATTAAAAGAAATCAAAGAAGATACAAAGAAATGGAAAGATATTCTGTGTTCTTGGATTGGAGGAATCAACATAGTTAAAATGACCATATTACCTAAAGCATTATACAGATTTAATGCAATCCCCATCAAAATCCCATCGGCTTTTTAATAAAGAAATAGAACAAAAAATCATCATATTTGTATGGAAGCACAAAAGACCCCAAATTGCCAAAGCCCTCCTGAGAAAAAAGAACGAGGCTGGAGGAATCACTCTGCTCGACTTTAAATTATACAACAAAGTGACAGTAATCAAAACGGCAAGGTGTTGGCAGCAAAACAGACACACGGACCAGTGGAACAGAACCGAGAGTCCGGAAGTAAACCCATACTTATATGGGCAAATAATTTTTGAAAAAAAGTCAAAAATGTACAGTGGAGGAAGGAAAGCCTCTTCAATAAATGGTGTTGGGAAAACTGGAAAGCCAACTGCAAAAGAATGAAACTAGACTATTGTCTATCATCACACACCAAAATTAACTCAAAATGTGTTAAGGACCTGAATATAAGACCTGAAACAAAATGCATAGTAGAAAACATAGGAACAAAACTTAAGGACCTTGGACTTAAAGAGGATTTTATGAATTTGACCTCAAAAGCAAGGAAAGTAAAAGCTAAAATAAATGAATGGGACAAATCAAACTAAAAAGCTTTTTCACAGCAAAAGAATCTGTCAACAAGGTAAAGAGACAGCCATCCAAATGGGAAAATATATTTGCAAGCAACACCTCCGCTAAGGGCCTAATATCCAAAATATGCAAAGAACTCATACAACTCGATAGCAACAAAAAAACAAATGATTCAATCTAAAAACGGGCAGAGGACCTGAACAGACATTTCTTCCTAGAGGACATATAAATGGCCAACAAATATTTGAAAAGATGCTCAACATTGGTAGCTGTTAGGGAAATGCTTATCAAAACAACAAGATACCATCTCACACCTGTTAGAATAGCTATACTCAACAGGACAAGTAATGACAAATGCTGGATAGGATGTGGAGAAAAAGGAATCCCTCATACACTGCTGGTGGGACTGCACATTTGTACAGCCACTATGGAAAACAGTGTGGAGGTTCCTCAAAAAACTAAGAATTGATCTACCATATGATCCAGCGATCCCTCTACTGGGTGTTTACCCCAAGGACTTGAAAATCCATATCTGAAAAGATATTTGCACACCAATGTTCATAGCAGCATTATGCACAGTGGCTGGGACATGGAAGCAACCGAAATGTCCTATGATGGATGATTGGCTAAGCAAACTGTAGATATATATAATGGAATATTACTCAGCCATAAGAAGAGATGAAATACTGCCATTTGCGACAACATGGATAGACTTCGAGATACTCATGCAAGGCGAAGTAAGCAAGACAGAAAATGTTGAAAATCACATAATATCACTTATATGTGGGATATAAACCTAAAAGTAACCAATGAACAGGACAAACAGAGACTCATGGACATGGACTATAGACTAGTGTTACCAGAGGGTGGGGGGTAAGGGAGGAGGGTGGAGGAAGATGGGATAAAGGGGGCCAAATATAGGTGGGTAGGGAGAGGGTGAAGTGGGTAATGGGGATTAAATATGTGGTAGCTGAAGGAAACTGGACTTTGGGTGGTAATCACACAATAGAATATACAGATGGCAAATTATAATGTACACCTGAAAATTATATAATTGTATTAACCAATGTTACCCCAATAAACTTAATTAAAAAAAGGTTAAATTATCAAAGTTCATAGAAAACTTTATTCCTGTGTTCAAATGGCAGAAGTCCTAGAGTTGTCCTACTAAAAATGTAAATATTTTTTACATTGTTATTATGTTCTCTTTTCCCTGCTGCAAAAAGAAATAAAATCAATTTTTGAATTTTTCTGTTCTTTGTAGAATTCTTTTAAGAATATATATTTTCTTGTGTCATACAATGAAAAAATAGTAGCTTTTGTGGGTTTTATTCTTTTCGTAAGGAATTGGATTCAGCATTGAATTAAGATGAGTTATCCACTCATTCAAAGGTAAGTTATTTCTTTGTGTGCTCTGGGGTACATTCAGTTTTCTGGAAAAGGTTACAGATAAATGAGGCTCTAAGAGAATAAATATATTATATTAAAATATACTTTACAAAAAATGATTTGTTTCTGATATGATTTATTATTTAATTTTAGAGGATAAAGCTTTTATGTATTTTATACGTAAACTCTTTATTTTAAACAGATACACAACCCCTTTTCATTAATCTTGTTTATAAGAATTATTGGTTGGGAAGCTTTTTTCTATCCCAACTTCAAATCATAGTGTAGTGTGGTTTATTTCTTGAAGCTAAGCTATGCTCCCCTCAGGATTCAGGCAAGTCCAGACACATCTCCAAGGCTGGTGTGATGTTCTCCTAGCAACAGGGACTGAGGAATTCCTCTGAGAAAGACCTAGTCATAAGGGAAGGAAGAGTCCAAGTGCATAAGCTTAGTCCAGGGATAAAACTATTGTCCATTTACCAGAGAGGCTAAGAGCCCAAGGGAAAGAAAATGAGGGTAAGACAGACACAGGAACTGGTTTAGGGTGCTAGAGGAGAGCAGAAGTCCAGCTGTCTCATGAGTGAGCAATATTTTCCTCTGTGAGTAAGCGATAGGTCAGGGTTATTAAGGGCTTCTGTGATGTTATTGTACCTAGGCATTCTACTAACCTAATATAGGACTGCAAATTATTGTCCATCCCACTTTACTTCTGGGTTGTTACTTTCTCTTAAGAGAAAAGGCTTTCTTTCCCTTTTGGGCAGGTTTGAATCTGTAGACAGTAGAAACTGAAGGGTGCTGGCGCAGGAAGAATCCACGAGTGGTGGCCCAAGTCCATCACTCGGGAGGATAGGAAGGAACAGAGCAGCAGCAAAGATAATGTTTCTTTTGGAGAAGAAAAGCCATATCACTTTCCTGTTTTATATTTGCCTAATCTTTAAAATTAATGAAATATAAACCATCTACATGTTCTGATATCATTCGACATTTTTTTTTGTATTTTTGAAAGCTAACATATACCTTTTGAGGTGGGATATGTAGTATTTAGTAAAATTTGCTTACTAAAATTAAAAATTTCTTCTTGAAAAAAGCTTTATCTTCAATGAAATAAAATATTTGCAGAAAACATCTAAGTATGTACCAAGAAGAGTGGAGCTATGTGAGTAATCTGAAAATGTTGAGAAAAACATATGACTTATTGCAAATATTGTTCCAATTCACATATTCTAGTCTCCTCAGATTGATCAATCAGCCTATCAACTTCCTATTACCCACTTTAAATTTCAGAGAAAGATTATTTCCCTAGAAAAATGAAAAAGTGTGTGTGTGTGTGTGAGTGTGTATAAATCCATATATATAGATTGTTGTCTAACCTCTTGAGTAGTGCTTATTGGAAAAATCTCTTCAGAAAGCTGGTCATTCCCTTCTTTAAGTTTGAAGAACATTGTCTCTAGATTTCAAATCTTACAAAATATATTTCCCTTGCTACACAGAAAGTACTTTGTTTTTCAATGTTTCCATGAAGCGGTTATGAGTCTGACATAAGATGCATGTGAAATGTTCAGATATTTGGCAGATATAATGTAACTGTTGTGATTGAAACCAAGCAAGAAACTCAGTTTTCAGTTCTCTTCAGTTCTCTATATGAAACATTTTGACCTACATCATCAATTTAAAATTATATAGCTTCATGCTAAATTTCACTAAGAGTTACCAAGTTCATGAGTAGATCCACAAAGAATTCTTTGCAATTTTTCTTTGCTAAAAACAAACCTTACATGTATCATTCTTAGTTATATTTTCACAAACTATCAGAAGTAAAGGGAAAACTTGTGGGTTAGCACTTTCCATAAAACAAATATTTGTTGAATCAATGAATGAATAAGAAACTTTAGGTGTGAATTTACTGTGCAGCCAATGAATGAGCTTTAGTAAGGTACTCATTTGGTCTTAAGCTTTTGAAAAATTTGCGAAAGTTGTACTAAGACCAATCAGATGAAATCTTATTGCCATTTCTTTTTCTCTGTTTTCCTCTTTATCACCTGTCATATCAGTTACGCTGGAGTGGCTGTGGGCATTTTTGGAATCTAAGGGGAATAGAAATTCAGATACATTTAGTCTGGATTTGGTGGATGTTTATGTGGTTTGCAGTCACTTCTCCACATAGATAAATTATTGCTAGATGTCACTGCAGGAATGGCTTTCAGTCTATTATTACCTCTATGCCAGTTTACACAGCATTATGTCAGGAAAATCCAGTGCTAGAGGTCTCACGGTGATGTGAAATGCCCTACAGTACTTGGTACCAGGAGTGTGCAAGTAGCAGAGACACAAAATTTGAAAAGTGGAAGCTCAGGCTAACTTGGGGAGGATTTTTTCAAATATTAGAATGTATAAAATCTTAAGTAGAAAATTCAATTCTAATTGATAACTGGTCAGAACAACTCTTTTCAGTAATATATGTGCTAATGAAACAATTATAGATGTACCATACTTTTTAATTTTTAAATGAGAATTTCATAAAGTAGAATTTATCAGAATTTTTAAAGGCAGAAACATTTAGCATTACTATAAACAGTGAGTACATCTGTAATAGCTCATATATGAAAGAAACATGGTAGAGGAATTTCTCAAATTTGACAAGTTTTTTTTTTAAAGGTCACTAATCTTACCAATAAAGAATTGCAATGCTAAAATAAAATTTTATGCCACAAATAATAAAACAAAATTTTAATCAATTTGGCAATAGGAAAGATCGATTTTTTTATTCTTCCCATAGAAATTATAATGCAATCATTTTTCTATGAAGAGTTAGAGTATATAGCCAAAAAATGTAGGAAAAAATGTGCTCTAGAGGAGTATCATACAGTTAATTAATAAAAATATTATTGTATTTTTCTATATTTTGTAATTGTCAGTTTTTAATATTTGTAAGTTGTAGTTTCATTTCTCACTCTAAATAAATGATATCTTTTAACCTAATTTTGTTTTTATTAAGGAGGCTACCCAAATTCTATGAGCTTCAGGCCCCCAAAATCTGATATGTCCCTACAGATGCTAATTATCATAAAGTCTTTACAAATCAACTTTATAGAGGTAGAATTTGTATACAATAAAATACATACATAATTTTTTTTGCATAGAGTTTGATGATGTTTGACAAATGTAAACACCCATGTAGCCACTGTCCCAATCAAAATGTAGAATAATTTGTTCCCATGAGTTCCTTTTCAGTCAATACCCATTCTTCACTCCAGCTCTAGGCAAACACTGATCTGCTTTCTATCTCTATGGATAGGGCTTATTTTCCATAGCGTTTTATATAAATTGAATTATATAGTATATATTCTTTTGTATCTGGCTTCTTTTGCTCCTATTAACATTTTTTGATATTATCTATGACGTTATAAGAATCAATAGTTAATTCCTTCTTATTGCTGAGTAGTATTCCTTGAGAGACATTTAGATTATGCCTAGCTTTTGTTTATTATGAGTAAAATGCTATTTATATACATGTCTTTCTGTGAAAATATGTTTTTATTTCTCCTAAGTAAATAACTAGAAGTGGAATTGCTAGGTCAGAATATACATATGTGGTCAGTACATACATATGAAAGTTTAACTTTTAATTAATTTATTAAGCTCTAGCTCAAAAATTCATGTATTCAATATATATTTATTGAGTGAACTGTGCAAAATACCAGAGAATCATAGGTGAGTACAACACAAACCTACCCTAAAACACACAGGAAAAGAATGCAAAAATTTCAAAGGAGGAATTTCTCAGGATTGGTGGTCAGGAGAGGCATAATAACTTGGGTCTTAATGGAAATATGGCAGTCCGTCAGGCAGTCACTGGGTGAGGATACAGCAGTCAGAAGAATTTCCATGTGCAAAGACATTGCATATAGATATAACATATAGCATGGTATTTCTGGGAAACTGAAAAAGCCTAACATATCTGAGAAACTGCCAGTTGTATGGTATTGCAGGAAGAGGATAGTATTAGACAAAGTTAGAGAAAAAAGCGAGACAGATCAAGGAGGACCCTTAATACTTTGAAAACATGTTTTTTTCACCATGAGGTCTCATCTCACCCCATGTGTAGCTAATCACTTCTTTCCTGTGATTGCATCACATTTGGAGCATAGTTCTCTTTAACATATTGTATAATCTTTATATATCTGTATTCTCCATGACACAGTAAGTTCCGAGATGCTGTTTTTATATTTTCAGTGCATAACACAACGCTTAGCACTTATTAGGTATTAGGAAATTAGAGTTTATGCAAGAATAAATGATCAAATGAAAATGAATGGAATGGTCTACATTCTTTGTCACTGAACAGATTCAGAAAAAATTTTTCTTTAACAAAGACCTGTGAAATATCCTTTATGAAGACACATTAGAATTACATATTTATTTCTTCACTGAAGCAAGGTCATGCGTGTAATCTTTTTATGAGCTTGATTTATTAATTTGGATTGTCTTTATGATCAATACTAATTTCATGCTATCATTGACTGTAGAGTGATCTGCATGAATGACTGAGATAGTTGAAAAGAATAGATCAACTGTGCTGTGGTTTTCTTAATTTTGTGGTAAAATTGGCCTTAAAATTGTAGCACTGAAAAAAAAAGTCACTAAAAGAAGCTAGAAATCTTTACATATTATGAACTAGCCACTCTTTTGGCCATAAATTGATGCTGTATTTTCCAATGAGTTTTTATTTGTGTTTGAGGTCATAAAATTCTATTATTTTTATAATCTTCATATATGCAGGCTTAAACAGGCCCAGAGTCTGTCTTTATTTACCAAAAAGTGTATGTTTTGGCAATTCGTTTTAATAATAAATATTTATTTCATTGCTCATTCACTTTGGTAATAGCAAAATAAATACAAAATGGGAGAGGAAGGCAGTCTGACAAATAACGCAAACAGTTTAGAAAAATAGAGCGAGAACAACTAATTAGAAAGGAGATTTGGGATGTTTTGAATTATTAATGAGTTAAAATTGGAGCAATTATACAATTAGTCACCTAAATCAAGGTGCTTCTGAGAAAGGAATGTACATGGCAAATAATTATGCCAGGACAATAGATGGTATGTGAACTGTCCCAGGCAAAGAGGGAAGAATGGTCACCCCGGTTAGTCTTTCCACATCTTTGTTTAAGATTGTTATCACTTCTTACGGCTGTGTATAAAGCTCCAATTGGTGGGTCTGGGCCTTTTTTTTTTTTTCAAGCTTTCCCCAGACACTTTTCTGAATGGGGTGGTCACTGTGGTCCAACAAGGAGAAACTATTTTTCAAATTGCTATGAAAGTCTTAAGAATGATGCTAACCTCAGGGGAGTTGACATGAAAGTCAGAATAAGTCAATGGATGACTAAGAGTTTTTCCATCAAATTAAACCCTTTTATGATTCAGAAGGAAGGGCATTTTAATCTTTCTCAGGTGTGGATGTGTTCATTTAAAAATTTTTCATTCTACAAACATTGACTATGACCCATGAGTACTCTGAGGGCTGCTGGAAATACAGAGGTGAACCAGATATAGTCCCTAATCCTATAAAATTAAGAATGAAGGTGGATAAAGAGGTGACTACATTGAGAAAAACTGTGGATGTGTGTGTGCTGAAGGTACTTCCTGAGAGTTCAAAAAATAATTTCAATAGTACTCTGTAGCTGAATTAAATGTGGAGAGTTCCAAAGGAGGATTTGAAAAATAATGTCTAGTTAGATGCATATGTCCTTTTATGCTTGTTGTATATTTAATTAAGAATTTATCTTTCCTAATTTCCCAACATAAATTGACTTCTTTTGGTAAAACTCTTATATTCCTTAGCATTTTTCTGTAGTTTGAACTCAATTTGTAATCCTGATCTTGCTTTTGAAGTATTTAAAAAATACGTCTTAGCATCTCTTTTTAAAAAGTAATTCAAGTTTTATTGATCTGCAGAGCTTGAGTTTTAGAATGCATAGATAGGCACTTAAATGCATTTTGGTAATAACTGTTTCAATATTAGATGGCTTGAGAGTTATTAGAGAGAAAATTGAGTTTTAGAATAAATCTGTCGTGAGATTAAGAAGGTAATTGTAATATTTTGTGTTTGTATATTTGGTGAGAATGTACTTATTGTGTTTTCTTTTACCATGTTCACTTTTGTACACCAATTAAAACATATTGAATTTTTATTCGTTAATCACACACTTATGGAAAATGAATACTTGGTTAATGAGGAGGATATGAATATAAATAAGACAAAGTCCTCTCTTTTGCTTGTATTCTATCAGAGAAGAGAGATATGCAAACAAATAAATGCTATATGGCATTTTACTAGCCAGTGTAATGGTTAAAAGGTAGAGAGCTCTAATGTCTTTAAATCCCAGGTTGGAGTAATAGTTGGCCAAGCCATATAAGCCTGGATAATTAATTTAAACTCCTCCCACTTCATTTATCCCTAGACTGTGTATTTTAGTAGTACCTACTTCATAGGGTGACTGGGAGCATTAAATAATTACAAAAGTGCTTAGCCCAATGCCTGGTACTCTAAAGTGCTTAGAGAATGCTAGGATAGGATATCATCACTGAGCACATTTCAGCTTCATAGGAGGGAGTGGTCAACTATACCTGAAAGGTGGCATTAAGAAATAGTTTACAAAAAAGGAGAGAAATTTTAATATTCTGAATCTATTAGATAATGATAACAATAGCTTTGAGAATCAAATATTCATGAAACACATCGATGATGATATTATGTATTCTTTTTGGAGATTCTGAAATGTGAAACTATCAAGTAAGCTATCTCTGATCTGTTCTTCTGCGAGTAATTACACCATTTTTCTGCAATAACCTCTCTCTAGGTATAATATATTCCTAAGGTACCTAGTGATTCCTCACAAATGAATGGTTAAGATAGCAAACTTTGACCTTTCTTTGGAGAAAGGTAAAAAAACAAGGTGGTAGAGGGGCAGGGAGATTAAGACACCTTACTAATGGCAAGTTTAGAATGTGCAGGACAGTGGCCTGTTTGAGCTCAGATCCATTCCCTGCCATTTCTCTGTTTTGATCTGACCATTGCAGACTACATTTCTCAGGCTTCTTTGTACTGCTTTTTCAGTTATGCTTTCCATTGGGAAGCACTGGTAAAAACAGCTAAATAAAAAGCCTATTATAATGTAGAGTAATACCCACTATTCTAGGATTAAGCAGGCAATGAAAAGAAAGATCCGTCTGTTTCTCTCTCTTTCTCTCTCTCTCTC